>NC_090436.1:721964718-722270459 GCF_031143425.1 Pleurodeles waltl | reverse complement strand
GAGGAACCCCACCCGTGACCCCATCAGTAGCCCCCACATCCCAAGCAGCAAAGCTCCCCTCCCCCAGTCCCCGTACTGACCCCCAATCTCTGTACTTACCCCTGACGATCCACGCACACACACCACACTTACATGCTCACTCATTCACACACACATACACACACGCCCACAACGGCCCCCACCCCTGCATTCAAGCATTCACGCAAGCACACAGACACTTGCACACACATTCACACAACACACACACAACACTCCTCCACCCCCTTCCCTGTCAGATGGTCATCTTACCTGGTGGTTGCAATAGTCGTCTGAGAGGGAAGGGGCTCCATGGCACTTGCTCCGCTGCCAGCACCCTGCCAACACAACTCCGCCATACGGTTTACAATGTTGTAATACAGCGGGTCGTGTTGTGGTGAACGTGGCGGTGGTGGAGCAAGGTCCACTAGACCGCTGACCACCACTATGGCTGCTGGTGGCTTCCCCGCCAACTAGAGGCGGAGAGCAGCCAGCAGTCATAATATGGCGGTCTTCAGACCACCAAAACTGGCAGTCATATGGAGGCGGTGACTTTGGCAGTCTACAGAATAGACCTCCAAAGTCATAATGAGGGCCTTAATCCTTGGAAAACAGTGAGAATACTGTTTTTGCACAAATGTACCTGGGTAGCATTAAAATAATGCCCACACGGGCAAATGTGCATTGAAAAAGGCCAGCGATGCATTGATTTCTTACTTGCAAGCGAGACCGTGTGTCGATCCTCCTCCGTCAGGTCAGCGTGCGTCATTTCTTCTCTCCAGCAAGAGAGCGATGTGTCGATCCCAAATGGGCACCTCGAGTCTGGACAGGCTTTGCGTTGATTTTCCACACCCAGTGTTGAAATCCAGTCACACGGTGTCAAGAAACCACGCTGCGTGGGGGCTTACATTGTTAACAGCAGCCACTGCGGGTGTTGCTTGTCATTTCTCCATCCGTGTTGCGTCAATCTCATAGCCGCGATGCAGGTGCAGCATTGATTTTAGCCACGAGGCCGGCAGCACATCGTTTATCAGCTGCGGGTTATGGTGTGTCAAACGTTTCCCCGCACGGCGGTCTTTGAGGGGATTTAAGTCCTTTTTCACTAGCTGCACCTTTCAAGGGCACAGACACAGGTTAGGGCACCACTTGGCAGGCAGGACTCCCAGCAGTAAGCCCAAGTGCTGGCAGAGAGAAGTGTTTGTTGTCCCTGAGACCTCAACAACAGGAGGCCAGCTAAGTTCAAGCCCTTAGAGATTCTTCACCAGATCTCCCTCAGCAGGTGGCCCTATGGTACAGTCTAGGCTCCCCTCTTAGTGTTCACTCATGGAACCCTCCAGGACCTGGGACTGGATCTCGGGTAGCTTTGGATTCAGCCCACCCTCATTCCCTCTCCTCTGAGACAGGACATGGGATCCCTTGCCCTCCCCACTACACTGGGACCTACCTGGGACACCGCAAGCGTTCCCCACCTCACCTGGTTGGGAAACACCTAGACCACTCACTTCAGGAGCACCCCCAAATGCCTCTTCAGACTCACTGGTACTCACCCAGAGGTCTGCCTCCAGTGTGAGTTCCCTGGAGTCAGAGAACTCACACTCCACCTGGTGTTGGCATAGCTCTGGAAAGCAAGGACTGGACATATGTTCTTCAGCAATCACATCACAAAGCCACTCACATATGTTAACCAAACTATCCTTCACCGAACCATTCTGTGACTCAGCCCTGAACAATTACCCCACATCACCCTCCAGAGACTGGTGAGACAGCACCTGACTGTCCCTGACACTCAACCCACACTCTTCTGGCATGTCTCCACACTCCATACTTGGACTTCTACCTGGGATGAACCCCTCCCCTGTCACTCTCACCTAGAGCCAGTAGAGTGTCCCTCCCTTCACAGGGAATATGACCCCCCATGCCACTTCCTCCATCTACATCAGGGACCCTGCACACCACTGGAGTTTCCTCATACCCCTGAACCTCCTGGTGTGTGAAAACCTCCTCCTCCACGATGGGCACCAAGTCTCTTGGCATGTGCACTTCTTCATCAACACTGAGCATAAGATTTTTGCTGCCACCACCTGAACTGGACTCAGGCCTCATGGATTCCAGCTTCAGCTTTGCACAGCTCAGCTTGTGAGCTGCAAAAATTTATTTTTTCCAGGGCTAAGGCTTTCTCTGCCTTAGCCCTCTCAAACTCTTCATCTATCTCTCTTAGCTTCTGATCTCTTGGAGCCATGCCTCTCTTCCTGTTCACCTCTCAGGGCTACTGTCATCCTCCTCAGAGTAGTCCTCCTCAGCAGAATCCTCTGGTTTCTTTGCTTCCCAGCTCTTCATCTCATACTGAAACAGGGCTGTCTCAAGGACCCACCTAAGGGATCTTCTCTTCACAGCCAGCCCCCTTTCCTTGCAGAAAACTTGTAGCTCCTGCTTTGAATAGATCTCCAAGTGCTAGAAGTTGACTTCCATTCTGCAGAGGCTTCATGGGTGCAACCAAAAACTAGAGTCTAAGGGCCAGATGTATCAAGCGATTTTGCATTCGCAAACGGTGCGAATCGCAAAATTCGGCCGTTTTTTGCGAATGCAAAAATGCCTTTCAGAATGTATGAAAGGCATTCGCAGAGCAATTTTAAGGAATCGCTAAAATAGCGATTACTTAAAATTGCGACCCCATTTAGAGAATCGAAATTGCGATTCTCTAAATAGGAAATCGCAAATAAGGAATCCTTATTTGCGATTTCTTAAGCACATGTATCAAGCATTTCCTAAATGCGAATTGGACATTTAGGAAATGCAATTACCACCAACAAAAGTTTGGTGGTAACCATGTGCAAATTAAAAAAAAGCATTTTAAATGCATTTTTAAAATTGACATGTAGAGCACACATGCCCCTAAGGCATGTGTGTGCTTCACATGTCCGTAAAAATATTTTTGGGGTGCAGCAGAGGGGGCCTTAGGCCCCCAGCACCCTGGGATTTGCATTTCCTAAATTGCGAATTCCTAACTGGAATTCACAAATTAGGAAATGCAAAACCATTCGCAGCAGGCCCATAGGTGCAAATGGAGTTGGATTCTCTATTTGCGATTCGGTAATAGCATTTGCGAATTTTAAGAAATCGCTATTACCGAATCGCAAAAATCATACATACCATTTTGCATTTCTTAAATAGCGATTTCTTAAAATTCGCTATTTAAGAAATGCAATTTGGTTTTTTGATACATCTGGCCCTAAGTATCAACAATATATCCAGGAGGACACCAGAGTACAAAAATGGAAAACTGTATGCGGTCACATAATGGTCTGCAATGAAAATAGTAGTGTACACTTAGGGGGTGATTCTGACCCCGGTGGTCAGAGACCGCCGGGGCCAGGGTCGGCGGGAGCACCGCCGACAGGCCGGCGGTGCCCCGCAGGGCATTCTGACCGCGGCGGTTCGGCCGCGGTCAGATGCGGAAAACCGGCGGTCTCCCGCCGGTTTTCCGCTGCCCATGTGAATCCTCCATGGCGGCGGTGGGGATTCTGACACCCCCTACCGCCATCCTGTTCCTGGCGGGTCTCCCGCCAGGAACAGGATGGCGGTAGGGGGTGCCGCGGGGCCCCCGTAAGAGGGCCCCACTTAGTATTTCAGTGTCTGCTATGCAGACACTGAAATACGTGATGGGTGCCACTGCACCCGTCGCACCTTCCCACTCCGCCGGCTCAATTCTGAGCCGGCGTCCTCGTGGGAAGGATGATTTGCCCTGGGCTGGCGGGCGGCCTTTTGGCGGTCGCCCGCCAGCCCAGGGCAAATCCCAAAATACCCTCAGCGGTCTTTCGACCGCGGAGCGGTATTTTGGTGGGGGAACTCTGGCGGGCGGCCTCCGCCGCCCGTCATGGTCAGAATGACCCCCTTAACCTCTGTATGTCAAGTACAAATACAAGTTCAATCCCAACCGCTGATCACCAATGTTAGGAATAGGGCCTTTGGTTGGCAGTCACGTTACTCCCTGTCCAAGCAAGGACCCTCACTCTTGTTAGGGTAAAGGAGATTCGCCCTCAGTTAACTCCTGCTCACCCCCTTTGTAGCTTGGCACAAGCAGGTGGGCTTAATTTCAGAAGCAATGTGTAAAGTATTTGCACCAAACACACAGTAACCCAGTGAACCCACTACAAATTGACACAACACAGTTTTAGAAAAATAGATAATATTTATCTAAACACAACCAGACCAAAATGATAAAAATCCAACATATGCAAATCAAGTTATGAATTTTAAAAAGAATAAGAGTCTTAGGCCTTCGTTACGACATTGGCGGTAAATTCTGCTTACCGCCGTGCAGAAGACCGCCAACACACCGCTGCGGCGGCAGAAGTATGCTACAGCTATTACGACCCACAGCCCGGAATCCACCAAAATCCAGACACCCACACAAGTCCGCCACACCAAAGGTCAGTGATAAACTGGCGATAACAAAACCGACACCTTCACACCAACAGGAATACGCCCACACTACCATGACCCACGAATCCACTCGGCGGTCATTCAACCGCGGTATTCCATTGGCGGCGCCGCTCTCAAAATACTCACACATTTACAAAACACAACCACATTGGACAAATTGAAATACACACATCTGATACACATACACACACCACTCCCACACACTCAATACAATATAAAAGACACACCCACATCACCCACAAACCCCTACGACAAAAATTGAGAAAGAGGCCCAGAAAGAGACACCACAATCAACAACACTAGCATCCACAGGTTACAACACCACCACTCACACAACATCCACGTACCTCAGACAACACACACAAACACATCCCCTCACACATCACAACCGACACCACCTCACACATCACCCACACCACACCATGGCACCGCAAAGACAATCCAGGTTCTCTGAGGAGGAGATCAGGGTCATGGTGGAGGAAATCGTCCGGGTAGAGCCACAGCTATTCGGATCATAGGTGCAGCACATCCCCATAGCTAGGAAGATGGAGCTATGGTGCAGAATCGAAGACAGGGTCAACGCAGTGGGACAGCATCCGAGAACTAGGGATGACATAAGGAAGAGGTGGAACGACTTACAGGGGAAGGTGCGTTCCGTGGTCTCAAGACACCAGATTGCAGTACAGAGGACTGGTGACGGACCCCCACCTCCTCTCCCACAACTAAGAACATGGGAGGAGCAGGTCTTGGCTATACTCCATCCTGAGGGCCTCGCAGGAGTTGTAGGAGGAATGGACTCTGGTAAGTAAAATCTTAACTATTACATCCCCCACCCTACCTGCATGCTATCACATACCCCACCCTCACCCCCAACACCTCACAAATGTCCCACTATCACAACCCACACATCCCAACACCAAGCCCTGCATGCAACACCAAAGCATGGACACCCATCACCAAAGCTTGTCCACTACAGATACCCACACAGATCCCCAAACCAATTATCACACAAGGTCCTACACAAGAATGCAAGCACTGGAGTACGGGGTCACCCACCTATTGCACACGATGGCACACACAGATGCGATAATCATGCCTTTACACCCCTGCAGGACCCCTACCCAACGTCACTAGACAGGGGGTTCCAGACATGTCCACTCCCCCCACAGAAGAGGTCCACAGTGATGCCAGCAGCTCTGTCCAGCTGGATCAAGATGACCAGCCCGGCTCATCTGGGACCTCAGGACAGTCGGTTCCCCTGACACTGGCACAAGCCACCACAGAGCCTCCCCCCTCAGGAAACACCAGCACAGCACCCACCCAGTGGGCCCATCCCTCTGTCCCCAGGACACGTCAAGCAGCTGTGTGTTCACCACTACAGGGAACCCAGGCAAACCCACCACCCCAAGAAAATCAGGGACCTGGGGGCAGTGGCAGTGGCCACACGGTTCAGGGGACAGAGGCACAGGATAACAGGGGAACTGGGAGGACTCCTGTGCGACAGGGGGAGGACAGGCCCAGGGAACCCGCTCTCCACGAGGCCCTCTCCAACATCATGGGAGCGTACCATCACTCCCAGGAGACGATGGCAACGGTACTGGCCAAGTTTCAGGAGATCCAGCGGCTGCAGGAGGAACAGTATCTGGGGATCAGGGAGGAACTTAAGTCCATCAACACCACCCTGGTCACCATTGTAGGGGTGCTGAAGGACCTTGTGAACACCAGGAGGGACACTGGCACAACAAGGGGCCCCTGACACTAGCCTGGATGATGAACAGCCCAACACCTCCGCCGAGGCTAGTGGACAGGAGGCACCGCCACAGGACCACGACACCAGCACCCAACCCCCTGCAGATGAAGAACCACCCCGCAAAAGGTCCCTGAGATCCAGGACAAAGACAGAGAACAATGCCAAGACCCCCGCCAGTAAATAAGACCCCCCTAAATGTCATCCTTCTGTTCCACTTCATCCCCCTGTCCATCCATCAACTGCCCTAGCTCCACTTCCTATGCCCCTTTGGACAATGCACCTGTGAAGCAAATAGACTGGACTCTGCCATAGACAATCCTCCACCATCACCCTGCCCATTTTACAACCCCCTCCACTATTTTGAACTGAAATAAACACCCTTGAATCACAAAACAAGCTGGAGTCAGTCTGTGCTTTCACAAATGTGTATTTGCAATAACTATGGAATATAGCAATGTTGATTGTATTGTCAACATACCGATGTAACCAGCTCTAGTCCATGAGGTAATATAGCAGAGGTCACACAGTGGGACCCACATCTGTGAAATGGAAAGGCAAAGTGATAAGTCAAGGTCCATACACTGGGTGAAAGTGACAGACATATGATGGGTCTAACAATTGTATGAGAGGTGGGAGGCAGTGACATCTTCTTACCTGTGTCTCACTGGAAGTACTGCTGGATAATGTTGTTTCTGTTGTCGATATCCTCATCTTCTGCCTCCTCTTCTTCACTGTCCACAGGCTCCACAGCTGCCACAGGACCTCCATCTGGACCATCCTCCTCCAGAAAAGGCACCTGTCGTTGCAAAGCCAGGTTGTGCAGCATACAGCAGGACACGATGATCTGGCACACCTTCTTTGGTGAGTAGTAGAGAGAACCACCTGTCATATGGAGGCACCGGAACCTGGCCTTCAGGTCCTTTCGATCACTCTAGTTCGCCCATGTACCTCATTGTAGCATTCCTCTCCCCTTGTCCTGGGATTTCTCACTGGGGTCAGTAGCCATGACAGGTTGGGGTACCCAGAGTCACCTGCAAATGTCGAGGGACAACTGTTAGACACACACTAACCCTTAGGGACAACCCTAGACCCAGACAACTATTCACAGGGTATAGGGTCCTTGTCCTCACTTATTAGCCACACACGGTGCCTCAGGAGTTGCCCCATCACATAAGGGATGCTGCTATTCCTCAGAATGTAAGCGTCATGCACTGATCCAGGAAACTTTGCATTCACATGGGAGATGTACAGGTCGGCCAAACACACCATCTGCACATTAATTGAATGGTAGCTCTTCCGGTTTCTGTACACCTGTTCACTCCTGCGGGGGGTACCAAGGCCACATGTGTCCCATCAATGGCACCTATGATGTTGGGGTTATGTCCCAGGGCATAAAAGTCACCTTTCACTGTAGGCAAATCCTCCACCTGAGGGAACACGATGTAGCTGTGCATGTGTTTAAGCAGGGCAGACAACACTCTGGACAACACGTTTGAGAAAATAGGCTGGGACATCCCTGATGCAATGGCCACTGTAGTTTGAAAAGATCCATTTGCCAGGAAATGGAGCACTGACAGGACCTGCACTAGAGGGGGCATTCCTGTGGGATGGAGGATTGCTGACATCAGGTCTGGCTCCAACTGAGCACACAGTTCATGGATTATTGCACGATCAAGTCTGTATGTGACTATTACGTGTCTCTCTTCCATTGTCGACAGGTCCACCAGCGGTCTGTACACTGGAGGATGCTGCCATCTCACCACCTGCCCCAGCGGACGTGCCCAATGGAGTTAAACACCGAGCAGAGAGTCAGTCAACACTGAGGTATTGCTAAATGTCATTAGCAAACATTTGTCAATCTGCAATCTGCCTGTTACTGTGTGTATGCATGGCCTAGATAGGTGTGACGCAGTTAATATTAATGCCATGTGGCCCTCTGAAATGGCGGGTGCTTGAACTGCAAGGTGGGACAAGGGGATATGAGGTAACTGCGCTGGCATTCTACACCGTTGCGGTAGGCAGGCGAAGACCGCAGCGCAATTCTGCATGGTTAACATCGGACCCTATGGGTCCCAGGAGCCAATGACGATGTACGCCAGCAGTGACAGTACGCACCGCCGCGGACGTGACTGCCATTTTCTGTCTGCTCACTCACTTGATACCTGACCTTCGACAGGAGAGGACCCACACTGCAAGTGCTGCTGTGACCTCAGTCTGGAAGCGACGATGGCTCATGTGTCTGGGGAAAGGGCCCCTGCCTTCACTTCGGAGGAGTTGGAGAAGTTAGTGGATGGAGTCTTCCCCCAGTACACGCTACTCTATGGTCCTCCAGACAAACAGGTGAGTACACTGTGAGCATGCTGCATGAGCAATGCCTGTTTGGAGTGGTGTGGATGGAAGTTACATGGTGGGGACTGAGGCCTGCATGTGCGGACGGTGAGAGTATGTGTGTCAGGGCAAGGGTGGGACCGTGGACCAATGACTGTGACGGTCCGGCCTGTTAAAGTTTTTCCTTTTCCCCTGTACTATACCTCTAGGTTAGCGCCCACCAGAAGAAGGATATTTGGCGTGCCATCGCCAAGGACGTCCGGACCCTGGGGGTCCACCATAGATGGAGAACCCACTGCCGTAAAAGATGGGAGGACATTCACCGCTGGAGCAAGAAGACGGCGGAGGCTCAGCTGGGGATGGCCTCCCAACGTGGGAGGGGTGCCCGTCACATCCCTGATGTTCCGGATCCTGGTGGTGGCGTATCCGGAGTTGGATGGGTGCTTGAGGGCATCATAGCAGCCACAAGGGGGTGAGTATCGTCACATCCATCTGACTCTGCGCGCATTACGAGGTGTCTGGGTGGGGGAGGTGGGCAGTGGGTACCCTAGGCCAGGGAGAGCTTTGTAGGCAAGGACCCTTTGTGAGGCAGGCTATGTGGCACCCCAACCCCACCAGTGGTAAGAGACATCTACACCTAGTCAGGCTCCTGTGACTTCCATGTGTGCAGCAATCGGGCATAGTCCTGGTACCCCATGGGCATGTGATTAATCTAGGAACTCTAAGTGCATGGCGTACTGGAGAGGGCTGCTTTGTCTGTAGTGTCCACCAACGGTAGTGGTATTGCATGCACTGAACATGTCTTTCTTCTGTCTTTCCCCCACCCTTTTTGTGGTCTCGCTGTTCTTGTGTGCAATAGTATCATCAGGCGGAGGAGCAGTGGCACTGGAGCAGGAGGGAGCTGCATCCCACTTGGCCCTGAAGGGTGAGACAATGGAGTCTGAAGCCACCAGTGGGACAGAGGCCGAGGGGAACTCCACGGCAGGGACAGGAGGTGACATCAGCAACAGTGACTCCTTCTCTGATGGGAGCTCCCTTGCGGTGGCGGGCCCCTCTGTGCCCCCGCATCAACAGGTACAGCTGCAACCCCCCCTACCAGCACTACCCTCCCAGCAGCCCCTCAGCGTGTGTCCCGGGCCTGCTCACCCAGGAGGGTGGGCATCTCCTTCACCCCAGGCACCTCAGGTTCTGCCCCAGTCAGCCCTGCTGCAGTCAGTGAGGCAGCTATTGACCTCCTGAGATCCCTAACTGTTGGGCAATCTACCATTGTGAATGCCATCCAGGGTGTCGAGAGGCATTTGCAACAAACAAATGCATACCTGGAGGGCATTCATTCTGGCCAGGCAGCCCAACAGAGAGCATTTCAGGCTCTGGCCTCAGAACTGATGGCAGCCATTGTCCCTGTGTCCAGCCTCCCCCCTCCAACTTCCTCCACCCAGACCCAATCCCCTGTACCTCAGCCTATCTCAAGCACACCTCCAGACCAGCATGCACACACCTCATCACACGAGGGTGGCTCTGGCAAACATAAGCACCACACATCCCACAGACACTCACACAAGCATCATTCCCATGAAGACATACCAACATCCACTGCCTCCACTGTGTCCTCCTCCTCCACGTTGTCCTCCTCCCTCCCTGTCTCGTCTCCACTCACACCTGCATGCACAACATCTTCAGCCACTACCTCCATCACCAGCACGGCCATCACCACACACTGCTCACGTGCACTCACCACCCCCACTACCATTCACACATCCCCTGTGTCCTCTACCAGTGTGTCTGTGAGCCCTCCTCCCAAAGTACACAAACGCAGGCACACACCCACCCAACAGCCATCCACCTCACAACAGCCTCCAGCCCATGCACCTTCACCCAAATTCAGCAAAAGTACACCTCCTACAACCACTACCTCTTCCTCCACTCCCAAACCCACTCCATCTACCCGTCCCAGTGTGTGTAAGAATAATTTCCTGGCTAACATTGACCTCTTCCCTACACCTCCCCCCCGTCCGTCCCCTAGGGCCAGGCTTTCCAGGTCCCAACCCAGCACCTCAGCCACCACATCACCGGGCACAGTGGTCCCAGCAACAGCGGGCTTTTGGAGTGCGCCAGGCATCAGGGCAGCCAGTGTGCCACAGAATGAGGGCAAGGACATTCCGCCACCTGCGAAAGTAAACAAATTGTCCATATACCGGAGGGAGAAGGTGAAAACACCTGCCACCAAGGGCTGAAGGAAAACAAAAGGGGATAGAGGCAAGACAGCTGCGCCACCATCCTAGGTGGGGAAGGGCCAGAAAATCAAGGGCAGGTCAGGAGAGGGCATGGTGGCACCAACTATGGGACCAGTGTCACACCTTCTGTCAACATTGACGCCAACCGGTACGGCGGAGAAGACCACCACCTGCACCGCCACATGCAACGCCACATGCACCGCCACCAGCACTGCAGTCACTAAGCCAGCCACCAGCATTGCCGCCACTGAGCCCACCACCAGCATTGCCGCCACTGAGCCCGCCACCAGCACCGCCACCACAGAGCCCGCCGCCAGCACCGATGCCACAGAGTCCACCACCAGCACCGCCGCCACAGAGCCCGCCGCCAGCACCGATGCCACAGAGGCCACCGCAAGCACCGCTGCCACAGAGTCCTCCACTGGCACAGATGCCACATAGGCTGCCGCAAGCCCCTGCTGCCACAGAGTCCGCCGCCAGCACCGATGCCAGAGAGGCTGCCGCAAGCACCGCCGCTACTGACACCGCCGCAAGCACCGCCAGCGCCCCCGCGATGTCCTGACCCAGTGGCACCATCGCAGACATGGCTGCCATCCCCAGTGGTCAGTCTACCGAGCCTGGTGGTCAGTTCCAGGAGCCTGGGCAGCTTCCATGATGCAACACCTTCAGTGGAGAAAGGCATCCAATACCTCTGTCCTTGGCAGAATGAAACACTCTGGGCACAAAGCCCCCTCCAGAACCAGTGGAGACTGTTATCCACTTGAGAGACTGATGATGGGCAAACCACCCACTGGAGAGACTTGAGAAACTGTGGCTTTGCACTCCCCAGGATACAGCAGTGGGCATGGAGCCCCCTCGTGGAACAGTGGCGTCGTGCACTCATTCGGCTGAGGTGCCCCACCTTCCCTTCCCCCTGAGATGCCTGTTTCATTTCGATCTGATGCCCCTGTAGTGTTCTCTCCATTTGATGTCTGGTATCGAGTGTGGGCCTCGCCCATGCATTTTGGGCCCAGTGGTCCACGGACAATAATTGGTGCACTATCCGGACTTGTGTAGTTGGTGTACATAATTGTATATACTGTATTTCGAGTTTTGACTACTGGATTTTTCAATCGTTCAACTCATTTCCTTTTGTCCTTGCGTTCTTGCAGGAGGAGTGGGGGGGTGTACATGTAATGTTGCAGCATGTATTTGTGTGTATGTTGTTGTGGGTGAGGGTGGGGGTGTTGTGTGTTGCATGTTGCATGTGTGTGTCACTCTCTTTTCCCTCCCCCCTCCCCTGTGTTGTAGGTGCAGTACTCACCGCGGTCGTCGCCGCCTTCTTTGTTGCTCCTGATAGAGGAGCAGGAATACCATTGCAGGGAGTATTTGGATTTCTTGCTCCATGGCGTCCTGGTTCCTCGTAGAATGTGTAGAGGTGAGTGTTTTCCCTTACAAGTCCTGTTTCCACCGTGTTTTTGATCGCGTTGGTTCCACCCCGGAAAAGGTGGCGGATTGGCCTCTCATAATAGTGTGGGTGGTACATTGTCTTCCGCCTGTCTGTTGGTGGTGACCACCGCGCTGTTTGTTTGTACCGCCGTGGCGGTCGGAATGTTAAAGTGGCTGTCTATGTTGCCGGTTTCCGCCACGGTTGTGATTCCATTTTTTTTACCGCCGGCCTGTTGGCGGTATTACCGCTGCTTTAACACCGACCGCCAGAGTTGTAATGAGGGCCATAATCTTTAGAAGACAGTGACAATGCTGATATTGCACAAAAGTACCTGGGCAGCATCAAAATAAAGCCGCACGGGTGAGTGTGTGTTGAAAAAGGCCAGCGAACTGTCGATTTCTCATTTGCAAGTGAGACCCTGCATTGTTCCTCCTCTGGTCGGGTTGGCATGCGTCATTTCTTCCCTCCCACAAGAGAGCAATGCGTCGATCCCGGAAGGGCACCCGGGGTCCAGAGAGGCTTTGTATTGATTCTCCACACCCTGCGATGTGGTGTTGAAATCTGGTCCACGGTGTCAAGAAACTGCACTGCGTGGGCGCTTGCATCATTAACATCAGCCACTACGGGTGTTGTGTGTCATTTCTTCAGCCACTTTGCATCGATCTCCCAGCCGTGATGCAGATGGAGCGTCAATTTTTAGCCGCGGGCCGACAGCACGTTGTTTATCAGCCGCAGGTCGGTGGTGCGTCAAAAGTTTCCCCGCACGTCGGTCTTTGTGTGGATTTCTGTGCTTAACCACTAGCTGCACCTTTCACAGGCCCAGAGGCAGGCTAGGGCACCACTTGGCAGGCAAGACTTTCAGCAGAGAGCCCAAGTGCTGGCATAGAGAAATCTTTGTTGTTCCTGAGACTTCAACAACAGGAGGCAAGCTCAGTTCAAGCCCTTGGAGATTCTTCACCAGTTTGGAAGTCACACAAAAGTCAGTCTCTTCCTCTCTCAGCAGAAGCAGCTACTGCAGGCCAACCCAGCAAAGTACAGGCAAAGGGGCAGTACTCCTCCTCTAGCTTCTCCTGCTGTTCTCCCAGGCAGGAGTTCCTCTTGCTTCCAGAAATAATCTAATTTTCAGGGGTTTTAGGTCCACTACTTATATTCTTTCTGCCTTTGAAGTGGGCAAACTCTTGTTTGCAAGATCCTGCCTTGCCCATGCCAAGCCCTAGACATACACCAGGGGATTAGAGACTGCACTGTGTGAGGGCAGGCTCAGCCCTTTCAGGTGTGAATGACCACTCCTCCCTTCCCTCCCAGCACAGATGGCTTATCAGGATGTGTAAGCTACATCCCAGCTCCCTTTGTGTCACTGTCTAGAGAGAGGTGCAAACAGCCCAACTGTCAAACTAACCCAGACAGTGAATCCACAAACAGGCAGAGTCACAGAATCGTTTAAGCAAGAAATTCCTACTTTCTAAAAGTGGCATTTTCAAACTCAGAATCTAAAAACAAACTTTACTAATAGATGTATTTTTAAATTATGAGTCCAGAGACCCTAAACTCTATATTTCTATTGGCTCCCTAAGGGAATCTGTATTTTAAGGATAATTAAAGGCAGCCCCCAGGTTAACCTATGAGAGAGATAGGCCTTGCAACAGTAAAAAACGAATTCGGCAGTATTTCACTGTTAGGACATGTAAAGCACATCAGTACTTGTCCCACCTTTAACATACACTGCACCCTGCCCATTGGTCGACCTAGGGCCTACCTTAGGGGTGCCTTACATGTATAAAAAGGGAAGGTTTAGGCCTGGCAAGTGGGTACACTTGCCAAGTCAAATTGACAGTTTAAACTGCACACACAGACACTGCAGTGGCAGGTCTGAGACATGTTTACAGGGCTACTAATGTGGGTGGCACAACCAGTGCTGCAGGCCCACTAGTAGCATTTCATTTTTAGACCCTGGGCACCTCTGGTACACTTTACTAAGGACTTACTAGTAAATCAAATATGCCAGTCATGGAAAGCCAATCAACAATACAATTTACTCAGAGAGCATATGCACTTTAGCACTGTTTAGCAGGGGTAAAGTTCCCAGAGTCCTAAAGCCAACAAAAACAGGTCAGAATAAATAGGAGGAAGGAGGCAAAAAGACTGGGGATGACCCTGCAAAAAGGGCCAAGTCCAACAGATATTTTGCAAACATTCATCTAGAACTTCAAATGAATACATCACATTGTGTCCAGAAATAAAAAAATATTTAGGGTTTGAAGTACTGTATTTATAATAATATTTTTCATTATAATTTTTGTACTTCAAACATGGGCATTTTTCTTCAAATTCATCTTTACTCCCTATCTACAGGACTGGGCACCGTTCCCATTGTTAACACTCCTCTAATATTTGTGTTTGCTAAATGTAAATATGTCAGCATACTGGTTGTAAAGGACCTTTTTATAATTTTACACCATAAATTTAGGGGCTGCATTGTACATTGAATCATATGTTTGTAATTCTATGAGCAGGTTGTTACTTTTCTGTAGTCCAATCACTCTGAAAAGGAGTTGGAGGCAAGATGTCACCTAAATAAATGCAAAAGTATGGGCTTTTGAAGAATTCATGTTGTCCCTAAGATCTGATGGTCAAAATCTTCTCAACACATGTCATCTTGCAGTGGATTATCTATCAGCTTTTTGTTGTGATATCTTTTAGACATTCTATGTATTTTGCTTAAATTGGTTTGCGTTGTGACCATCATAGCTAAACTCGGTAATTCAGAAATATTGTCTACATGCACTGTCCTAATAAGAACAACTACCATTATTAACCAATTGACTAATGTAATCAAGGTTAAAGCAAGCCATCTGTGTCTCCAAAGTAGTTTAATGTTATTTTATACTATTTCTAAATGTTTGCAAACAACTTTTTAAATTTGTTTCTATTTTTTGAATTGACTGATTTTCATCATCCACTCATGTAAGGGAATTATCTCACAGTCTGATAGACCTTTGCCTAAATTTTGAGAACTACTATCTTTAAAACTGTTAAATGTTTAATTTAATTCACTTTCTGTTTGCAAAATTGATTCTATTGGGAATGTCACATAATCATTACTTCTTTAGTGCCTACCACCTGTTGATCTGTGCTTTTAACTGTTTGCTTTTGAATATTTTGATGGGAGTCTGACTGGGAAACTGCTTGCTTTTTTTATTTATTTTTTTAGGGGAATCTGATTGGGAAACATTTTGTGACAGAATTGTTGCATGCACAGTGTTATACCTGAAACACTGAGATAGTGTTTCCCCAAACGTATTTGTTCTTTCCTAGTAGGTTTTGCTGATTCTTCCATAGTGGCCTTAGGGCCTTGGGCACTCTCCCACTGTAAGTACCATGTAAAAGTGCATGCACACATTCCTACATTTGTTAGGAAATGGCAGTGGTCAGTGTGTGCACATATGCCATCTGTTGCTTTAAACATGTAACCAGCCTGCTTTCTCAGATTTGTGTGGGCGCACTTGCAAACCATGGTGTGCTTAAACATGTATCCAGCCTGCCATAGCAGGCTTGTGTGTGAGCACTTGCACCCATGGCGTTATTAAACATGTATCCAGCCAGTTTTAGCAAGCTTGTGTGTGTGCATTTACATCTATGGTGCTCTTAAACATGTGTCCAGCCTGCTAATGTAGGCTTGTATGTGCAAAAGGGCACATATGCTCAGAGAGTGAACAATACTCGTGTGTTATCACTACATATGAGAGCTGCTCTGCCCATAGGTTAACATAGGGGAAATACAATTACTCCTAGCTGCAATTGCGGGTTTCAGTGGAGTAGTCTCATAATGTTTACTATCATTGAATTTGTCCGGACAAACCCCTTTCCATGGTAAAGTGGTAAAGTTGGGCATTTCTGTGCTCTAAAAACTCTTTATATGCACTTTTAAATTCTACTTCAGTCCACATTGGAGGTGGGGGAATACATATGTGCATTCCCCGGCGACAGCTGTAAACCTTGGGCACATACCTGGAATGACAGACCTCTGCCATTTTAGGGCCTGGCTGGATGGATTGGAGAAATAGGTTTTGACACTTGGCCTCTCGGGTCAGATCATGGCCCCACTAAAGATTAAGATTTGCATTCCACAGCCCCATGGCAGACAGGACTTACATTTAGGAGAGACATCTGTGGTTCAAAGGGGAACCCTCTGAACCTCCCCCAACTTTAAAGGCACACTACAGTATAACTACTGGTGCACACCGCAGTAATTCAGAGATACACTTGTGGAGACGCAGGACCAGAGTTACCGGTCAGCGCTGTACAGCCAAACAGATAATTCTGTAGTGCACCGGGAGTAATTACTGCCCTGGAAAGGGACTGTACACTCTCTCTAAATCATGTCTGGCCTGGACTGATTGCCTGCAGCTGTGTGGCACCCCAGAATGTGTTTTCCAAGGGTTTGTTGGCTTGCACTCTGTTCTTTGGTGGAGGTCTCAGGGATATCAAAGACCTCCCTTGAGGGACCTACACCTTTTACCACTGACATCTGGAGAGTGGTGCTCTCTTAAATGCCCACATCATTTGCTGGTTCATAACTGGTAGCAGCAGTGTGTGCTTGGAATTAAGCATTGTGCCTGGAGACCGAGCCTGCAAAGTACTGCCCTTCATCGTGGGGCCACGTCACGCATAAGCTTCTTGTTGGTGGTCAGTGGTTTCACTGTTTGCATGACCCCACATAGCCCGCTTCATCAATCCTGCCATATTTCTCTTGTGCGGCACACCGACTGTACACTCATTGCGTGCAGTGTCCAGTTCACTGGTTGCAACCCTCGGAGGGGGGGTTCATACCTGTAGCAGTGCCGCATTCTACCTCAAATGGCACTGTTGAGATTGTGCCTCTGTGTGTGATCATATTTTTCTGGTGCCACACAAGTAATAGCGAACCAGATGCTGTGCCATATTCCAGAGAGGTAAGGAATTGGTAAATCTTCGTGTGTAATCAACTTTGTTTTGTTCAACTCAAGTCATCATGCAGCAAACAGTGTGCCTTATTTCAGGGAGGTACAGAATTGGTAACTATTCATGTGCAATCAGATTTGTTTGGTGGGACTCAAGTCATCACACACTAGATGATGTGCTGCATTCCAGGGAGGTACAGAATTGGTAAATCGTTGTGTGCAATCATATTGGTTAGGTGTGACTCAAGTTATCGCCCACCAGACATTGTGCCTCATTCCATGAAGGTACAGCATTGGTAACTATTCGTGTATGATCGAAATTGTCTGGTGTGACTCGAGTCATCGTACACCAGATATTGTGTCTCACTCCAGGGAGGCACAGCAATTGGTAACTATTTGTGGGTGGTCAGAATCATCTGGTGCAACTCAAGTCATTGAGCACTAGACATTGTACCACACTTGGTAACTATTTGTGTACTGGAGTGCCTTGCCTGGTTGGGCATTATTGTGAACAGCGTGTGTCCTACTGTGACCCTCCTCGTGCTTTGTAGACTGTGGCCTGCGCTGGAAGGCACGGTGTGGGAACCTTCGAGTAAACTTTCCAAGAGTTGAAAAACTTCCATTTGTCAACTGTTGCCTCATAATCCTGTTCTTTATTCTCTTTCACCCACATTTCCCCCTGGACCCTGAATAAGTGTGACTCAGGTTGTGATTGGCCTAAAATCTTAGGAAATGGTTGTTTTCATCATCAACCCATAGGGGCAGGGTAGTAGGTATTGGGTTGAAAGGTGAAGGAAGGTTTGGGCCCACTGGGTCTGCGAGCACAGAGAAAACTGACCTGCCGGATATCAGTGCACTGCATTAGGGTGCTGGGAGCAAGTGTGTGCAATTGCGTTATTTGAGTTGCCTGATATCAGTGGCACCATATAGAGGTGTGGAGTGAGTGTGTGAGAGTGACTGCCTATGATTGACTACACCACATGGCAGTGTTGCCTTACACATTGTTTCTTTGCCAAAAGAGTATCATGGTTGACATTGGTTTTTACCCATGCGTGATTAATGTTGCTGCTGGAGAGATCAGAGGTTTGTTTGATGGCAGTTTTGACTCATCATAAAATTTGCACAGTGGGTTAATATGGCTGCTGCAAAAAACGTGTTCCATGCAGATCACAGAACTGTACTTTATGTGAATAGCTTAATAGGTTGCTGCTTTTAACAGAGATCATTTTGTTACTAGCAGTACATAAGTTACAATACTAATATACCACAGCAATCTATAAACTGTCATCATAGAGCTGCATGCAAACTGCATAGTTTAGATTAGAACGTAAGCTTTTTCCCCAATCCTTCATTATATTAATGTTGCTAAAATGGTTTGTTTGGGTAGAAATACTTTCTTGTTAGTAAAGCCAACTGCAACCTCTGTGGTATGTTTAAAATTCTGATCTTGTGCTTCTCCAGACCAAGCACTCTTAAAATATACTGCCTACTTGTATTGATTACATGATTCATACACCTTGTGATCGTCATTGTTTTATGTAACATTTCTTACAGACTGATTTACACTTGTAAGATTCATTGTCTTTGTACAATGTGTGTGTGGTGTAAAGTATTCTGACACCTTATACTTGTATGAGCAGCACTTTAAATCAAATGAAATGCATATGAAAGACGGGGGCTATGCACAGATGAAGGGGACTGTTGGAGGGTGGTATGGAAGCCATGGGAAAGGAGGTCATTGAAGGGACACTAAAAAGATTGTTGCACTGGCCTCCACCAGAGATAATGCTGGCCGTGAAGACTGGGTATGTAGCCACTGCAATATATATTAAAAATAAGACAGTTGAATATGTGAGTGCCTCATCTGTTTTTTCCAAACTGATTAAATCAAGATGGAATCAGTCTAATATATGTTGGGAAAGGCATATTCAAGAGGGTAAAATATGGTGTTTGAATGTGACATGATTAATGTTGTATTGAACAACTGACTTTATAAATGATTTAAATTCCATAGGTTTCAGTGATGGCTAATTGGTGGTACAATATAAATGTGAGTATGTGATTTTGAATCTTGGATGTACTTTACAAAACAGAATTTTATGGCTGAAATCTATTTATTAGTTTTAAGCAGCAAGGTACAATAACCATCCCACCTACATCCACTGGCTGGTGGGGAGCAACAAAAGAACAACAGCCTAGTAGGGCAACAAAGAAGGAATGGGAAGGAAGATATTCTGAGGTGAGGGTGCTATGGGGAAGGTTTAAAGGTGCATCAAGAACCTGAAAGATTGGGGCACAAGTCACAAAGTTGGAAAAAAAAGGGAATGCTGGAGAGACTGAAGACACACTGGTTCAGGTAGATGTGTGGTCAGGGTGCATCAGGCAGAGGACACGCAGGTATATTGGTCAATTCATTTCTCTAAATTCATCTGAAAAGTACCATAAGCATGGCCTCTATACCTTATCAAACTGCATTAGCGTATTGATCACTACTGATGGTAATTTCTCCGTTCCCAATAACTCCCCCAATTATGTAGCCAGTCCAGTCTCGTCTGGACAGTATCTGAGCCGCGATCAAGAAAGTTTGGGGGATAGAACAGAATTTTAATACCCTGTTATAGTTATAACTGGCAAAAAGCCTAGCCAAAACCTTTGTAGAAAATGGCATTTTTGATAATGACATATGTAGATGCTGTGATTTCCAAGTATATGGCCCTCATTACAAGTTTGCTGACAGTGGCCGTCGAACCGCTGCCAGGCTAATGGTGCACACCCCCATATTACGACCCTGGCAGTGATCGGACTGCAACACAGCCAATTCCTCACCATTACCGGCAGTGTGGTATGACCACCGCCGACAGTAGTTGCCATCTCCATCCAGCAGAATGCATTTCACCGCCCACCCTATTATGAGTTAGCAGACCGCCACGATTTCCAGGGTGGCCCGACTGCCACGAATAGGCTGGTGGAAACTACCAACATATAAGGAGACACTCACATTCAGGGACACAGACGAGTCCACGGCTGCATGGAAATTGAACTGGAAGACTTCCCAATGCTATTCCTCGCCATTCACCTACAGGACCAGCAACAGCAATCAAGATGCCAACCGTAAGTACACCCGCCAAGCACACAATGGAGGAAAGGGGGGAGTCACACACCCACACGCAACACACACACCACACCACGAACAGACTGCAAGGGTCACACATGCAAACCAACACCCGTACCGATACACACACACATTCAAAGACACACACAAACTATACACACACAACCAAAATCCACAAACCATACCTAACACACACGTCACACACACACACCCTGACAGAAAACAAATCAACAGCACCTGACATACACCCACCCATAGCAACCCACACTCAGTAGGCCACAAAAGTACCATAAACTCCCAAACACTTCTGCAGAAAGGCCCACAAATCATATACACTTGTCAACACAATCTGCATCGCAAAGGAAACATACAAAACAACAAATTCGGAGGGCTCACACATCAATGCAAAGGCACAGTACTAACGCCATTTACACACAGCATACTAATCTCTCCACACGTGCATCAAAATACACACCTACACAAACTATACAACCAAGCATTCACATACACGCCAATCCAAACACATAACAAAAATGACACTGCCCAAGTAATGGATCCAGCCAAATGCAGCTATAAAGTAACATAGCATATACATGAATAAAAAACCGCATCCAAATATGTGAGATACATAAGCATGTAGATTGAAAGGCTGGACAAATATGTGCAATTGTCACCAACGTTGCTTGTTGGGCAGATGTATTAAAGATATTTCAATAAATAAAGTATTATTTACAAAAAGTGGATAATTGGCCAGTCCAAAAAGACACATGTGCCACAGGCACACAAGGCCAGGCAATTGGCCCAACTGGACTCCTGACAGCCTCTTGGCCTCCACATGACAGGAACATCAATGGGGCAGGCAGGTTCCTCAGAGGTCAGGAGTTGGGGTGGTGGCAGGTGTTTAGGTTTCGAAGGGGGGTTCTTGGGCTAACGTTTGGAAGGGGGTGGGGTTTGGGCTTAGTTTTTGATTGAGGGGTAGCGGGTTTCGATCTGGGGGTGGGAGTAGATCCTATTTTTTAAATGAGGGAGTCATTTTGGCTGGAGGGGCATGGGAAACAGAAGAGGAGTTATGGGAGGACTCGGAGCTGGAGGGACTGGGCTTGGAGAGGACAACATGATGCTTAGGACAACACGGGGTGGGACTGGATCAGGGAATGGGTCAAGGTGGGCAAGGATACCTTTCTTAGGAACAGGGGAGATGTTCTTAGGAACAGGTTTGGGAGTGGAGGTAGAGGGAGTGCTTGTAGGATGTGTAGGTGTGTTGGACTTGGATGCAGGTGTATGCAAAGTTAGCTTGTGTGAGGTGGATGAATGTTGAGTGTCTGAGTGGGGCACTTATGTGTCTTGAGAGGAGGGGGGAAGTAAGGCTTGGAGAAGACAGACAGGTTGTGTGAATGTATGTTGGGTGATATCTGCATGTAAGGTGGGTGTGCTGCATGTGGTTGTGATGGTGGTTGTGGTGAGTGCCGAAGTGGTGAATGGGGTGCATGTCTGTGTGTCTGGTGTTGTGGTGACTGGTGGCAAGATTGAACTGGTGTCCGGATCTGGGAGTCAGAATGGGTTGCTGGCAGGTGTGAGTGGTGATGTGACTGTGGGGCAGAAGGTGGTGGGGAGACAGTGGAGGCAGTGGCTATTGTTGTGTTTGCTGGTGTGTGTTGAGTGTGTGCATGCATGTGGTGTGACTTGTGGTGCCTGTGTTTGTCTTTATCTACCTTGTCTTTTGCACTGGGTGAATGCTAGTCCGAATGTGTGCTTTCGATGGGTGAGGGGAGAGGGGTCTGGGATTGGGCACAGGTAGCTGGAGGGGGGACGGAAGAAGTTGGGACACTGGCTGCTATCAAAGAGGAGGCCAGAGCTTGAATGATCTCTGTAGGCCAGCCAAAGCACTGTGAATGCCTTTCAGGTAGGCATTGGTTTGCTGCATCTGGGCAGCCATGTCCTGGATGGCATTCACTATGATTGACTACCCCACAGAGACGGATCTCAGGAGGTCAATAAACTCCTCATTGAGGTTAGAATGGCTTACTGGGACAGGGGCAGAGGTGCCTGCAGAAAAGGAGACACCACCCTCCTGGGTAAGCAGGCACGGGAACTGGGTAGTGAGCTATTGGGTGGGCGGTGCTGGTAAGGGGGTGGCGGACAAGGATGTTACTGGGCTGGTCCCAGAAGGGTCCACCACTGCCAGGGATCTTCTGTCAGAGGAGGAATCAGATTCAGATGTTGCAATTCCTGTCCCCCCCATGGCGTTCCCCTCACCCTCCAACCCACTGGTCCCCTCGGTGTCAGTGGACTCTGCCTCCTGGGTCATGTGGGATGCAGCCTCCCACTCACTGGTACCCCTACTACCTTCGCCTGCTGATGGTAATGCACACAAGGACAGAAGAGGGTAAGGAGAGGGGGAGAGAAAGAAAGGGCACAGAGGGTCAATACACACACATCTAGCACATATGACCCTCACTTTACCCCATTTACAAGGGTCATTACAGAATGCTGAGCCTACTATCTGACCACACAATTGCCTACTCACAACATGAACCCTGGAATATGAAGGCACGACCATCATCCATCGACAGCACTACACAGGTTCTGCTGCAGAGTGTCATGACTCAATAAACCATGGTTGGGAGTGTACTAAGGGACACATTCACTTACTCCATTACAGTGTCTGAGCAACATGCATTTGCCTGTACATACCACAGAGATATGGGAAACAGCTCTACATGAACTTCACTATGGTACAGTTTTATCCTAGGATGTAGCCCTCTACATACATTGGAAATCACAGCTACCTATCTAACATACTAATAAGTCTTAAAACATTGATGTCAGCTACATACCCTAGCATGGATTCCTCAGACATCTTCCATTCTTTGGGAAATCTTTTGAAGTCAATACAACATGAAATACACTCAGAGTACTCACCCCCCTTGAGACTACTGTGCTGCCCTCAAGCACCCATCCAACTCTGGGTAGGCCACCGCCTGTATGCGGGCCATTAAGGGGGTCAAGGTGCGATGGGCATCCCTCCCTTTTTGGGATGATGTCCCCAGCTGGGCCTCTGCGATATTCCGGGCCCAGAGTCTCAGGTCCTCCCACCACTTTCTGCAGTGGGTGCTCCACTGGCTATGGACCCCCAGGGTCCACACTTCCTTTGCGATGGCAAGCCATATTCCCTTCTTCTGATGGGTGCTGACCTGTTTGGGAGACACAGAGAAGGGCACATTTATGTAGACTTATCACTCAGCAACTGTAATGACCTACATACTCTATACATCTAACATTCATGCTAGACATGACACATACCTATTTGCACAGCATGCTTGTCTGACGCAACACTCTCAAATGGGCATACAGCATACACACACATTCACCTACATATAGGCATGTCCCATCAAATATACACAAATGGTACTCACATGCTTATCTGGAGCCCCATACAACTGTCCAGTTCCTTTTTTTTTAAGGCTGGGGCCCTATCCCCTGTAGAACGTGCCATTGTGGCTTCCAGATACAGGACACAGCAGCTCACACAGTGGAGGTCTTGATGGCTGGAGAGTCAGGAGTCAAGTGAGAAAGGCTAAAGAGAATGACGGTCACAGCCACAGCGGTCTTCAGCGTCACCGCCGGCGGTGATCATCATTGCCCAGATTCCCCATAGACATCAATATTATCCAATGAGGAGTTGCACAGTGGTTCTAACAGCCTACTGCCATGTCGACTAACGCCAGCGGAATTAGGTCATTTCCATCTGTCCTCTGCATGCAGGACTGGCAGCTGCCATTTTGCACATCTATTGTACATAGTACAGTATTTAATGAGTGTCATTGCTCGATCTGGAAAAGTGCATGGAAGCACAAGACTTTGTGAATGTAGTATTTAGAAATTGTTGTGAGTAATACCATTTGTGTCATAACCAATACTGTAGTCCAAACTGTCTCAGTTTAGGAAGTGTAAACATCTATATGACGACAGTACATTAAATAAACTTGTCCCCATGCTTTGTAAAGCTATGATGTGGTGAATTATGATTAGTAAAGGAGGCTGTCTTGGATTTCAGAATTGTATTTAGCAGTATTTCATGGCAGAGAAGTCAAATAGGTAGCATGTGAAGTGGAAATAACAATATTTATGTTACAATAGGGGGATACAACGTGTATGAATTGTCACCCTTGTGTTGTTTGCTATGTCTAGATACTGACCAATGTGGAGGCTGAGGAATGCACGGGTATACCGGCCCCTAGTTGACCTTTCAACCATGGAAGAACAAAATATTTTACACACCTATTGTCTGAACCGTTTGACAGTCAGGGAACTGTGTACCCAGCTGGAGCCAGATCTACTGCCTGCTATACGTAATTGTTTTGCAATTCCTCCTACTGTAGAAGTGCTTTCAGTCCTCCACTTTTTGGCCACTGGCTCATTTCAGGTGACAGTGGGCTTGGCAGTAGGTATTTCTCAGCCAATGTTTAGTAATGTGTTGGAGGATGTCCTGCCTGCCTTGCTAAAACATCTTGACAGCTACATCAAATTCCCCCAAAATGCTGCTTTGCCCACTGTGAAGGCAGATTTCTATGCAATGGGACATATCTGTCCTGCGATAGGGGCCATTGATGGCACCCATATTGCATTTGTTCCTCCCAGGAACAATGAACAAGTATATAGAAACAGGAACAGTTATCTTTTTATTAATGTGCAGGTGGTGTGTCTTGCTGAACAGTACATCTCCCAAGTGACTGCCAAGTTTCCTGGGTCTGTGCATGACTCCTACATTCTGAGGAACAGCCGTGTCCCACATACGATGGCACAGCTACAGAGAGAGAGAGCCTGGCCAATTGGTGAGTATGATTTGTGTGTTTAATCACTGTCACTTCATCTATCCTTTCCCTTCTTCTCTGAGTATAGCAGAACTGTAATGTATGTTTCCACTATTCCCAGGTGACTCTGGCTACCCTAACCTATCCTGGCTGTTGACACCAGTGAGATATCTGAGGACAGAGGGAGAAAGTCGCTACAATGAGGCACATGGATGAACTAGAAGAGTGATAGAGAGGACTTTTGGCCTTTTGAAAGCAAGATTTGTGTGTTTGCACATCTCTGGTGGTTTCCTGGTCTACTCCCTTCAAAAGGTCTGCCAGGTATTTGTGGCCTGCTGAATGCTGCACAATTTGGCCCTGAGAAGGCATATTCCATTACTTGAAGGGGAGGGAGTATCCAATGCACTAGTGGCAGAAGGAACACTAGACAGTGATGACGATGGGGAGGAGGATGATGTGAACTCAAGAACTCAGCTGATTCAGCAGTACTTCCAATGACAGTCAGGTCGGTTTGTGGCTTTAATTTGCTAATAATATCCTGAAGTGCAGTGTGGTTGCTGGTAGTAACCTTTCTGTAGTGTGAGCACTGTTTAGTCACACTTACAAACATCAGTACACTTTGCTGTACAGATAGGACATATTGAACTAAAGTACTCCTGCCTTTGCTGTGATTCTTCTTTATGAGTGTGTTCTAAAGTTGTCCCACACCATTTTCTAACTCTGATATTGTAGTAGTTATGAAGTGATGTTTGTAATGTACCTTCATAAGTGATGTCCTAATACATCCCCTCAGTGAATTGACTCTTTCTGACTGATCCCCAAGTACTAGATGGGATTCAGGAGAGGGTAGTATACAGACAATAGAGCTAGGCTGTGGCCAATACTGAAGTTGTGTGATGTGTGTAGTCCTGTGAACATTTTTGCAATGTGTTGTATTTTCTGCAAATTATGCCTGTGATTGTAGATTGTATTAATAGACAAGATAATGGAGTATAGCATTTATTTTGTGGTATTGTCTGTGTCATGTCTGTTTTATACTTTTCACAGGTGTTGTAGTGGTGAGTACTGAGTTCCCATGCCTTTCTGCTACCTGATTACACAAAGATGTGTGGATGGAGAATGGTGATAAGCAGTTACAGAGATGATGTGAACCCCAATCTGGCAGTACAATGGATGAAATCTGATGTTTACTATAATTTCCAGTGACTCATTGTAGCACAAAAATTGCATTGACAGGAATAAATTCACATATACTGTAGCTGTGTTCAAGTGTGTTTATAGTGAATACAAATAGGAAGGGATGGTGCAAAAGAGTGGGGTCATGGTGGTCGAAATCATCAGTGTGGCAGCCCTAGCAGTGGGTAGGGTCCAGTATCCAGGGGACACAGAAAAATAGAGCTATGGCAGTAGAAAGTCAACAAGGTGTCTCAGTGGCACACAAGAGAGACAGTTCAGGAGAGGCTCATTTCCTAGCAGTGGGGTTGTTCTTTGCTTCAGTGTCTGCAGGATGTCTGACTCGGCAGACACGTTTGTGCTGGGGTTCCTCAGCTACAGAGGGAGGGGAGCTAGTGGCCTGTGAGTCCTCTGGCAGGGCCTCCATTCCACTTGCTGCAGCAGATGTTGGGGGCTGGGTAAGACTGTGGCTAGTGGAAGGGACCTGCTGGTGGATGGAGGACTCACGCAGGGTGGAGATCAGCTATTGTAGCACCCCTTTCATGGAGGCCATGGTGGCATTGTGGGCCTGCCACTGCTGCATGGCCTCCTGATGGTGATCCCGCTGCAGCCTCTGGTTTTCAAGCAACGTGGCCAGAACCTGGCCATTGTGTCCTGGGATTGGTGACATGCTTTCAGGACTTGTGATATGGCTTCCTGGCCAGTCACCTCCCTGGGTTGCCCCACCCTTTGACCCACATATGCCCTCCCACTGGCCCTAGCCCCATGTGCCCCCATCACAATGTGCCCACTATCACTTACACCAGGACCTTCATCTTCTTGAGTGGTAGGTGTTGACTCTGATCCCTTTACTGGTGGGCACTCTGTAGTTTGACATTTCCTGGATACACTCATTTGGGGGTGTTGGGCGACTGGTGTTGTATTGGCCTCAGTTGTGGGGTGCTCTGGTCTGGCCTGGGTGAGGCTTGCAGAGGGAGACTGACCAGAGGTCCCAGATGGTCCAGGGAGACCTCCCAGTTCTAGATATCCTGAGTTTCTGTCATCACTGGGGCCTTCTTCTGGTGGAGGACTGGGTCTTTGTGGCACCTGCTGCCAGCTGACATTATCAATGGTATCTGTGGACAGCGAAGATTGTTATTCACATCAACCTAATCTGTTTAACACTGGCTAACCAGGAAGATGGTGCAGGATAGCTGATTCCCAGGAATGGCACTGGCAGTGGTGAATATGCATTATTATCGGAGCCAGATGAAAGTGAGATTGTCAGTTATCTACTGTGATGAAATATCAGTTGTTTAGCTTTACTGACATTGCCATCTCCTGGTTTGCTGTTGACACCTGCTTAATCAGTGCTACTTGGCTTGCTTCAGAATGCACATTGCCATCTCCTGGTTTTCTGTTGACACCTGCTTAATCATTGCTATTTGGCATGCTTCAGAATGCAGGGCTACCTGTGTGAAGAGGAGTGTGCATTGTTAGGTTGGTAAAGAGTGATACATTGTGGGATTCGTAGTGCTTCATGCTCAACATGCCTTACGTGTATTTGTGAGTGAAGATGTTGGGATGGTGTTAGTGGGGTGGTGTGGGCATGCAGGGGAATGGGTATAGGTGGATGGGGTTGGGGAACAATGTGCAATGGGGTGATTTAGGGAGTAATAGGGGATGGGGACGCATGCAATACAGGTGTACTTCGTGCCAGAGGAGTATAGGTGACTTACCACTCTCCAGTCCTCTGGTGACTCTCCTGAGGCCTTCAGGGTACAGGGCAGCCAAAATCTCCTCCTCCCATGATGTAAACTCAGGGGGAGGAGGTGGGGGCCCATTGTCAGTCTTCAGCATGGCAATTTGGTGCCTGGAAACCATGGAATGCACCTTCCCCCTTAGGTTGTTCCACCTCTTCCTGATGTCCTCCCTTGTGCGTGGATGGCTTCCCACTGAGTTCACCTTGCCGATGATCCTCTGCCATAACTCCATTTTACCGGCAATGGATGTCTGCTTGACCTGTGCACCGAACAGCTGTGGCTCTACCGTGATAATTTCATCTACCATTGCCCACTACTCCTCATCTGTCAAACGGGATTATTTTGTTGGGACATGGTGCTGGTGATGTGTGTGTTTCTTTGCAAATATGTTGTGTGATGCCTGAGAGGTGTACATGTGGCTGTGGTGAGTATGTGCAGTGCATTCTCCAGAGTGGCCGTGAGATGTGTTTTTTATAGTGGAGTTTGTGGGGGATGTGGTGTGTGTATGTGTACCAGGTGTGGAGTATTCGAATTTCTTAATTTGGTGTTGTGTTGTAGTGGAGGTGCAAATTAAACCGCGGCAGTCCGCACTGCCAATGGATTACCGCCATTGACAGACCACTGTGCTGATTTGTGGGTCTTATTATGGAGGGCGGGTTGTTGTTGGCGTGGAAGTGAGGGTGGTGAGGGTAGTGGCACCGCCTCTCTCCCGCTTTTGTTCTGCCTGGTGGTGTCAGATTTGTGGCTGTTTTCTGGTGGATTGTTTTGTGACTTGTAGTACGGCAGTCGGTTTACCGCCTATGTGGTGGTCTTTTGGCGGCCGCCGGCATGGCGGTCTTCAGAAAAGACCACCAAACTTGTAATGACTACCTATGTCTCTGCTGCTTACAACTTTTAAGAGCAACAAAATGGTCCTGATTTCCAAATGTAACCTTACACTTTTGTGTATGTTTCCCAAGTTGTTTGTTTTTGTATTCACAAACTGTGGGTCTGATTCCCAAAGGTAAACTTACAAGTTTGTGTAAGGTTACGTTTTTCATTATTCACAAAACTATAGTTTAATAGTAGATTTACAAGTGTGGAGACTCCACACTCGGGATTATAGAATTCCACACATAAAAATGTTTGGTCATTTTAATCCAGGAGAAAGATAAAATAATGCTTGAATTAGAAGCCTTTCTGAAATGTATGTCGTGGTCTGTATAAGGTAGAAGTCTCAACACAAAACAGGGGCTTACTTCCCCAACATTTATTTATTCAAAGGTCTTTGCCCGTCTGTCACCTACTCAGTTCTCTTATCTACGAATGTTGCCTGGGGTTTCTCATGGATGTTATTCAATCGTGTTTGCAGATACTTTTGCATCATATGGTGAGCGAGTTTGTGTAGTGACACCAGATGCC
Source organism: Pleurodeles waltl (assembly GCF_031143425.1). Taxonomy (NCBI): domain Eukaryota; kingdom Metazoa; phylum Chordata; class Amphibia; order Caudata; family Salamandridae; genus Pleurodeles; species Pleurodeles waltl. The sequence goes on along the minus strand of NC_090436.1, from coordinate 722,241,078 downwards.
TGCATTACGTGGTCCAGGCTGTTTCTGTATAGCAAACACAATTTTCATAATATCCATAATGACACAAAATTATATGCCTCTATAATGTGTATCATGTATATATGCCTGTATAATTTTTTTTAAACAATGCTTGTTTGCCTGAAGAGATTTATTCACTTGGTTTTACTCACAGACTACTAATTTCTGTTTATACTTAAACATTAGATACCCATAGTTCAGGAATCTCCTATGCCATTATACTTTTGCTAATATCAATTGTTGACTTGTACCTCTACATCATCAAAGAATGAGAGGAACCCCTTCACTGGAGAACTCAGAACCACTTTGCTCTGTGATACATTATGGTCAGCATTGGAAATTATCATCTTTTGTGTGACATTCCCCTAGATTTCTGCTTTTTTTTATTGTCCCAATTTTTGTTCGTCATAGGACTCTGACCACTTTATTCCTGTTAACTAGTGGTAAAGTGGCTGTGCTATCCCTTATAAATAAGGTAAAAAATAACATATACCTTAATAGCACATTTAAATCAAGTATAAGTCCTCAGTATATGGTACAACATATACAACCAGGGCCTGTATAGTAAATGTACTCATTGACCCACCTACTAAAGTAGCCCAGTAAAACATATCTACAGGCCTGTCAATGTAGAGTGTGTAGTCAGTTTTAAACTGCCATTTACATCTGGCAAAACAAGCCTTTTGTCACGCCTAATACTTACTTTTTAATAGTTATGAGTCACCCCTAAGGTAGGTCCTAAAAGTCCAGAGGGCATGGGGCATGGTATTTAAAACATTGAACATGTATAATTTATGTTTTACATGTCCTGGAAATGAAAAAGCCTACAAAGGCACCTTTAAATGTGTTAAGGCTAGCTCGTTTATCATTGATGAGTACTACATTTAGTTTGGGGAAGCAAACAGCAACATAAATGGTTAATGACATCATTTTAATAGCAATTTAAAACCCAACCTAATATTTAAAACCCAACCTAATGGTCAAGTCAGAATTTAAATTACTATTCTGAAAATTACACACTTTTAGAAAGGTGTCCCTTTCTGGCCTAAAACATAAAGGCTTTCCTGCTAATGTCCAGATGCCATTTGGCCCTTATTAGCACCTATGTGTTGAAATTGTTATTGCCTCCAGACAGTGTACAAAGGGCTCTGGGATTGGGGAGGGGGCTCCTCCCTTGACAGGATAGCCAGTGGGGTTGTGCCCAGACCTTTCCTGAGATTCAATGGATATTTTCTTTGTCACTGACAGGTGAAGCTTACAACTAATCCAGCCTACCCTTTATCTTTCTAGTCAGGATGACTCCAAACCCAGTGGGAATAGAAGCACTAACCAGAACTGGTTAATAGAGTGGACAAAGACTTGGTCTGCACCCACGGCTTGCACTGGGCATACAAGTGTGCCCCATGGACCTCTCCTTAGAACACTCCCAGATCTGTGAAGACTTCGAAGAAGGACTTCCCTCTTCTCTGAAAAGTCTTAAGCAAGACCATGAATCTGGACAGTGATGACGCCAGAATCATGGACATCTGAAAAAAGAAGCCACCTGATAAGCTATAGACATTGGCTGCAGCTGACCTGCAAGACTAGGGATACACAATGCAAGCAGCTGTGGCTAAACAGAAACCCAGCATAGCCCTGATTCATCCTTAGTGTAAGATCCTTACGTGCTTCTCCTCCCTTCCTCAGCTGCTATGGGCACTGCAGCAAATTGTGCACAGAAAATCCATTGATCTAATTGGAAGAGGGGACACTCCAAAGTGCAATAATGTGACAAACATGAAAGTGTCCAATTATAAGTAATACTTTATTCTTTCATCAAATATTACTAACAAAAAGAGACATTAACAGCTTTTAAGTAGACATTTGAATCATTGTCACCTAATTGAACTCTAGAGTGTGCTCTCTGTCAATAGGATCAATGGAGCCCCAAGACTAGATAGGTCTCTCCAAGGCCAGTGGTGTTGGACCCATTTGGCCTCTGAGGACCAGTTGGGGAAGACTTGACCTCTACTGCCACTGTGAATGCACTGTATGATGGCCAGAAAGCCTGGAACCTAGGGAGGGCAGACAGAGGAGGAGGTTGGAGCAAGGAGCCAGCAAAACCAGCTCCCCACAAAGTGCACTCTTTGGAGGCCAGGAGTCGTGTGTGCAAATTTTGTAATAGGCTATAGCTCACCACCAGGAGCAAAGTGAGCTAAAGATCATGCAAATTGGCCAAAGAAGGCCCAAGTTGTGATCCTTTTAAACATGCCTGGCGCAAGAAAAGGAGTGCATAGGGCTACACTGCTACTTCGATGATTATATCCAGGGATGGGACAGGGTCGAGGGGTTGGTGCATAAAGAATATTTTAAAGATGCCCTCAGAGGGGTGTGCGTGGGGCCCACTTCCTATACTCACTCTCAGCCTCCGGACACCATCCTCCGGGCTGATGGCTATTGATATTGTCCCAGGAACTCTATTCCCCAGGGCCAAAGACCACTCAGAGGAGGTGCATCCATCACCAAAACTGCTGCTCCCACTGTAATGGGAGCCAGTAAAGCAGAATGGCTGCATCCATGGGAAGAAGAGAGGAGTGCTCTTGCATGGCTGGAGCAGCTTTTGCAGGTGTCTGGCTTCAGCAGAGCACAGGGAGAATGTAGGGCTGTGGGTGCGTTAGGGCTTACCCCACAGGCGCCCATCATGGATTGCAATATATAGGAGCTCTGGGTGGGATAGCTACATGCATAATAAAACAGATTTTTTAAAAGGAAATAGGCATGAGGTGCATGGCTGCCAACATTGGACATACTCATAAAAAATGTATTGCTCCCAACCGGAATGTCCCATAATGCCCTACAAGTGTGGCTTATTTGCATCTTTAATTCAGTTGTGATGCCCCAAGCAGGGGTAGAGACACTACTAACATTTACCCAACACATTGTGGAGGATGCAGGAGGTGCTGCAACCCCTCGATTGAGCTGGAAAATGAACAGTATGTCTCACAGTCTGTATATAGAGAGAGAGTGCATGCTCTGGGGAGACTTTTTACTTTATGTTGAAGCACTCCCAGTGCTGGAGCTTTTGCTCTACAGCTTGTGAGTAGTGATATCCCTAGTAGTTAGACTTATGACTGCATTTTATGTGGCTAAAATGTGTATAAGGAATGTCTTGATATGTTGTTTTGATTTGTAATGCTTTTTTACTTTGAATATTGTCAAACAGTGGCTATATTCATGATGGATTCATTTTAAAATAGTTATTGGTTTAATTGGTAGAAAAGGAGCATCTAACCTCAGAATATTATTATAATGTTGAGACCTCTTGACAAAGCCAATAGGATTGTCTTATATGGTGATTTGGTGACCACTTATTAAGTCCATGTCACAAGTCACTTACCTGAATTCCAGGTAATTCTGATGAGGCAACGTCATTCCCCAAATCCTTCTGAGGACTGACCTCAGTAGGAGCTACTGCCACTGCACCAGCAATATTCTATAGGTACTTCCGTGGGTCCTTTGCTGTGCCTCAGGTTTGTGGGAAACTGCTGTTGATCGACTTTCTATATTCAGCAGGACAGGATCTATCTGTGGATATTAAAACTCTATTATCTTAATGTTTGGCAATATGGACTAAATATATGTATATTATACACTTTTAAGTAAGGACTCATACCATACAATCAGAGAGTATACATGTATGGACCACAGAACATTCTCTCTATTCTGGGCAGATGGAAACTCTATTGCTTCACAGTGTTTCTTTTTTCCACATTGAAAGCATCACCTTGCATACAGTGTTTTTATTCTTCATATTAAAGACATCACCTTTGCATACATATTGTGTCATATGAAACATCATTCTTGTTAAACATTACATACGGTTCATTTTGCACAGTGCAAAAATGGTCTTGCTAGGCAAAATTAATAGTAGTCTGTAAGCAATTATAAACAATAGTTCAAGTAGTGTAGTTGAATTAAAAAAAATAAAGAAGTGACACAACTCTGATGGCAATATAGTATATGTTTATCAAATATAAATATGAACTGGAGGACAGCTCAGTTCTGTAACTGAAACCACACTCAACTTAGCTCTCACAAACAGCATCTTTTACAGTCGTGGTCCACAATAGAGAAATCACATCTCTTATCATATTCCCAATTAGCGCAGTAGCTCGATTTTTTGTATGTCTATTCATTCCAGTAAAAGCAATAATTCTCTAAAAACCATCTGACTACTTGTCACTAAAATACACCTGTGGCATAGATAATATAGGTATGCATCCTCTAACGAGCACAGTGTCTTTTGATCTCACCCTTGAATTTCTATCAGTGCATCCTCCTTACACTCACTACGTCCATGCTCAGAAGTTTTACTGCCTCCTCCCTCTACCAACCATGACTTACACAAACATCTTGTGTCTCCCTTTTAGGTCTGCCATGATTTACACATCCTCCTAACACTGCTATCAGAAAGTGACTCAGGCTCTCGAGTGTGTGACCTTCTAAATTATCTGTGGTATGCGAGGACCGGCTGTAACTGCTTTGCCCTGCATCTGGCCTTTTCTTCTGTTCTCCTGTCTGTCCCTGTACTCCAGTCTAACATGGTATCCAGGTTTAGGCTTGTACTTGTCTTCCACAGTGTACACTTCTGCACGTTTCCCTCTTAAGCCATATGTTCACCAGAGTAGGTTTCTTTCTTTTTCTTGAAGTCTATAACATTCCCCGCTCTTGTTGAATTTTCAACTACTCGCTCACCTTTCCTGTCCAATGTGCCTTTCTCAGTGTATGCATCTGCTTCTCCTTCCACACTTTACTAACTAATCTACTAGTAAACATCCCTCCTAACTTCTGACTACTGGACTTACAACACCCTACAATAATCTGGACAAGACAATACATCAAAAGAATCACCACAACAATTGGAAGAAGTCCTTTAAGCAATTCTGGTAGCCAGGACGGCATCCACGAAAACTACCCTGGAAACCACTTGTCGGGGGCACCCCCTTCTTCCAACATTCTCTTCTGCATATTATGCAAAGTCTGTATGGCCTCTGTTATTGTTCTATTGTCCGCATCATTAGCTGGCCCGAATGTACAGCAGGCCATACCGATCTTGGCACAAACCCCTCCTTCCATAGCCGTCATCCAGTCAAACACATACCTATGTAGCACATGCATTACTCGTACTGCCCGCAACTCTTCTTTGACTGCATTGAAATAATCTTCTGTGGCATTGATGGCTTTCATCAGTTTCCATTGTGTTATTTGCAACTAATGAGCAGTGGCTTTCGCTTGGATGAATGGGGGGATGCTTCCAAAAAACAACTGGGCATCATTGAACAACCGATACTCCTGCAGAATTTCTGCCCAAGTTGCAGTGCCAAAAATACTCAGCAGCTTTTCTCCTCTGATGATCTAACAAGTTCATTGGATGGCTCATGGGATGGTCGTGTAGCTTTGAAACGTCCACTCCTGGAATCACCAAGAAGGGGATGTGCACAGTAACTAAGGAACAGAGACCTCTCCATCCTGCAGGAAGTCGTGTATATAACCATTCTCCACACTGCCAATAGTAGTCCATTATACTTGAGGTGCCCCATTGCATGTCAGCATTATACCTTGTGGTGATGCAATTGATGTTCTTCCCTACCAAGACCATTCAGTTTCCCCTGAAACATAAAGAAAAGACAATGGGTGTTCAGCCCACTCGAAGAGTTGAAGGTGTTTCTACCCAGGTTAGGCTCTGTATATTCTCATCCCATGTAGCCTTACAGTTCTGTTGTGTATTTGTGTTGTTTTTACTCCCTCTCCATAAGGCCAGAGCTCTGTACAAAAATAATGCACAGTGGTGCCATTGACCATGGACAATCATAGTGCCTAGGTGTGGCTGAATAGTCCTTACAAGAAAGAGAAGGTCGTGATACCCCTAGGAATCCCTGCTCTAATATTCTAGCTTTCCACCTATCCCCCTTGTACCTTAGAACCCCTGTCCCAGACATTGCCTCTACCTTCACTTCTATTTCTTTGTGGTTGGTCAAGACATCAGTTATCTCTTCCTCATACTGTGTGATGTTTACTAAAAATGTTCCCTGTTATACCCATGAAGGTTGCAACTGTGCTCTCATTCTACACAGGAAAAGATGTAAAAGACACTGTGTGACATTCGGAGGTACTTCTTTAGATGAATGTAGTCTATCTGAATCACTGGCATGCGGAATTAAGGAGCATACCAGGCAAGACTTGCCTACTTCTGTCATATGCTGATACCACATATTATTGAATAAGCTAACATGAATATTATGAGATGCATTCTTATGTTCATATGCTTCTCTTTCCATGCACAATATTTGGACATGGTAGTATACATGACTTAAGATACCATTGTAATACAGCTGCAAATATGATAAAACATAAGCAAAAAAACAAAACAGTAATCCATAAATGTCTGCTGGCAGAACCAATAAGGTACTCCGCTCGCTCTTTGAGAGAAAACAGTGTCACTCTTCCTTCTCTTTGCTTTCCTCTAAATGTTCCTGTAATGATGGCGATGCTTGACACCGAGCAGGGGCCAGTCGAATGTCTGATAGGTGTAACCACGGTTTCTAGCCCTCCACTTTCACTGCAGTGGGGGTGCTCTGGTTCACTGGATAAGGCCCCTCAAACTTATTGTCTTTCCATCGCCATACAAAATTGCAAATGTACACTTGTTGACCCACAGGAATTGAATTGGTCTGCTGGGCTGCGATGGTGCACTTCTGCTGTTGTGCCACCTGCTTAGAAAATAACTTAGCAGAATTCAGCAACTGAGACAAATAACAGCTCATTTAATTCCCCCAAACCTCAGCTGTTTTATGAGCATCTGTCTTTTGTCTTACTATTGTCAAGGGGGTCAGCATAGGTTGCCCTGTTATTATCTGGTGCGGGGTCAAGTGATGATCACTTCCTGGTTGATTTCGGAGGGCATACAAGGCTAATGGAAGGAGTGGAGCAAGTTCTAATGCAATGTAGCGCACGGTTTGCTTATTTAGTTATTCAACAGGCCATTACAGTGCTCCTATAGCATTATTTTGGGGGCGATAGACAGATGACAATATGGCCCTCATTACAACCCTGGTGGTCGGTGGTAAAGCGGCAGTAAGACCACAAACAGGCCAGCGGAAAAAAAAAGATTGTGGTTCTTCAGCCCGGCCGTTGTCACTAGACCGCTGATGGTATCAGGACCCTGCATACCGCCATGGATCACGGTGGTTGGGAACCGCCATGAGATCCATGGCGGTAGGCACTATCAGTGCCAGGGAATTTCTTCCCTGGCACTGATAGGGGTCTCGCCCACCCCCACTGCCCCCACGAATCCTCCTCCCAAACCTCAACCCCCTCCCACCCGCCAAAGGTGGCACAACCCCCCTCCCCACCCCGAACATGCACATATACACACCCCTACACGCACACACCCCCAACATGCACATACACACACCCCTACATGCACATACCCCCAACATGCACTTATACACACCCCTACATGCACACCTACACCCCGACAACACATACCCACACACATACAAACAGACATGCACACCGTCCGACCCGCACACTTTTCCCATACACACAACACCCCCCTGCACGCATACACTCACTCACTCACCCCTCTACACTCTCACACGCACACCCCATGCATGCACACAGCACCCCCAAACCCCCTTCCCTAATGGACAATCAACTTACCTTGTCCGTTGATCCTCCGGGAGGGGACGGGATCCATGGGGGCAGCTCCGCCACCAGCACACCGTCACCAGAACACCGCCACACCGAATCATGGGACGTGGTTCAGTGGGCGGTGTTCTGTTGATGTGGCGGTGGAGGTTAAGCAACCTCCACTTTCCCGTCGTCCGCCAGTATGGCTGCTGGCGGCTTTCCGTCCGGAAAAGGACGGCGGGCTGCCAGCGGTCATAATACGCGGCGCGGAAGACTGCCACCACTGGCGGTCTTCAGCACGGCGGTACCTTGGCGGTCTTGCAAAAAGACCGCCGAGGTCGTAATGACCCTCTATATGTTTTATCCTCAGGGAGGTGCAGATGTTTTGAAGATGGCATTAACAAAATGTGTCCCGTTACAGGAACGGATCACTTCTGCGATTCCCCACCTAGGTATTACTTCTTGTATCAAAAAGTTAGCTGCTTTGGCATCATTATGTACAGGGTCCTGCCTCAATCCACCTTGAGAAAGGACAGACAACTACAATTAAATACCTGTAGTTGTTACATTTATCAATCATGTCAACAAAATCAAAATGTCAATTTTTAAATGGACCTGTTGGGTGGGGAATTGTTGACGTAATTACTTTTAGTGTGGGTCTTGGGCTGTATTGTTGGCATACTGCACATTCAGCAATATACATAGTAATAATTTCAGATAGTTGTGGGATAAACCAATCTGCCTGTAATGTAGGAAGAAGAAATTCTTTGTCCGTTTGTGCAGTTAGATGCAGTAGCTCCAGCGCTGTATAAAACAGGGCTTGAGGCATTACTAGTTTCCCTGTACTTTCCTTCCTATAAATGAAATCTATTGGTGATTGTATGCACCCTTGCTGTTCCCGCAGCTCCCTCTCATGTGGTTGTGCCTGCTCTTGCAACTCACATAGATGTAATTGTGCTGTTTCTGTGTACAGGGGTGGTAATTCAGTATCATTCTGTTGCCTAATCATCATCATTTCCAATGTGTGCTCTTCTGATTCAATATAATTTGACTGCCTCCTTGGCTGCCCAGTCTGCCAGAGCATTACCCCTGGAGACAAGGTCTTGTTTGTTTGTGTGTGGCGCACATTTTATCACTTCTACCTTGGATGGTAGGGTTAGAGCCTGTTTCAATTTTGCCAGTAAATCTCTGTGCATCACAGGGGAGCCATCAGATTTAAGAAACCCTCTCCTTCCCCACTTGTTAATGCTAGAATGTTAAGTGGTGGTGACATATGCTGAATCTGAATAGATGGTAACTTCTAACCCCTAAGCATGCTGCAGTGCTTCAATAATGACTAATAGTTTTGCAGCTTGTGCTGAAAAATGAGAGGGTAGTGGTATGTGACTCACTATCTGTAAGGTATCAGATAATCCCTGCTGTTCGGTCTTATAACTGCTGCTCCTGAATGTCTAATCCCTGTTTCCTGATCTATGGAAGAGGATCCATTCACCAAGAGCAGCAGGCTCCCAGGGATGAGGTCCTCTCCCACCTTGCTCTCTTCTTCTGGCACATAATTGGCACAGTCATGTACTTGTTCATCGTCAGTAACTGGGTGTGCAAAGAATGTTGCTGGATTAACTGTGTGACATCTGACCACTTGCAAGGATGGTGATGACAGTATTACTTAGTACCCAGATGCTCTCTGAGTTGTGAGGGTGCTCTTGCCTCTTTGCAAGATAGCAAATACTGCATGCTCTACATACAGTGTTAAAGGTGATCCCATCACTAGGGTGGTGCTCTTCTGGACTGCAAATGTTGCTGTAGCCAGGGCTTGCTCACATGGATAGTAACCTTTCATGACAGGATCTAGCAGCCCATGGTAGTATGCAATTGGCTTATGTCCCATAGATGTCTTTTGAGTCAGTAGTGCAGTCATCGTCATTTCGTTACAATGAGAAAAGAGGTAAAATTGTTTATTGTAGTCAGGTGTTCCTTACACTGGAGCATTCATGATCACTTTCTTTAGCTCACGGAACACTGTCTCCCCCTCATCTGTCCAATTTATTTTGTTTGCAGTTGCATGAGACTCTTTTAATGCATTGAGAAGTGGTGTTGCCAACATAACATAATCAAATACCCACTGCCTCACGTAACTACAGAGTCCTAAAAATTGCTGCATTTGTTTGGTAGTATTGGGCTTAGGCATGTTTCTAATGCTTTCTACTCTGTTAGGTATCACCTTTCTCCCGTCTTTGAATATTAGTTGCCCCAAATAGTGGACCTCTGTCTGCACATATTGTAATTTATTTTTGTTGACTTTGTATCCTTTGCCTTCAAGCATGCAGAGGAGGCCAATGGTGTTGTCTCTACATATGTCTTCAGTGGCGCTACAAACCAGAATGTCGTCCACATAATGTAAAAGCATACTCTTGCATTCCATGTTCGCTAAGCCTTTTTTAACGGTCCAATTAAAAATGCTCACAGACTTTTAAAAGCCTTGTGGGAGCCTCCTGTGGCAATATTGCGTATTTATAAATTTGAATCTAGTAAAATATTGACTACAGAGAGGAAAGTGGCATCTTTTGGATATTTGTTAGTATATCTGACGTATCGGGTACTACTGGAAATGCGGGGATGACTATATCGTTCAGACATCGCAAATCCTGAATCATTCTCCACGTTCCTCCCTTAGCCTTTTTTATCTGAAAAATCGGCTTCTTACATGGTGTTGATCTTTCATATATCACTCTCTGCTCAAGTAACGCTTGAATTGTAGATAAGATACCATCTTCCACTTCTTTGGACAACGGGTACTGACGTGTCCTGGGCAATATAACTCCAGGTTTCAATATAATTCTCACAAGCTCAGCTCCTTTAATCAGTCCCACATCCTGTGGCCCCTTCGTCCATAGCACTTCCGGTACTTTTGCCAAATCTCTCTCTCTGATTGTAGTGTCTTGTGCATGTTTTGGCACTGTCCTATATTGCAACTGCATTCTAATGGAGATATCAATCTCAAACACAGCTGTTCCAATCAAGGGGTGTTCACAAAACAATTCCTCATCTAATATATCCCTTAATTTGACCCCGGGATCTGTGAACACTATTTATGCCCAAATTTCCTGCATCCTGACGAATGTGATGAGCACTGCATATGTTGGTCATATTTTGAGAACTGATATGTCCAGTAACATCTCTCGCTCTGTTATTGGGTCCATGGGTTTGCCAGGTCTAAGCAATAGTTCTTTTTGGAACTGCGCTGTCTTCCCTTGCAGTGCTGGTGTATGCACAATCAGAGTGTATATGCCACACAAAAAAGCCTCTATATCAGCTGGTACTGCTCTGGCCTACTGCCTTGATTCCTCATGAGCTATGAGGGACAGTGTACTCCCCGGCGTGACCTTGGGTGTATAACACACCATAGATCCATCTTTCAGGAACAAGAGGGTCATATTCAATTTGTTCATTAGGTCTCTCCCAGAAGGTTGATGGGTGACTCTGGGGAATACAACAATGGCCCGTCAATTTGTGCATCACCCACAGTCATATTTACTAATCTTGTGAAAGGAACCCGTCTGACAGCCCCAGAAAACCCTTGTGTCCATTGAGTTGCACGAAAGTGGTAGTGTTCCTTCCTTTATGCAAGATTTGGTGGCCCCAGTGTTGACTAAAAACAGATAGGGGCAACCTTCTATGGCTACCGTCACAGTGGGTTCCTCTTCTGACCTATGGGTTACCAATAGTATTGGACACATAGGCCCGCATTGTAATAATTGTGGTAATTGCCGCCTACCGCTACGGTGACGGCGGCCAAAATACCATCGCCCTGGTTACCAACCATCCACCATAATATGACCGCAGCCTGAATTCCGCCAGAAGGCTGGTGGAATTCCAGCTGCGGTCATGTGGTGGACGGCAGTAAGGTGGCGTTGCTACCAGCAGCAGCGCCACGCCAGTAGAACGCCGTCAACCGTATCACAACACATGATATGGCCTGGCGCTGTTCCGCTGGCAGCAGAGCCGCATCCCGTCTCCTGCCGGAGGACCCCCTGAAAGCAAGTAATTTGGGTTCTCCAACAAGGGAGAGGATAGGGGTGTTGTGTGTGTGTGTGGGGGGGTGTGTGACTGTTTTTGTATGCGTGCCTGCGGGTGTGAGACATGCGGAATGAGTGTGTGCATGAATGGGTGTGAGTGTACGTGTACGTTGTGTCGTGTGAATGCGTGTGTGCTATTATGTATGTTAGTGAGTGTTGCTGCGTGGGTGAATGTGGGTATGCGTGTGTGTATGAGTGTTTATGTATGTACATGTAGGTGTGTGTATGTCAAGGGGTTCGGGGGGGTCTGGAGAGTGGGGTGAGCGGGGAAGACCCCTATCAATGCCAGGAAAATAATTTTCTGGCACTGCTAGTGCCTATTGAAATGGTTTTCGTGGTGGTAAGATTGCCACGAAAAGCATGGTGGTAGGCGGGGTCATAATCCCGAGGGTGGGATTGGGATGGCTGCCTGGCAGGAGACCGAAGGCTCCAGCCCTGCAGCTGTTACCGCCCTGGTGGACAGAGTGGTACATTGGCTGTTTGGCTTGTGCTAAACTGACAATGTCATATTTTGGGGAAAGGTACCGCCAGCCTGTTGGCAGTAACTTTCTCCAAAATAATGCAATCCACCAGGGTCATAATGAGGGCCTTAATTGTTACCTGGGGGCTTTGTCATTGGACATAATTAGGTGTCAGTGTCCCACTGGATGCTTGGAGTGGTGCGTAAATGGGGTTATCTCCTTGCACCAATACTCCTCCTATTTGAATCTGTGCTTGTCCTCCCATAGTTTGCTGCCACCCTGGGGCCCATTTTGTAGCAGTCGTCCCTGTGGTGCCATCCACTGAGCCTGAGGGGTCTGAGGGTTTTCTTATCTCCCATATCGTTGTGGTCCCCTTGCATTGCAGTGGCATTGCCACCTGTCTTTGCAAGGTAGGCCACCCTTGCATGCATTCATCAATTCTCTTGGTCTTGCATTCTCTTGCAAAATGACCCATCTTGCGGCAATTTTAACACTGCTGCCCCACTCAATATCCTCCTTGTCTTCTCACCTGCATTGTTCCTTGCTCTCCTGATGGACTTCCTTGTCTCCTCCCCATATCACTTCCTATCCGCCCTGCTGATGCCTGCCCTTGCACTGGCGTTGCAACTGTTGCTGGTGGTGCTGTCACAAGTGCTTCTGCTGTGCTCAGTTTCTTAAGTTTCTGTTGAACCTACTTTGCTGTGGCCCTCTCTGTCTGCTCTGTTCTCCCTTTTCTTGCTTTTGTTTAAAATAATGTATTATGTGAGCCTCTGGTCATGGTTTAGCTTAAATTCCAACTACTCCATCTAAATTTGACTGTATTTTGGTGGGAAGACCTCTTTTCAACACATTGTAAAATAAAAGTACATTTCTTCCTGTATTTTCCCAATTACATCCTACCTCCTGTACCCATCATTCTTTCATTCTCGTGATGAACTCTGCAATGTCCTCAGTCAGATAAGAGCTCCAATATCTGGTCTGTCTGGGTATGTCCGCCGAAGCGCATCCCAAACATGCAGGCGGACATTGTTGAAGGAAGACCCGTCAAACTGCATGTGAGGTTAACTCCAGCAGTGTGTTGTTCAAAACATCCTATCCATTTTTCTGCACCTTCAGACAACAGGGCCAGTTCTCTCTTTAAATTCAATTTGTTACCAGAGCATGCCAGGGCATGTTGGTACTTGCCCTCCCTTAAAAATGAGGGGCAGTTGAGTGATGGGAGGAAGACCTGTTGGCCTGTGACCTAATCTCGGGTCTGGTCTGTTACTATGTATTACTTCAGTCGGTTTGTCCTCTGCATATATTTCCCGATAGCAAGGCATTCCTGCATGTATGGATAGTTCCAGCCTGGAGCACCCCGTCCCTGCAGTATACAGTCTTCTGCCGTGGCTAAGTCATAGGGTTGGAAAGATCTCTGGGCCACGGTTTTCTCCTGTTTCTTTCAGTCGCCAGTTCGTCTGAGAAGGGTTGCAACAATAACTACCCTCTTCTCTTTCTATTGTTTCTATGGGTGTCAGACTCAATTTGGTTATTTTTAATATTGACCTTCTCTTTGTCTCTACGGGGTTTCTTGCTATCAATTGTAGCCTTCCTATAGGGTGCTGTCAAAATGTATACAGACTTCTGTTACTTCCTTGTGCTTCCTCATCCATATCAGACCCTTTGTTCCATTCCCTATCTTCCCCTTCTGCCCCTGCTCCCCTTTCTATCGCAACTAGATGTTTGTCATATTGTAATCTCTCTACCGCTTCTTCCTAAACCCTTTCTTCCTTTATCCATTCCCCAGCTGCCTCTCTCAGTGTTTCCGCAGATGTGTCTCCCAACCTTAGAACAGCCTTAGAAGGTCCATTGCCCTTGAAGAGGGTCAAGGCTCCTGGAGCGTTCTGTCTTGTCTCTTGTGTGCTGCAAATTAGGTGTTGCCCTGTCTCTTCTCTTCTGTTCCTGGTCTGCCCGAGGAGCTGTTGGAACGGGACCCGGGCGTTCCCTCAGCCCCCTTCACATCTGTCCTTTCCTCCTCTTGTTCAACCCGTACTGGACCCTGATATCCCGCAGCTGGCAGAATAAAGCAGAGACCATATGATGAGGGCTTCTCTAGAGCCTTTTCTATAGGTTTCTCTTGCACCTGCTTTGCTGCCTCTTTAGGCTCTGTCAATTTAACATTTATCTTCATATCACAGAAGACCCACCATAATGACAGAATAGCTTCCCTCTTCTTTCTCTTCTTCTTCTGATATTTAGATCTAATATAAGTTAGTGCATGTTCAACTATGTATTCTTGAAATGTCCCTTCCTTTGGCCATGACTTGGCATGGTCCTTACAATATTTCTGTATTTTCTTTTTGACTAACGGTAAGGTTTTTATCATATGTTCCAGGGGGGCATCCATGGTTTCCCCCAGGACATACGCTTCCCATATGTACCTCTTATTACTGTCCACTCTTTGTGTCCCTTCTCTAACCTTCGTCTCCCTCACTGCTATGTATATGCCCTTATCAATGTCCCTAACCTATAGCAGAGATCTTAGTGGGAAAGTGCTCTTATGCAGTGTTGCCTGACTTCACATACATCGTTGTGAGACCGTACTGGTGAGCATCAGCGATACTGATAGCTAACCTGTGCAGCACTTCTTCTGTACTGATATCAGGTGTGGGTGAGAGTGCATTTATAGGGGGCCTAAGTGGATTGGTGCCTGACGCAATACAAGTTATAACATTATCGTGAATGTAAATGACTCTTAATGGTGTCTGGGGATGTGGTGCCCCTTCCATCATTTAAAACCCCAGAATCATACAAGTCTGTGAAAAATGCATCAAGAAGGGCTTCTAATACAATGGTTTACTGCGTTATTATGTGAACCCGAGGGGTGTCACACGCACATGGGGGTTGGCAATGAGCCCATTTAAATGGTATAACTAGGGTAAGGGTGTCTGTTTCCTGCCATGGGGAATCATCAATCTCATTCATAAGATCCTTTTAGTTATTTACACTTGTTTTGGTATTTTCTACTTTTAATTCTTGCATTTTATCTGCACTAATATTTCCTCACTTCCAGGACCCGACTGCCAGCTCGAACAGGCAGGTGTATGCTCACCTGATTTGCGCACAATGTTCTATTCAAGCAACGCAGGTGATGTCTCCTTCAGCCGCTGCCCAGGGGTTTGAAGAGACAAGGCCCCTGACTGCTGCTTGCCAAAATGTAGTTGAATTTCAAGAAATAAAGAAGTGCCACAACTCTGATGGCAATATAGTATAAGTTTATCAAATAAAAATACAGCCGGGAGTGCAGCTCAGTTCTGTAACTGAAACCACACTCAACTCAGCTCATACAAACAGCATCTTTTATAGTCTTGGTCCACAATGGAGACGTCACATCTCTCATCATATTCCCAATTAGAGTAGTAGCTCGATATTTTTTATCTCTATTCATTCTAGCAAAAGCAATAACTCTCTAAAAAGCATCTGACTACTTGTCACTAAAATGCAGCTGTGGCATAGATAATATCGGTATGCATCCTCTAACAAGCACACTGTCTTTTGATCTTACCCTTGAAACTCTGTCGGTGTATTCTCCTTATGCTACTTCCATGCTCTGAAGTTTTACGGCCTGCCCTCCTCCCAATACCCACCTTGACCCACACAAACATATTGTGTCTCCCTTTCAGGTCTGCCATGATTTACACCACCTCCTAACACTGCTATCAGAAAGTGACTCAGGCTCTTGTGTGCATGACCTTCTAAATTATCTGTGGTGTGCGAGGACTGGCTGTAACTGCTTTGTCCTGCTCCTGGCTTTCTCTTCCATTCTCCTGTCTGTCCCTGTACTCCATTCTAACATGGTACCCAGGTTTAGGCCTGTACTTGTCTCACACAGTGGACACTTCTGCACTTTTCCCTCTTAAACCAGAGTGGGCCTTCTTTCTTTTTCTTGAGGCCTATTACAGTAGCAATGCCAAAGTCCTTTAGTGGATTGCCAATGTCCTGTTCCTTTCAAGGAAAAGAACAAAAGTTTGCTGCGCTGCCAAGTGTGTTTATTTGTCTTTGTTGGGGTTAGGTTGCTTGTGAAGTTATGCATTATGCGGAATGAGAAAATGCAGCATTTAGCTTGTTTGGCTGTGAAAAGTGGCATCTGCGATGGGCGAAGCCAAAATACCTGTTTGATTGTCCTTTCTTTGTTTTCTATCTAGCAGACCTCGATTGCAGAACAGTGCAGCAGAAGCATGAAAACTTTCCAGGAAGATGAGGTTCAGGGCAAGGCATTGGGAACTCAGGTAAGTGGATCTTGGCTAAAAATGCTAAGCACTGGTGTGGGGGTGAAGGGGAGGTTTAAATAGAGGCTCCTTCAGTGTGTTTGCAGGTACATGTGGAGAGCCTACAGTTGCTCTGTGAGTGCTGTCACATGGAGTGGTGACTCAGCATGTGAGTGCTTACATGCAGAGCTGTGACTCAGTGCATGTATGTTTGCACTAGAAGCAGTTTGCACATGCCATTTCTGTATTTCCTGACACAAGCCTACCACTGTCACCAGGGAGAAAAGCACATAATTGAACATTATAATAAAATGCTCAATGTACATGGATCCGTTCTTACAGTCTGAAAATGCCTACCACCTGCAACCAGGGCATAGTGAAACACATAAACCAGTGCATATACTCAGCATAACAATGTGGAGGAGGGCCACCTTTATTGATCAACAACTATGGACATCTTGTCCATGGGGATTTTATGAGTGTGTAGTGTTGTGAGCTGTTCCAGGGATGACAGGAACTATGACAGTCATCCCCTCAAGGGTGACCCTACTGGGCAGGGATTTTCAGATTGAGAGCATTAAATCTTCATACTAAATGAGGGGCATGCACCAATGAAGCAGGTTCCCATAAATGCTAAGAGATCATAGCCTTTCTAAACTATAATGTACTGTAACTGGCCTCAGATCCGCTGGTAATCTCATATACGTTGGACTTCATATTCTTGCTCACCATTAACTAGAATGGGTGGAAGTCGTGAGTCCTTTCGGATGTTAGGATGAGAAGGCTGGATAAGGGAAAATGAAAAACTGGTTAAAATGGATATTCAGTAGGCAGCTGTAACTTAACAGTGATGGGATGCAAAACCTCAGCTATAGGGTAGTGTCCAGTAAATCACAGTTGAAGCTTACAGGGGCTAACCAATTTTAAGTCACGTGTTGACAACTATACAAGCTCTCCTGGTTTTTAAACTTGTTCTGGGGTTCTTTGTCAGCCTGCTCTTTCATGATCTGTTTGGCCCTGGTTAGGCTTTTCCTTGCTTGGTTTTGTATGGCCTGTAATTGTTGTGAGCTTTCAGGGACAGAAGCAACAGGAATGGAATCACTAGTGATGTGTATGGGCAGTGCTTGTGCGTGAAACCCTATCGGAAAATAAAATGGTTTACAACTTACAGCAGAATTCATGCTGTTGTTGTAGGCAAATTCTGAAAATTAATGACTTGATTTCATTGACTAGTGACGGAAGAAAGTAAACACCGAGTGGGTGTTTCCAATGGCTGAGTGACCTGTTTAGCTTGTCTATCCATTTGAGGGTTGAACATGGACAGAAGGCCTACTTCGATGCCTAAAGGCTTGCAGAGTGTTCTCCAAAATGGTGAAGTGAATTGCACATCTCAGTCAGAAATTATTTTAGAGGGAAGACCACGTAGTCTAACAATTTGATGGATAAAAATGTCACTGATTCTGTGGCAATCGGTAATCCCCGGATGGTTATAAAAAGCACCATTTTGAAAAGCATGTCAATCACAACAAGAATTGTGCTGTACTTAGTGGATGCTGGTAAGTCTGTTAAAAAATCTAGACTGAAGGTGTGCCAATGAGTGGGAGGTATTGGAAGCCTGATGGCGCAATGTGCTGTGGCTTGTTACAAGCACATGTTGGACAGGTGGAATTATACTCCAGTATGTCTTTTTGCTTTCCTTCCCACCAGCAATGTTTTTGGTGAATCCCTAAAGTCTTGCATATCCCTGGATGTCCTGCTAAGGTAGACCATAATTCCACTTCATTGCCTGTTGGCTTAGAGTCATGGTGGGAATATACAAGGTGTTGGAATATAAGAATAAGCAGTCTTTAATGCTGTTCTTTGGTTTTTAAATCCAATTATGTGTGTTTAGCTTGTCAAATTCTCTTTTGGTTAGGCACACACAATCTAACTTACCGCTATGATCTTTTCTGGGGGGATGATACTAGGAGGGCTGGGCTTAGGCCATTGACCTGTGAATGTCCTAGTCTAGAAAGGATGTGTGATTGTAGCTGATAAGACCCGGGACAATGAAGGATAAGAAAATCAAAGCCACTGAAAAAATGAAGCCAGTTTATTTGATGGGGAGTGAGTGCCTTTTCCAATGATTGCTCTTTTTAAAGGAGAATCTACCTTACGGCCAATTCCTTCGAATTCGCCAGAACTGTACCACTAGAGATGACTATTTTAAAAATGCTGATGCCCTTATCTCTAGATTGTTGAATAGGGGCCATCCCAAGAAAATTGTCAAAGGTGCATGTAAACGAGCTTGGTATACCCCCCGGGAACATTTGCTAACACCAAAAACTAAAAATAAACTCTGCCCTTTGACATGTATACTCATATATAACCCAAAAGCAAATCGGGTGAGAGCCATCATTGAAAAAAATTGGAAGTTGCTTTTTTCTTCAGGTATAGACAAACCGCTTTTTGATTTTAAAAGAGGTCGCAACATCTACGATGCCTTAGTACATGCTTCATTCACTTTGAATAACAAGAAGAAAGATGACTTAAGAACTATGTTATCGTTTCCTCCAATTTTGGGCCATTTTTCATGTACCAATTGTTTAGCTTGCCACTATACAGAAAAAACTACACAAGTACAGCTGAACGGAAAAGTACACCATCAACGGTGTTTTTCAAATTGCAACACTCGTTATGTGATTTATTGCATTACATGCCCTTGTTCACTAACTTACATTGGCCAGACAACACAACCGGCCAAAACACGGATATTACAACACATGTCCAGGATTAGATGTAGAGTTCGAAGTGCTCCTTTGGTTGACCACTATATTGAGCAAGATCACCGTCCTGAGGACATTAAATGGTCCATTCTATATGTAGCTGAGAAAATAAAAACAGATACAGCAGGAGCCTCCATTTTGGATAAAATGGAAGCTCGTCTTATAGAAAGATTTGGCACGGCCAGATATGGCCTAAACGATCTGTCAGAAATGTGGGCATTGATTAAAGTGTAAATATGTTCCCTGCAGTTATGTTACATCCTCTAGCTGCACTGATATATATTTTGTGTACATCATGGGACTTAATACTAAATAATCTACTTGGAATTTTTTACAAGTGGACACCTCTTTAGCTGTCAGAGATCAAAATGCGTGGTTTTACCATCAATTACGTTAAAAGCCCCATATCCTATGTTGGGCACCTTATAAATGTCTATAGGTTGTGCATCCGAAAATGTTTCTATTAGATCCACATTAACAACACTGTAACATTTCCTATTGTACAAAGTGTAATCCATCTGGATGATGTTGTCTATTATGATCAGAAGTTGTGCTATATGTTACAAGTTTGTAATGTAATGATTGGACCACATGCTTCATGTTTCTATTACTATCAGCTGTACTGTTGTATATTACAAAATGGCCGACATATTCGCAGAACTACATATTACAAAATGGCCCCCATTTTTCACAGTTAGGATGCATTTTTGCGAGTCCTTCTTTAGTTTTTAACCCATGAGCCTATGTGATTTTAAATATGACCTCGTTAGTACTTGTGAGCTATAGACGCCACTTCAGCGTCCCTCTCTACGCTATTTTAACCGCGATGAAGCCGGCGAGTGCAAAATCGGGCTTTAATGGTAAGCGCCCCGTACTTTAGATGCACGTGCTGCAGAGGAGCGTTGTGTTAAACGCCAGCTCCGTATTGAATGTCTTTATTTTTATAGTAGTGATTCAGCCACAATCCCGTTCTATTATTACTTCGCTGTTCTAACTAAGGTTAGTCTTTTGAGTCACATAGGCTCTTCAGATTTGTTTCTTTTTGTGTGTTTTTTGTATATTTAGTTAATTTACGTTTACTACTTCGACTATTCGTTTGAGCACTTTTTATGGCCACCTTGTTCTGCCACCTGACCAAGTATTTAAGTTAGCTTGTGCTATGCAGTGGATTCTAGTTTAGTGCAATTGTGTTAATAAATGGTCCTGTTTTAGGGTTCTGCTTTTTTGTATATATTTGTACATATATTAAGGATTTCACTACATTATTTATAGGGATTTTTGAGCAGGCTTTACCTACTCCTGGTGTAAGTGGTTATTTTTATGTTGGTTTATAGAGTGTGTTAACTTTGGTGTATTTTAATTGTCTAGGCACTGTTTCTTTTTGTCCTGAGGAGGCCGTATTTGATAAGGCTGAAACGCGTCGACTATATCAAACGAAGGAGTGGCTCTTGGAATTTTGAATAAGACTGAATAATTTGGGGAATGGATTGATCTTTCATCTCAGTGAATAATTGTCTTCACTATATAGGACATTTCCTTCCCACAACAGTCACCACCTGGAAATATGACTGCTTACCACTAGATGGTTTAGCAGTTTTTCTTTTTATGTATCACGGTCCTTTTTGTTTTTGTTTTTGTATTTGTTTTTATATGTGTTATGGTTATGTACAGGGAATATTTGGACTTTAGGATCTAATCTATTTATTTGGAATAAAGAAATTATTTCTCAGTAAAAAATTAAGGTTTTTGCTTAGATAATTAATACATATCTATCCCTGCTGGATACTTTGTCTTCTTACTTCCCCGAAGTAGGACATAGCATAAACTACTCTGACTGTTTCATTAGTAAAAATCTGAAGCTTATACAAGAATTGTAGCTGATATTGGCTCATAAATACAGCAATTTGTGCGCTGTCCCCAATGAAATGCTCAGCATGGCCAAGGGCACTGGGCTAGGTGTCATTACTGTTACATGTGTATTTTGGTCTGAGTGTCATACTACATGTCTCACTGAATTTGGGAGGATTCAAAATGGGATGAGATGCTTTGTGCGTGGTATCCCTCCATCGAGTAAATCTGGGTTTGCATCATGATAACTCTCCATTTAACTCTGTGTTTTTGTCTCTAAGCCTTTGCATTTCTAACTGTAAGTTTTGTATGACCTCAGCTAATCTCACTGTGCCAGAAGTATCACCTGCTAAGGCTTGAGCGAAGTCCTTTATGTAAAGCTGTTTGTGACCATCTATGTTGTCACTCAAAGGGAGTTCTAGGTTTGTGGGTTAGCCGTCTGAGATGAGTCACTCATCTCAATTCCACTTGGTTTCAATGGGGTGGCGTCATTTCTCGAATCCTTCTGAGGACTAGTCTCAGTAACTGCACCAGAGATAGTCCCCAAAGGGAAGGGCGGTTGGGAGTGAGACAGAAGAGAGAGACATTGAATATTCTATGAGAACTTCTCTGGGTACTTTGCCGTGCCTCAGGGTATTGGGAGACACCTGCCCATGGATTTTCTACATTCAACAGACAGGACCTATCTGTGAATAATAAAACACTATTAACTAAATGTTTGGCAAAGTTGATAATCACAAGTATATTTTACACTTTATTGTAAGCACTCCTACCATATAATTAGCAGAGATTATATGTGTGTGGACCACATAACGTTCTCTCACTTCTAGGTAGATGGAAACTCTGTTGCGTTCCAGGGTTTCTATTCTTCACATTAAAGGCATCACCTTGCATACAGATGTTTTAGTCTTGACATTAAAGGCATCATCTTTGCATACTTGTTGGAAAATGGGTTATTGGTAAGGGCAGGTAAGTACCTACACTTAACAATAGGCCATTAACATCCAATTAGGTCCAGTTAGGTCTCAATAAATTAAACCCAGCTCAACCCTTGGTAGCTTGGCAACGAGCGACAAGGCTTAACTTAGGAGACATATCTATAAAGCATTTAAAAATCACAAAACAGTAAATAAGTAAAACACAAAACTCAGAAAAAATCCAACACCAATTTATAAGAATATATTACATTTTTATCTTTAAAATGACACCAAAACAAATAAAATCGGATAAAGGGAACCATAAATATGAATGTTTAAATAATTAATGCTTTTAACGCTTAGAAACGAATAGTGCCAATCTGGTCATCTGGTCTCAACTCGACCGGGGCAAAGTCAAAGGTTGAGGCTGACCACGATGGAGCCCTGCTCGGCTACAGCTCATGGGAGGCCTGGGTCAAAAGTTTACCTTCGGACTTAGTCATTTTTCTGGAGATGTTCTTCAGTGGGACCAAGTTGCCAGTCCAATCCAACCTACTGGAACTCTTCCTTGGATATGCGTCACAGTAGCCCTCAGTGGAGATTTTTACCTTCAGACTTAGTCGTTTTTTTAAGATAAAAATCCTTTGACCAGGGCAAACCTGAATCTTGATCCGACGTCTCTGGAGCCCTCTTCAGATACACTGCCTGGGAGGTCTTGGTCAACTTCCCACATTCGGACGTAGTCACTTTTTTTGATATTTTCTTCACTGGGACGAACCTGCAAGTCAGGCTGGGTCTTTGTTGAGGCAAGCCTGCTAGAGTTGCTGCGGCGGGTTGGTCCCTTTATGGAGCTTTTTTCCAAAAGTTCTCCAAAATTCTCCAATCTTATTCCAGATGTCCCTTTGAGGTTATTTTGGGGTCCACAGCTCACCCTAAGGTTCCAGAAGCTCTGAGATGCTCCTTGAGAGTGTGGACTACAACTCCCGGAATGCACCTGGCCAAACTCCTTTTTGGCCACTGGACAGTGGTCAGCTGGTCAGTTTTTTCAGAAGCTTGTGCAGAGGACTCTGGTTAGCAAGTTTTCACCTGTAGCAAACAGGGAGTCCCTCCTTGAACCAGTTGAAGCCAGGCAAAGTCCTTCTTGTGGTGAAGCCCAAGTGTACAGCTGGTGCAGTCCTCCAGAGTGTAGAATCCAGGTGCAGGTCAGGGGTCCAGCAGGGCAGTCCTTCTTCGGTAGTTCTACCTTGTTGAAACCTGGTAAGGATCTGAGGTGTGGGTGCAGGTCTGCCAGTTTTATCCTTGCTCCTGTGTGAAAAACAGAGGGGTCCTGGTTATCCAGTCAGTAGCAGGATCCTTCCCCCTGTGATGACCACTTCCTGGGAAGTGTGGCAAAAAAACAATCCCAGGGAACAACAGTCCTCAAAAATCCATCACGGCTGAATTTGATTTTTGGAGGTTACATCTGGCTGAGCCCACCCATTGGTGTGGCTAAAACTCTTAAACACACCCTTCTCCTGCCCTCTCCTAATCTAATCAAGGGGGCACCTAACTGTCCGGTTTTTCAGGATGTGAGGGAGGTGCTGGGTTGCTCCAAATGTCCTTCCCTTCCTTTGAAGATCGGTTTGGCAGCCCTCCTCCCTTCCTGCCTCCCCATCGGCTGAGGGAAGATCTCCTCCCCCATCTCTTTGTGTTGATCCAGGCCACTTCACACCTCATCAAGGCAGCCTGGCCAGACTGCCAGAGGCTGGCCAATCAGAGTAAAGCAGAAAAAACACTGCAGGGCTGAAGTTGTCAACTTTTCAGGTAAAGTTTAAAGCTCTTTACCTGAACAAGTTATATTAAATCCAATGACTGGAACTAGTGGAATTTATTATAACAATTAATTTGATACCAAACGTGAGGTATCTTTTACTTAAGGGGACTTTTAAAATTAAAATAAAGTCTCCCCATTCTAGCCTATGTAGGCCATTCACTACAATGAGGGAAAATGAATTTGGCTCTTTCACCTCACCAGGGCTTATAAAACTATATTATAAGGTCCCTGCTTATAGTTACATGGCACCCAGCCCTAGGGGCACATAGGGCACACCTTAGGGGTGACTTATATGTAAAAATAAGGTAGTTTAAGACTTTGGAACTACGTTTAATTCTAAAGTCGCATTTGCATGCAACTTTAATTTAAAAGCAGCCAGCAAGGCAGGCCTGCTTTGAAATGACCCTGGGCACCTCAGCAGTGCACCTCTGGGGGCACCACCTATGACGGGGTCCCTAAACCTACAAGCCATACCATATACCAGGGATTTATAGGTAGGTTGACTTAGCCAATTATAATTAGCCTAATTTGCATTCTCATTTTATACTGAGCACAGGCTCTGGGACTGGTTAGCAGTACCCAGGGCATCATCAGAGTCAGGAAAACACCAGCAAAAAGTGAAAAATGGGGGCAAAATGTCAGGGGGCCTCTGCAATCAGCCCTGTTTTCCCACAATACATATTGTGTCATATGTCGTGAGATAAAACATCATTATTTTTAAACATTGCATAGGGTTATAGAGTTCATTTTGTACAGGGCGTAAATGTTCTTGCTATGCAATAATAACAGGAGTCCATAAGCAATTATAAACATTAGTCCAAATAGCAATGCCAAAGTCCTTTAGTGGAGTGCCAAAGTCCTATTGCTTTCAAGGAACAATTTTACTAAGTTCTGAGTGATACCAGTTTCTTTGTCTCTTTCTGGTTTAGGTTGTGAAAGAGATCAAAATGTATTAATAAATAAGTGCCATAGAAACATATGGCGACTTACAAATCCTTACTGTAAATGCTTTACAGAAAAAATAACGTAAAAATGACAAATGTACACATTTAAGTTGTGGTGGACATTGTGACTGCCACTCGTATTCTCGTCATCATGTTTAACATGAAGGCATTGTGCATTTACCCTTGAATGAGGTATTAGTAAATATTAACATGAAATAACTATTTTTAAGTAGAAACAGTAGAAATAAAATATGTTATGAGTATTAAATGAACATGAGTTAATTGAATATGTATTGAATCGAATGGACTTTCATTAATGCAAGTTGCATGTGTGCAGAAAAATAAATGCATGCTTAAAATTATTCTAACATGTTTTAAATAATGTTTGAAATAAAATAATTTGCTTTGCATATTTACTATGAATTGTAAGGTGCGCAATAGGTTAATTAATGTAATAGCTGAATTAATGTGTATTAAGGCTTTTTTAGCTTGACTAGGCTTGAAAGATTTATTTTGCAAGTAGCAATGGAAAATCACTTGTTTATTCTGTCCCCTCTGATCTGAATTATTTCCCTAGGATTTTAATGTAATGTTGAATGTTCTATTGTATTGTAGGCAAAGAACATGTTACAAGTTTAGTCAATGTTACAGTATTTGTTCTAGCTGTTGAACAGGACAGGAAATGTGTAGTTCTTATGTAAAATAAAATTAGTTTAGTTTATTGTGTGTCATAAGAAAGGATCTCAAGTAACAAATGATTAGGAAATGTAATATTTTGGCTGATTTATATGAAGTCATTCAGCTAACAACGCACTTTTGGTGGGAATATCTAGAAAAGTTGCAAACTTGGTGGTACCACTGATAGAGATTGGATGTTGAAACTGACACCCAGAATATGCCTACCTGAAGGACCAATGAATTGGGCATATTTTAATTAGTGAAGAACTATTAAACCAAATTCAGTTCCCTTTAGGGACTTCTCTTCAGCAGTTCTTCTTCTCACTGTCTTGAGTTAGTTGATTTCCTCCTGCCTCAAAGCTGTTTTTACCCTCTCATATTGATGTCCTCTGAAGGGGTTTTCTCATCATAGACATAATTGCCCAATGCAGCTCCAGTACTAATATGCCCAACTAATTCTGAACTGCTGTTAGCCCCATGTACAGCCCATGTTCTTCACCATCCTGATGCTGCTGTCAACTGATGCCAGAAGAAGGTGACCGTCCTGCTTGAGAAATCATCATTATCTGCTGTCCCATGAGAAGAGGTATAACTAAAGGCCTCATTACGAGTTTCATGGTCTTTTTGCAAGACCATTGTGGTGGCAACCGCCAATAGACCACCATGTTGGCGGTCATCCGACCGACGTATTGAGTCACACAGCTCAGTCCCCTAAAAAGCAGCCAGATTTCCGAAACTGCCAGGACACTGGAGGACAGAAAAGAGGCGGTTCAACCATCAGCACCAGCAGTCTGCCAAAAAAGTCTCTGATCATATTACGATCTACAAATCACGAGAGAGGTTCTTCCATGGTGAAAAACCATTGACGGTGGGAACAGCAGCAGTCTGAAGTCACATCAGTCAGAACACCACACCACATTGAATAGTTTGAATACCCCACACCTGACAACATCCGCAAACGTGACACAACTACACTCTGCACTATATAAGACACCCCTACACAATCCACAATCCTTTGCAACCAGAACACCACACAAAGCCAGAGATAAACCAAAAATTAAAGATATAGCAAAACAAACAATAGGCACCCCTACACATTTCACTCAGCACTTATCCCATACCTGCACAACATACACAACACATAATTTAGTATCCCACACAATACTCAACAACCATCACCCACTCACTTCACAGCACCCACACCTCATCATTAAAATGTTATTTCCCCATTCTTCACTACCACACCATCTCTTCCACCACTACCATCTCCCCACAAAAACAGCCACGTTTCACTGATGATAAATTGAGGGTCATGTTGGATGAAATTGTCAGAGTAGAGCAATAACTTTTTGGAGCACAGGTCTAGCAAACATCAATTGCCAAGAAAATGGAGTTGTTACAAAGGATAGTCAACAGGGTGAATTATGTGGGCAGTTACCCATGCACAAGGGACAACATCAAGAAGAGGTGCAATGCCCTCAGGGGGAAGGTCTGTTCCCTGGCTCCCAGGTACCAGCCGGCGGTCCTCAGGGCTGTCGGTGGACCTCCACCTTCTCCCCCTACTTTCACATCATGGGAGGAGAAGGTCTTGGACATCCTGCTTCCTGAGGGCCTGACAGGAATACCTGGGGGAATTGAGTCTGGTAAGTCACTGTACCATTCATGTCACCAAAAAGCTTTGACTTGCATGCTCATAGATCACCTTTCCCCACCTCAATTATGAAACCACCTCTATGTTCCAATTTCTAAATACCACTCTCTGGCATGCCACATGCCAACTAAACTTACCTAGGGCCACAGTGTTTGTGTATGGCAGGTGAAGTACAGGGGCTGACAGCACTACAACTCCCAACAGGCACTGTTCCACCTGTAAGAAAACCAGACGAGTGTACTGCAATTTAAAATGTCTTGCATGAGAAACTAACAATCAATGCAACCCCTCCTAAGAGCATCACTGTTTAACAGTCCATGGCAATAACAGCAATGCTATGGCCCAGTACTATTACAAGCAACCAAGCAAAACACAGCTACAGCTGTATCCCCTACCAAAATGGCTTTTGAGAAAACATTCCTAACAATGTCATGGACTCACCTCGGGCGAAAACTATATGGGAAACTGGATGTACTTGCAGTACATCCATACAGAAGTCCAGGTCAAATGGTAACCCCCATACCTGTATACTGTTTGCCAGCTCTGTCACCATTTTACATTGTCCAGATATTAGTTGAATCAATGATGCCCTACACCTTAGTAGGAGATAAATGTACATTGTCATGTCTTTACTCAGACAAGCTATGAGGGTATCAGCAGTCATCTAAATACCAACATACTCCAAAAGCTTGGAGCATGGTGAATGTAATTGGAAATCTCTGTGTCTGTGTTGCATTAACCCAGATTTGGAAGCAGCTGTCATTGTCATATCAGGGGATCATGTAAACGCAATGTGTGTATGTCACATAGCATGTATAGTTGTCAAAGTTAAGCATCACTTGTTGCATCACTTACAGCAATTGTGTGTTCCACTTCTCCTACAGGTAATCTTGCCATTCTCAACATGGAGAAGACACCAGGGAATGCCACTACCACTCTGGATGAAGACCCCATTGAGGAAAACACTCCTGGATGTTTGAACACTGAGGACAAAGCTGGCCCATCAGGGACATCTGGTCAGTCAACAACTGTGAGCCTCACCCTGCCCACATCAACTCCTCCCGGCCCTGTTGCATCCACATCACAGGCAACTATTCATCCCCAAACCTGTGTCCCAAGGACAGTGTCTTCCATTGTGCGCCCCCAGTACAGGTGCCTGAGTCTCCTGGTGTCACCCCAGAAAATGATGGCCATGGCCACCAGTGGAAGTGGGCACACTGAGCCAGGGTCACAGGTATGTGGGGGTAATGTGCATGGAGGGATGGTGTGGGCCAGAGGATGGGGGCTCCAATGGACGGAACTGACCAGGACACCTTCTGCCAAGTCTTGGGAGCCTACCAACATTCCCAAGGCGTGATGGACCAGGTACTGACCATGATGGGGGAGATCCGCCAGCTGCTGAGGGACAACCACCAAGAAGCTATGCAACAGTAGGCCCAAAATGCCATCCCAGCATCCATTGCTGGGGTGCTTAGGTACATGAATACCACCCTGACTAGGTTTTGTACCCAACATCAGGCCTCTTCCACTGGCAATGAAACATCAGTCCCTTCTACATCTGTGGGTGCTAGTGAAATGGAGGCCTTGCCAGGGCAAAGGAATGCCTCAGACATCCCACCCTCTGTAGCAGAAGGACCCCCGCAAACATGGACATTCACCCAGAAATCAAAGAGGAGCAGATGCCAAGACAAAACCCACTGCCAGAAAGTGAACCTCTACTGATTGGTTCCCATTGTGTGCCACAGATACACCCTGTTGACTGTCCTGACACCTATCTCAATTTTCCTCTGGTACAAGGGTACTGGACTTGTGTTCCCAAATGGTGTAGCAGTTATCCTGATGATATGAACCACCATGACTGAACCCTTAACTGTTTATTTTGTGTTATTTTTGTTTCTTATCACTCATTTTGCTCTGCACTCCCCAATAAATACCACTTAACCACGCATCATGTGTTAGTGTGATTTATCAACCATATACAACTGTCATGTATAACAAATCTTGTACCAAATTTTTCCTCTCTAATGTAAAACACTTCTCATGGTCCTTATACATGTACTGTATGACCAGGATACATATTGCATTGACAATGTGTTATATACATGACATAAATCATTTGTATTGTGCATTCCCACTTATTCATTTGGAGAATGACAACTACCACATAGTAAAGAACTGGTGCTGACTTCAGTGTTTCAGCATAGGCGCCATACACTACCAACCCACTGACTTCTAAAGTTAGGGACACATCAGTCTTTCAGTATCACAGGAGGCAAACAGATTGGTTCAATGTATCATCTGCTAAAGCCTTATCACTTATCCATACCATAGGTCACTAATGACCACACCCCATGAAACAGACAGAGGTCAATACTAATGTCCCCAGTCATGGAGCCTTCCACTTACCATAATCAGGAATCTGTAGGCTTGCCACACACATATAGTAGTCTTTAGACACACACATTGGTCAGCTATGTACAATTAGTTCACATACAAAACAAACCATTGTGGTTTTAGAGGGTCTGGATACCACACCATGATGTGTCAGAGACAAATGAACACACACCTGGCACCATTGGCCCCACCTCCAATACCAAACCTGTCTTTATTGTGGAAAAGAACACTACCATCCCACTGTCTCATGCCAGACAGTACCTGGTTTAATCCATGATAACTTCACCTGTCATTCTGCAAATGCCATCTGACTGTGACACTGTCTAATATTGCCAAATGAAGATGAACCAAACTGTCAATCTACAATCTTTAATTGACAAACATAAGGTATAGGTCACATTGATACATGTACATTACACTACCAAATCAAATGTACAAATGTGACTTTGAGTGCATTGTGAAAACATGAGACTATGTACATAACAAGTATGTACACAACTCCAAGTCACAATCTGTATGCATATCAGAGTCATGGGCTTTGTAGCCACTTATGACCTATGTGAGGGTCGTAGTAAGAACCTTATCTGGCATTCCTAACCCCACCCATACCCCACTGGATCACTTTTATTACATCACATCTCATGTCTTAAGACACTTGTAATACTGATTGATGAGATCAGCCCTGATGTTTCCAGCTTCATCCTTATCATGCTCATCCTCACTTGGCAAATCTGCATTTTCACCCATAGAATTTGCTGGCTCCCCTTCATCTGGTAGGAATGGTATCTGATGTCTCGGGCAAGGTTTTGGAGCATGCAGCAGGCAGGCAACAATAATTTGACAAACCTTGCTGGCTGAGTGGAGCAGGGCTCCTCTAGACTTATCAATTTGCCAAATCTTGACTTCAGGAGCCCAAAATATAATACATTTTCTTCCACTTGAGGATTTCATAGCTCCCCATTCTCCACAGACTAGTACCTACCTCAAGGCAGTACAATCATATGACCCCATTCTTGATTTCGTTAAACGGGTTACCTACTGACCCACGCAATATTGTCAAACTGGTTTGTATTATTAACAATCTTTTCATGTGAAATGTGAAGACTACAGTCTATCTCTGTGAAACTGGAAGTCAACATCTCCTATGCATAACCAAAACCCCCCTACTTGATTGACATTCTTCCCTACCAGAATTTAAAAAAAACATTCAACAAGTCTTCTCTGATGTGCTCCCAGATTATGAAACTCCATTGCGCCATTGATCAAGATTAGCCCATCTCTGAAGGACTTCAAGGCACGTGTAAAAACTCTACTCTTTCAACAATTCCACCTAAATGGCCAGTTGGGCTGAAAATTATATGAATGTGCCTTCCTCCTATCACTTAGGACTCTGTCTCTATGTATATAAATATACATCTATGCATAACTTGTTAGCAGTTTGATGTCCTTCCCTATCTTGTTCCTTCACTGGACCAAGTGTGATAGACATTTTTTACCATTCAGTTATACCACTGTACATAGTTGTATTTTACAAGTTCTATTTATTTATTACACTTGCTTGTTCTATGTACTTTGGTCTATGTAACTCGCTCTGTCATCTCTTGGACACTACATAAAATTCACAACAAATAAATAATATCAAGTCATGGAAGTGTGAAGGAGTATCCCAGGGATTTACTATATTGCACTACAGAGTCACCAGCCTAGACTGGGACATCAAAATACCAGTGCTTGCACTGCAATGCTGATATTCTCCTCCAACCTAGTTTACTCAACCTAACACCCTCCAGCCCCTGAAATAGAGGGTAATTACTGCTAGTGATCATGGATGGGAAAAGGGGAGTTGGACGCCGCAACTGCACACATGGCCTAGTTCAATCCACAGGAGGAGGCTAACCTCTTGTGTGCAGCTTTTGGCTGGACATGGCATGAGATTGGACCCAGGTGCATGTTTTATCTTTTTTACAGGTCTTGCAGTACTCCTGCAGGAGTACATGAAAGGGCTGTACTAAATCCTGCAGGGCTAATACTGCACAATGCAGGTGGAATCAGCAAGAGTACCACAGGACCAGGATGGGAAGGGTATTTTTTTTTTTTATCATCTTGACTCTAGTGGGTTCTTTAAAGCACCCCCTCAAGGCCCAGGGGCTCAGAGAATCCATACCATGCACCATTATAACTTATTATTTTTGGAATTTCATGTCCAGTTGATCTTCCACAGGCCTCCCTCATGAACATTTAACCTTAATTTCTCAAAAACAGCAGAACTGAATTACACCAAATCACAAAAAGCATGCTTTCTGAGTAAAGGTCTAAGGCCCTCATTATGAACTTGGCGGCAATCGCCGCCGATCGCCGGACTGACAATGAACAAAAGACCACCAGTGGCGGTGACCTGCATACCGCCATATAATAATGCCAAAAAGACAAACCTCCAAAAATCTTGCAACCACCACCCACCGCCAGGGCCAACGATGGCGGAAAGCCAGTACACCTCACCCTGCCACCGCCATGCAGACAAATCCTCCGCCCACCAAATAATGATGCACAAATCAGCTCGGTGGACAGTGAATGTCGAATGACTATTGGCTGTACAGACTGCCACGGCCAGCAATGGGACCCGCCAACAACAAATGCACAAATTGGCAAGTTCGAAAAGCACACGTCTGACACACATCCCCAACACTTTAAAACACAAACATACACACCCAACAATCCTTTGCAATGCCAATAGCACAACAGATATTGACAAAACAACACGCATACACTGAACTCACCATTACACAAGTCACACATACAAATATACCACCAAAACTCATACATTGCCCAAACACCATAACAAGCCACACACCCAACCACACAACAGCACCATCACCAATACACCTACAACACACCACCCACAACACACACCATGGCACCCCCTAAGCACCCCTACTTCACAGACAGGGAGCTAAGGACCATGGTGGACGAAATACTCAGGGTCGAGCTACACCTATTCGGGGGCACAGGTGCAGCAGACACCCTTGGCCAGAAAGATGGAGCTGTGGCAGAGGATAGTGGGAAACCATCCACGCACAAGAGATGACATCAGGAAGAGATGTAAATGACCTGCATGCGAAGGTTCGTTCCATAGCATCCAGGCACAACATCGCCATACAGAAGACTGGTGGTGGTCCCCCACCTCCTCCCCCTGAATACACCAACTGGGAGGAGAAGGTCCTGGCTATCCTGCACCCGGAGGGCCTCACTGGACTCATTGGAGGACTGGACTCTGGTAAGTCAACTACAATACCTTAACAGTCACCACACCTATAATGCATGTATCACCCCATCCCTCTCACTACGACCAAGACTCCCTCCCCTATCCAGTCCACAACACCCACACACTCACATCCAAGTCATTTGCATGCCCACAATCCCCCATACAAATCAGCATCCAGCCCCCTGTGCACAGTCACCAACCCATGCACGTAATCCCAGTAGCACTACAACACCCACAATGCACCACCACCCCCTCAATAAATGCACCAAAATGTACACAAAGAGGCCTTGCATGCCACTACATGGGAACTCAACCACCAATTACTGCTGACCAGTGCTGCAATTGACAAGAAAGTGCAGGACACCCACATCTCTATTCTCTCACACACAGGCACCACCACCCATGCCACTCAGATGGAGACATCAGGGAGTGCCAGTCTTCCACCTGAAGATGAAAGCCCCACTCAGGAGTGTACAGAGGGATGTCTGAACACAGGGGAAATCCCTGGCCCATCCCACAGCCCTGGACAGTCAATCTCCATAACCCCACTGAGGACACCACTGACATCCCTACCACTCATCCATCATCATTAGCTCTGGCCAAACGACCCCACACCAATGTCACCAGGCCATGGACTGGCTGCCAACATATATAGAGGCCAGAGTCTCCACCCACCACCAGGCAGGATGATGAAGGGCCAACTGCAAGCGGGACTGCCAGACCTGTGCAGGGGACACATGCACGGGGCTAGGGCCAGTGGGAGGGCATCAGTGGCCCGGGTGGGGGGGGGGCAAGAAGGGATGCTGCTGCCCAGATGGTGAATTCTGAGGTCCTGGACTGGATGGGCCAGATCCTGTCCACCTTGGAGAAGAATCAGAGGCTGCAGGTAGCACACCACCGGGAGGCCATGGAGCAATGAAAACAGCTCAATGCCATCATGGCCTCCATTGCAGAGGTGCTGCAGCACCAGACAAACATCCAGCCTGAGTCCTCCACCCACCTGCAGGCCTCTTCCACTAGCCAAGACACTGCCCTGCCATCTACATCTGCAGCATCCACTGGACTGGTGGCACTGCCAGAGGATTCACAGGATACCAGCACCCCTACCCCTGCAGCCCAGCTTCACCTTTGCAAACGTGCCCTTAGACCCAGACATCCCACTGAAACACCAGTCAAGACCAAGCCCAGCACCAGGAAGTGACTCTGCCCTGAACTGTCTCCCTTGTGTGCCACTGAGCTATCTCATTGACATGCCACTGCCATTTTACCATCTTCCAATGGCCCCATGGACGATACCCCTGTGCAACCAATAGCTGAGCATTTGTACCTGAGTATGTTGTTCACCATGTGCCACTCCCTTCCTCTGTCCCAACACTCATGGATATTTTGGACTTGGAATAAATACACCTGTGCACTCAAAATATCTGTCCTTAGTCAACATGAGCTATCAATTGTGAATGTGAATGTGAATGCATTAGCCAGTTACCATCATAATGCCGCTTTTATTGCAGGAGGGGGTCTAACAGACTGTAGTGTCTGAAGTATGTCACACTGTACATTCCATTGCGTGCACTGGCATCTGCCACTTCAGTCATGATTTTGCCTTATCACTGGTAAAGGACACACCAGTACTTACTACATGAGTCAGCCTGAAACAATGCAGTGAAGCCATCAGCATCATAGGAAATGTACCTGAGAGTCACTGAAGTATAGCCGGATTAGCTGGGTCCTGAAGGTGATGTCTTCCCCCTCTTCTTCACCATCACTCTCATCCCTCCTCTGAGGTGGCAGGGCTGTTTAGACAGCATCCTACTCTTCCAGAAGTGGGATAGCTTTCCTCACAGCCAAGTTGTGCAGCATGCAGCAGGCCACCACTATCTTACACACATTGTCAAGGACATAGCACAGGGATCCTCCAGAGAGATGAAGGCAACAAAATCTTGCTTTCAGGAGTCCTATGGTGTGCTCAATCACACTCCTAGTATGACAAGGTGCCTCATTATAATTCCTCTCGGTACTGTTCTCGGATTCCTCACAGGTGTCAGGAGCCATTGCATGTTGGGGTAGCCAGAATTCCCTGCAAAAGTGAGCAAATGAGGGTTGAAACACACACAATTTACTTGCATACAGAATGGCTGTCAGCTAGATAACTGATCCAGTGTCATAAATACTCACCTCTGAGCCAAGCTCTGTCCCCCTGTAGCTGTCCCATCATGTGTGGCACAGTGCTGTTTCTCAGGACAAATGAATCATGGACTGATCCTGGGAACCTTGCGTTGACATGTGAAATGTACTGATCAGCAGTACACACCAATTGGACTTCATGGAGTGATAGTTTTTACGATTCCGATACACCTGTTCATTTACTCTTCGGGGTATGAGGGGATGTGGGTATCATCAATGGCACCTATCACATGGGGGATATTTGCAAAGGCATAGAATCCTGATTTGATGGCGGTGAGATCAGCCCTTTTGAGGAAACTGGACATAACTTTGCAAGTTTTGAACGAATGCATTCAGGAAATTGGACAGGATGTGGCTGAACATTGGCTGAGATACCCCTGCAGGCATACCCACTGTCACTTGAAATGAGCCTGTGGCCAAAAAATGTAGCACAGACAGTATCTGCACAGCTGGAGGTATGGCATGGTAATTCCTATTAGCCGGCTTCAGAACAGGATCCATTTCTGCACAGCGGTCAAATATTGTAGCTCGATTAAGTTGGTAAGTTATGATGATGTGACGTTTCTCTATGGTGGCCAGATCTACTAGGGGTCTTTAAACAGATGGGGCTCTCCCTCACCACATGGGTCTAAACCTGTGAGTGATGAAGGAACATATCTTGAGTTTGGACATACACTTGCATCACATGGTGACACAATTTGTGTTTTCAATGCGACACACACAAACACAAAGAATGAGGTAATCCTGTCAGGCTAATGTGTGGGAAGGTGATTCAGTCATAATGGAATCACAGTGTAGACACACTTCCAACGTTGACTACATGTGGGGGACTAGTACTCATGTCAGTATTCGACAAAGGGTAGAGGGAATGGGGCCATGGATGAGGCCCCAATCCAGGCTATGGAGACGTGGTGGATGCCAAATGGCAGCCTCCTGCCATCCAGGTATTGTAGTGTGGAAGTTACTCATTCCGCTGGCGTAACTCATCATGGCAGTAGGCGGTGTTCACCGCCGTGCACCTGATCATTGGATAACATGGTTGTCAATGGGGAACCTGGGCCAATCATGATCGCTGCCAGGGGTGACGGTGCACACCCCGCACTATCTACCGCTATTTTGACAGACCCTTGACACTTGACTCCTGCACTACGAGAAAGGAAGAACTCCACTGCGTGTGCTGCTGTGTCCTGACTCTGGTCCCTGTGGTGGCGCGTGTTAAAGGGGAACTTCGGAGGAGCTGGAGAAGCTGGTGGGCGGGGTCCTACCCCCGTATGCCAAGTTGTATGAACGACCAGAGCAGCAGGTGAGTTGCTATTTGTCCTCCTTAGATGTGTGTGAATGTGTTGGATGCCTGTATGCATTTTTGTTAGCTGTGTGCATGCTCACCTGTAGTTTTTGACTTGAAAATTGTCCATATGTATTTCTCCATGGGCCATGTCAGTTTGAACGGGCATTGCATTTGT
Source organism: Pleurodeles waltl (assembly GCF_031143425.1). Classification (NCBI taxonomy): domain Eukaryota; kingdom Metazoa; phylum Chordata; class Amphibia; order Caudata; family Salamandridae; genus Pleurodeles; species Pleurodeles waltl. The sequence goes on along the minus strand of NC_090436.1, from coordinate 722,204,686 downwards.
GTATGTGACACACATCCTGACATCTGTTTCTTTACTCTGTGTGTCCCATGCAGGTTAGCGCCCATCAGAAGAGGGGACTGTGCCAAGCCATCGCCAAGGCAATGTGGAACCTGGGGGTCTACAACCGGTGGGGCACCCACTGCAGGAAGCGGTGGGAGGACCTCAGGCACTGGGCCAGGAAGACTGGAGAGGCCCAGCTGGGCAGGCCTCCCAGCGAGGAAGGGGTGCCCGTCGGACCCTGACCCCCTAATGACCCACATTCTGGCGGTGGCCTATCTGGATTTGGATGGGCGCTTGAAGGCAGCACAGCTGCAACAACAGTGTTGTGATGCCACTATGATGAGAGTAGTTAGATGCTAAGGGGTGCATGCATAGTAGTGCCAGGCACATAGACAGGTGTGTCCCTGCAGTCCTGCCCCCTCCACATCCGTGGGATAGTGTCATAGCTAGTTTTGGCAGGGTCTGGTAGGCCTGTGAGGGGTCCCTTGTTTGGACCATTGTATTCAATGTAGCCTCATGAACTTATAAGTGTGTTGGCTTGGCATCGTCTCTCATTGGTTCACTTCACAAAGTGTATCAGAGTATTGGGTCAGAATGGGAATGTAGTATACTGTGGGGTCATGCCTACCAGTCAGGGGCACATTCATAACATGTGTTGTGTCTGCTGAGGGTTTGTGCCTGAGCTGGGTGGGGGTGCATGTGTCCCAACATGTACATATTTCCTGGAATTGACATACTTCGTTCTTGTTTTGCTTCCCCACCCCTGTGCTCTTGTGTACCTGTGTACATTAGCATCATCTGGCAAGGGAGCTATGGCACCAGCGAGTGGGGATGCTGCAGCCCATGGTTCCAAGAAACACGGTTACCAAGGGTGAGGGGATTTCCTTTGGGGAGGCAACTACCACTGGAGGGAGTGACTCCGATACCTCCTCTGATGGCAGCTCCCTGGTGGTGGCGGACCCTGCTGGGCCCACCAATTCTTTGTCATTGTCTGCCACCCCCCTACACCAAAACTGCCCAACCAGTTGCTCCCCACCGAGTTGATCGTGCCCACTCACCCAGGTTGGTTGGCGTCTCCTTCACCCCAGGCACCTCATCCATTGCCCCAGTCAGGCTATTGACCTCCTGAGAACCATCTCTGTAGGGCAGACAACCATCGCAAATGCCATCCACTGTCTGGTATCCCAGATGCAGCAATGCATACCTGGAAGGCATTTACGGTGCCATGTCTGGCCTACAGAGATGTTTTCAGGCTCTGGCCTCCTCTTTGATGGCAGCCAATGTCCCTGGTCTTTCTGCCCCTCTCGCACCACCTCTACCCCTTCCAGCACCCCACTCCCTTTACCCATCCCAATCACACATACAGACAGCCATGCACACAGATCAACACACAAAAAGCTTACTGAGAAACACAACCACACTTCACACCACAGGGAGGCACACATCCAACATACCAAAGCACACACAACAACATCCACCTCCCCCACTGTGTCAGCCTCCCCTGCCTCTCTGTCTGTCACCTCACCATGCACACCCACATGCACTCTACCCTCAGTCACTGTTGCTGCCCCCATTCTTGCAGTCATCACAACAGCTGACATCCAGTCATGCACCCCAGACACCACAACTGCACTCACCATGACTACTTTCCCATACACTTGCAGCACACTCACCGGACCTGCAGACACACACACAGCATCTATATACACTGGCAGCCTGTCTTCTCCCTTTGTGTCCACCCCCTCCTCCCAAAAAACTCAAATGCTCACACTCATCAACACCACACACATCCACCATACATAAGCAGACTAAACAGGCATCTGTATCCACGTCTAGAACACACACACCTCGTACCACCACTCCCTCAACCTCCACTCCCAGACCTGGCTCCAAATGCCCTCCAACTGCACCTAAGAAGCTTTTCCTCTTCTATGTCTCCACCCCGTCTTGTCCCTAAACGTTACCATGTCCTAGCACAGTCCACTCCTTCCTTGTCAAAGTCCTCTCTAGTCTGCCCTTATGGGACTTGTTTATGGACTGGCCTATGGCCTTGTTTGGACATTTTCTACTATTTCTTGTTATTAAATTTGAGTGCCCAGCAGAACTGTATATTGAGCCGTTGTGCAGCATTTCACTGTGGGGGTGCCGTGTGCACAGGAGTGTTCATTGGTGCAGGTATTTGTTGGCTTGTGTCTGATAAGTACATCTTGTTATGGTATGTATGGCTTCGGATGGTGGGAGGGATTGGGAGTTCGTTGTGGTGTGGGCGTGGGTAGGGTGAGTGTTTGTGCAATTGTGCCCTTTCTTCCCATGTGTACTAGGCTGCGGTACTTACCGTTGTTGTCTTGGTTGTCGGTCATGGTCCTGGATAAATATGGCAAGGAGAAGCACTGGGATTATTTCCAACTCTCGCTCCATGTCTGCGTCGCCATGTTCTATGTGCCTCCGGTGAATGTTTCCCTTCATATGGGTTGATTCCACCACGCTAGAACTGATGGCGGTGTGGTATTTCATAATTTGGTGGGCAGGTAGGGCTTTTCCGCCGGCCTGAGGGTGCCCTCCCCTGTCGTCGGTAGGACTAACAAAATGGCAGTAGGTGGATGGGCCGCTGCTTGTTTCTCATGTGCTTCATTATTTGGCAGACCAGATTGAGAGTGTGTTGGCGATAGTTACCACCACCACCGGCAGTGCGGTGTTTACCCCCATGTTCATGATTACCACCTAAGTCTGGATTTATTCAGAAATCATGCAACGCAGGGCATGCAAAGTTGCTAAGCTGTGTTGAGTAAATAGGAAATAGCACCTACTAAAGCGTTGCAGTGTTCTGCTTTCTCCTCCTGCTGGTGCACTTTATATACCATGCGCCAGTGCAGACACTCTTGCGCTTCATGTACATAAACTATGTTGTAAGGCATTTCCTTCTTTGTATGTGAGAGTTAGAATGCAGCACACATGTAATGCAAAGTGAGAAAAATGAGGAGAAATGAAAACATTTTTCTTCGTTACGCCTGTCTCAAGGAGGCCCAGCATTTTGGCACAAAGCCCTGTCTGCAGTTCTTTGGAGATAGAGATTTGCCTCAAAACCCATGGGGGTTTGCATGGCAATATGGGAGCCAAACCCCAATAACCTTAAAATCTTAATTTTATTGAACCACAAATTTTACCTTAGGGAGTTCAGCTCCATGAGTCTTCTCATTGATCTAGCAGTAAAAGAGTACCCATCACATTAATAACACAAACCTAGCAGAGTAAGATCAAAATTAGAAACTAGGACCACTCAAAAACTGAGTTTTAGAACAAAATTAAGTTTAAAAGTTTTAATACAGAATCATTAATAAAGCATTACAGGGAAAATGCATAATTTGTCATAAAGGCTCAGATACAGAATACAGAATCACAAATCATAACTCAATAAAATATCTCTAAGTGTCAAAGTCAGAAAGAGTACTGACAGCATCATACATGAGGAAAAGCATCTAAAAATAATCGGACAGAGGTTTGGGAAGAAAATGGAGTTGCTCATGATCTATCAAAACCAGGACTTTTTGCACAAAGTATGCATATAAATTAATAAAACTGTAAACTAAGCATGGTATGATCAGGGTTAGGTTTCACTGACAAATCAAAAATTCCGCTTGCTTCCTAAAGCATTTACAAATGCACATAGAATTATGTTCCTCTGCATGCCTGCACTGTAACTAGCAGTGGAAACCCTTCAAAATTATATATTTGGTAGTAGATGGAAAGTTTCATTCACAGTACATGCATTCTAACACTACAGTCAATTAACATCATAGTGCTGTGTTCTACGCCGAAACTGAGAGAGAACTGGCAGTGGGTAGCTGGTTGTGAGAGGAATGGGCAGGAGCAGGATAAGCAGAACACCAGAAACTGCATCCATTTTAAAATAATGGTGTACCACATGTAAATTTGGCATAACTACACTACATTATTAATCATACTTCTAAATGAGATAATCATATTGTTTTAAGTGCCAAATCATTAGTTTATCATTTACAGTCATATGCATTAATACAATTACTAATTTACACAAATAATTTGTCACTAAAAATGGCACATCAGAAAAGCCCTTGACAACAACGCCCTTCCACCACCAATGGAACACCCCTGTGATGCAAAATAATGGAAGGCATAGTATTACACAGCACTGTAATTGAAATAGTATTTATATACCACTTACTACCCCTGACAAGGCGTTGGATCGCTTTTCAGTGAGTAACACGTTACTCTGTAACCCAAAAGGATTACTGGTGGATTAGAATAGGGAAATATGAGTTAATTTGAGCAGTGTTTGTTAGTTGGATTGAATAGGAAAATGGTGGGATAGAAGAAGAAGGAGTCTAGAAAGTGTTATTTGAGAGATCATAGCAGTAAAACAAGTTTTGCTATGAACAAAGGGAGAGATTGAGGAGGGAAGAGTCTCTTGAAATGGATTGGGGAGATCATACTAGTAAAATTAGGTTTGGGATGAGACAAAGGAGGGATACATGAAGGAAGGATTTAGAAAGGGTTGTTTTGGAGATCAAAGTAGTAAACTGAGGTTTGGGGTGATCCAAGAAGGGCTAGAGGAAGGAAGATTCTAGAAAGGTTAGTTTGGAGGTCATAGTAGTAGAACAAGATTTGGGATGAGCCAGAGAGTGGAGGAAGATGATATATTGGGAGTGGTATATGGAGAGAAATAGAGTAGTGCATTAGATAGAATCCCATTTTTTTTTCCTTCTGCAGTAGGAGTATTATAATAAATATATAGATAGAGAGGGTATATATGTATAATGAAGAAGATATATTGAGATTTATAATAGTATTTTATGAACTCAGCCCTTCACGTGTTGTTGTATTTTAAGATAATTTATTTGTGATTTTTTATGACTAATATTTTTTTTTTTAATTTTGTGTTTTCCTCAATATTTAAATAGTGAAGCACTTGTAGAAACAATAGTTATGTTACAATTTACATATTGTGTTTGCACAAATGACATATAGAATGTGTCCAGCAATGTGTGTGGGCTTGGGTGCGATCTGATGTAAGTTCATTGTGACTAGGTTAGTAATGATGGTTTTTGGCTGGGGCATATTGGGTTTGTCAAACCAAATGTTGAGGTTGCCAAGAATGCATAGTTGGGAGCATAGTGATTTAAGGTGTCTAGAAATGTGTCTTGGAATATTGCATTGATAGGTGGTGGTCAGGTTGCATCTGACAATGAGGTTCTCACAACCTTGTTTGGAAATGTCGTCAGCTTTGCTGAGAATTATTGTTTGCTTGAATATAACAGCTAGTCCACCTCCTCTTTTCCCTAAACAATTTTGTGTTATAGTTTGATAGCCTGAAAGAACAGCTTCATGTAATATTGGGGCCATGTCATCTCCCAACCATGATTTAATTATGAAGAGTAAGTCAGGGTGTGTGTCCATGAGTAGGTTGTAGATGTGGTGCTTGTTTTTAGAGAGTGATGGTGCATTTATTAATAGGCAATTTAGAGATTGTGTTTTGGTGGAAGTGTGTCTTTGTTTGTAGAAGAGTGAGCAGTATTTTTGAACTTGTAGCAGCTGTGCCATTAGAAGGCCCTTTGAAGGGTCTGCATGTGTAGGTGGAGAACGGGTGGGTAGAAATGATGATTGAAAGTGAGTTGGTGAGTTGTGTTGTTTTTGTAGAGTAGCCTTGTGGTGTAATAGAAATGGGGATGTGATATTGTGAAGAGTGGCATGGTGTTTCTTTTGTTTGAGTTTGTTTAGGGTGGAAGGTGTATGGGCTAGACAAGTTTTAAGGCTTCACATTGTGGAATGGATGAGAGCTGGGTGAATGAGAGTTATTGTGCTGGCATATTTTTGCTAAGTGTTGGTGAAAAGAGAACATTTGGAAACAAAGATGGTTTAGGATGTGTCTTATTTGTGTAGTGTGGAGGGTGGGAGTTGGTGTATGTTTCTAATTTGTGATGGAATATACTATGTAATTTTGTGTGTGAGATTTTGATGTGTTGGTGCATTTGTTATATTTTGTTGTTGTGGGGTACTGAGAAGAGAAATTGATGCAGTGGATTTCTGAGAAGGGTTTGTACTTAAAGTACTGTTGGTAAGTGGAGAGTGAATGGTTAAGGGGGTGCTGATGTGATTTGGAGAAAAACGTATGTGGTGTGTGAGAGGGGACAGACAAGAGTTATCAGTGTTTGATCTGATAGCTGCAAGATGTACTACATGCAGTAGATTAGAGTATAAGAATTGTTTAGCTGTGTTTTTGGCAAAAAGAGGAGGAGGGTGTTAGTGAATGATATGATGGAAGGCTGAGTATAGGTTTCGTTGGTGACAGAAGGGGTCTGTTAGGAGCAATTAGAGGGTAGAGCTGGTCTTTTGTATGAATAGGGAGTGTGTGTCTGGATTAAAGGTATGTACAATGTGGCTTTGTGTTGTGTTGGTGATATATTGATCTGTTAGTGTAATAGGACAGAGTGGTGCTCTGTGTGATAGTGAAGGTGCCATTGTGTGGTAGTTGGGATAGAAAGGTTACAATTGTGTTTGTAGGGATTTGTGGTCGTTGTTGAGACATTGAAATATGCTTGTAATAAATTAGTAGTTTGCTTTTTTTTAGAGTGTGTTATGTTTGAGGGTCTTGAGTTAAGATGGTGGCTGTTAAATAGTAAAAAGGGCAGAATTTCTGGATCTAGGCCCAACCTGGCCCGAACAGGCCCAAAAAAAATGTCTTTGTCTTTTCTGACCTTAGCTGACGTGCCTGGGCTGAGACATCCTGAGCTCTAAGGTTAAATAGCTGTAGGTCAGGTGACACCTCAGGCCAATGGGAAACCTAGCCCTAACCAGTCAGAGCCTTAGCCCTAAGAAGAATGGGAGACATGGCTCTTTCATCCAATCACCACAGACCTAGCCCTATCAACCAATTTAAAGTTAAGCCTTAAGCCCTATATTCAATTGAAACCTTAGTGAACAATCAACACCCCAGACCTATCAGCCAATTAGAAATCTAACCGTGAGCCCTAACTCCAATAGAAACCCTAGCCCTAGGAACCAATTAGAATCCCTGGTCTATCAGCCTATCAGAACTCTAACTATAAGCCCAAAGTTCAATAGATGCCCTAGCCCTAGGAACCAGTCAAAGCCAGAACCAGTAAGAAACATATGTAAACTGCGAGTGACCTTAAGCACAGGCTGGTGGGCATGGGGAAGGGAGCTGCCTTTCAAGTTGGAATCTCCTTGGATACAGACAGGCTGAATCCACACTTTGCAGGTCCTGGTCAACCTTGCAGTTAAGGCCCAAATATAAAGCTACTACAAATACTGCTTTTTACACACTTAAACAAAACAATTTTTCTAGCCAAAAAGAGTGCTACATACACATTCTATACACAGTTTAAACCATAAAACAGGTTAAGAAGTCTCTTAAACACTCTTTGCTTAGCCTCTGAGATTCAGTTTGCCTTTTACCCTTTTAAAAACACAATCCTTGGCAAAGTACAAGGCAAAACTAGCAGACAGATTTCAATAGTCATCAGTGGAAAGAACAGTAGTTTTAAAAGTACAAATTGCACAGAAACCAAGAGTTAAATTTAAACAGTCACGGGTAAAGAAAATAGCACTTTTAAAGTCTCCAAAATGCACAGCACAAATCTGTGTTCTTATCATCATCTTTGTCTTTTTACTCACTGGACTATTTAGGGCATGGAGAAGCTGGGGCTATATAATAGAGCTGGATGTTTTAGGAGGTTTCCTCTACAAACAATTATTTTTTTAAAGTTTCTTTATCATTGTTTTATTATACCATACACATACAGATTAATTCTCCCAGAAAGGGAAGTTGAATGGCTTGCTGGTTTACAATACGCATGATAAGATGAAACACAACAATGAATACTCCTATAGTACCACGTTTTGGCATGCAGTGATATAATATTAAAGTCCAAGTCCCGTCCAGTACCCCAATATCTAGAATAAGATAGGTAGTGTCTACCATTGGGTGTAAGGGTTTTTTCACTGGGACTGGTCTAATGTCAGCACTTATTCCCATATTGGCTGCCAAATGTCTTTTGGCCTGGAGCTCACTAATAGTACAGCTCACTAATAGCATCACAGTACATCAGACTTTTAATCCATGATGCTATTGTAGGTGGTTTCTTGCTTCCCCAGTGTATGGCTAATTCCTGTTTGGCCAGAAGCAGCACGACACAGTGATTTAGGGGCATATTTATACTTGTTTTGCCCCGAATCTGTGTCATTTTTTTAACGCAAATTCGGTGTAAAACTAACTTCATATTTATACTTTCGTGCTAGACTCGTCTAGCGCCAAATTTATGGAGTTCAAGTCATTTTGTGGCTGTGGAAACCTATCTTGTGTCAATGAGATGCAAAGTAGGCGTTCCCGTGCAAAATATGACTCTATGGCCTTAGCACCATATTCATCCCCCGTGCTAAAATCACACAAGGGAGGGAGGAGGAGCCAAAAAATGGTGCAAGGCTTGCTTTGTGCCATTTTTAAATGCCTGGGTCAGGGCAGGCATTAGGGGACCTGTGAGCCTATTTCCATGGTGTAACATCATGGAATAAGCCCACAGGTGCCCTCCCCAGGCCCCAGGGACATTCCCAACCACACCAGAGGGACAGAAGAGGATGCAGGTCCCCATCCCAGGTAAGTATAAGTAAGTACAGGTAAGTATTTTTTTTTAAGTGCCTTTGGGGGCCCTGAAATGGGCCCCTCTACATGGCACTAGGTGCAATGGTCATGCCCAGGGGACCATAGTCCCCTGTGCTGGCCATTGGGGTGGTGGGCATGACTCCAATCTTTTCTAAGACAGGAGTCATGTGGTATGGATGGTTTTGCGTCAGAAAATGACTCTAGGCAGGTTAGAGTCATTTTTTTAATCTAACCTGCCTAATGTCATTTTTTGGTGCAAAACCCCCTTCTTTCATACCGCCAACCCCACCCGACAAACGTCATTTTATTTTTAGGCTATCCTACCCTTTGCACCGGCTTGCACCATTCCATAAATATGGTGCCCAGCTGGTGCACAGAAATGGTGCAAGCTGATGTTAAACGTTTTGATACAAAACTGCCTTAGTGCAGTTTTGCACCAAAAAGTATAAATCAGGGCCTTAGCACGTCGCAAACGTAGCCCAGCAGGGCTAATAATGGGGTGGGTTCGAGCATAATGTATGTCATCAGAGCAAGTCTATGAACACTGCCCTCCAGTATGATGCAATAATGGTGCATGTCCATGTCATGCAGGTGCAGTCTACAGTCATTACATGGCATTTCAAACATTCAATGGGTTAATTAGGGTCTATACAAGCCTGCATTGTGGGCATGGCATGCACTCTTTGCAGGAATTTACAGTGTATAAGTTTATGGCAAAGATTAAAAGAGACAAGGTTCATCTGCACACAGCAGGCATACCAAACCTTGTCAGCTAAGGGATGACCCATGTCAGCGTCCCATGCAGCCCAAATTCTGGAGTTCCAAGTCCAAACTATCTCTTTTGCTATCAGTGATCATGAGTATCAGGGGTGTGAACTCGTCAGGAACCAGTAGATAAGACTGGACCTGAGCCCTAAGTGCACTCTGCGGACGTCGGGGCACAGAATGGTCCATGTGGGTGGCAGTACAATAGCAATCATCTTCCATACCAGAAAACACATGTCCATCTGGGAAGAGGTCCCCAATGGTGTGTAAAGCAAGTTTCGCCAGTGTACACTGGACCAGTTTTTCTGGGTGATGGGAACCGAAGGTTATTCACCAGTGCGATCGCAGGGGGGTGTAATGTAATTCCACATAGCATCCAAGTCAACTATTTTCCATGCCCAACTGATTGTATCCAGGGCATTTATGTCCTTTAGGTCTAAGGGGAGACTTACTGGTGGCAGAACCATCAGTGGTGTGAGAGCTACGAGATGTTTTTCTGGTTTGGAGCTGGGTATGTGAACATCAGCATGATACCAATGTCGAGCAAAATGACATGGTGCAACTAGGTAAAACAGACATAAGTGAGGAACTCCACAAGCCCCACATTCACTTATAAGTACCTATGTGTCCCAACCAATTCGAGGCTGCCTGTTCAACCACATAAGTCACAGCAGTACACTCAGCAGAGTTGCAAAAAAACATATTGGTGAGCGGAATGAGCATGTTTTGAAAAGGATACAAAAAACAGAGAAGTACTCTCATTTTTATACTGGCAATATGTCCTGCAATGGACAAGGGAGGCGGATCCAGTACTCCACCTGGGTAGTCAGTATATCCACCGCCTGGCCATAGTTGAAACATTTTACCTGTTCCTTATCACGACAGATGTTGATGCCCAGTTATTGGATGGGGCCGTCACACCAAGTCAAGGGGAATTCACAATGCAGCTGAGTGGTGGCATCTGGGATTTGAAATAATTCAGATTTAGTCCAGCTGATGTAGAGGCCAGATAGGACCCTGTATCTAACTAGCTTGCAGATTATCAGATCTAAGTTTTCAGCAGGATGCAGTAGGAATAGTAAGATGTCATCTGCATAGAGCTAAATTAGAAATGGGCCTGGTCACAATTGCAAGCCCCATTGTAGATGTTTCTCCTGCAAGTGGATAGGTTGAGATTATAAACAGCAATGGGGAAAGGGGGCTGCCCTGTTCTACCCCTTTCATGACCTTGAATGTGGTTGATAGTGCACCATTGACCCTAATCCAAGCTGTTGGCACTGAGTAGAGAAATGTGAATAGAGAGGAAAAATTAGGTGGGAAGCCCATTTTATGGAGAGTTGGTTGTAAGACTGGGCATTTCAATGAATTGAAGGCGTTCTCCATGTCTAATAGGGCTACAGCAGCAGGGACTGTGGGGGAAATTCTATTAAGTACTGCAAAGACTGCTCGTAGGTTGAGGAATGTTGAGCGATGAGGGACAAAGTTCGAATGGGCTTGGTAAATATTTTGTTCCATCAGAAGTGCAAGCCGGGTTGCCAGTAATTTGGGAAAAAGATATTGTTGAAATTCACAAGTGATATTGGTTAATACGATTCACATTGCTGGGGGTCTTTACCTGGTTTCAGAAGTAGAGTACTCACAGCTTCCCTTAATGTAGACAGACGTCCAGGGCCTCTGAATACAGAGCAAAGAGGTGCGGTGCTAGTATGTGCTTCTAGGCCTTGTAAAAAAGCACCTGTGCATTAATCGAGGTCAGGCGCCTTATAGACATCCATTGAGCCAATTGCCAAAACAACCTCCTCAATGGAAAAAGTTTCACTGTACAGTTGTAAGCTAGACCATAGCTACTTCATCGAGCTAAGTTGCCCTTTCACTGGGATCATCACTCAGTTGTGAGGAATAAAGGTGGGTGTAATAGCTAAGTAATGTAGTCTGTCTGCCTACTGTATCTGTGGCTCAAGTACCTTCGTACCACTGTAATTCTGGTATATATGATGTTCCCCTGGGTGGCTGTAAGCTCATTGCCAGGCCTCTCCCCCTCGCCATAACAGTGAGCTCGCATGTACATCCAAAGGTAGTGGGCCTCCCGCTCTGCTGGGTCCCGTAACCTAGCTAGTAATATAGTATGCTTGTGCAGGTTAGCCTCAGTAGTTTGATGAGCATTTGCACGATCCAATTCAGCCAAAGCTGCCTCAATGCAGGACAAGCTCCTGCGTGTATCTCACAATACCCCAGAGTGTAGACCTTAAAGGCTTCCCACAGAGTAGCCTGTGATTGTACAGAATCTTTGTTAAGATTTGAAATACTCAATGACGGTGGTTCGGAGTTGGGAACGAAGCCAGTGGCGTTCAATGACTCCTGCCGCAGAAATGTGCAGTCATTGCCACTGGAGAGTGATCAAAGATTGTTGGTAGGAGGTGTATGATACAGTGAAGCCATGCTGTAAGCATTACCAATATTAGCCAGAAGTCTATTTTTGCCCATGGGTTGTGGGGCGCTCGGTGAAATGTGCAGGCTGGGGCAGTAGCATATAGCATACGCCAGGGATACTTGAGAGTGTATGTGTTGTAGATATCCTGAAATATGCCTAACAAGTGAGTTTTTTCTACAGGTGTCTGTGCCATGCTGTCTAGTGTGGGATCCAGGCACATATTAAAATCACCTAACAATGTAATGTGGCCTGCATTCATGTGGTCAATTTGGGTCTGAAGCTTTTGAAAGAATTTTGGGTTGTCAGTAATTGAGGGATATAAGTTAGCCAGCAATACGCACTGCCCCACCAGATGACCTGCCACCAACACATACATGCCTCCCTAATCATTATGGTTGGCATAGGACTGAGAAAGTGTGTTTTTAACGAATCAATGAGCACACTCCCCATGAGTAGGTACTGTAGCTGAAGAAAACTCTGTATGCCCCAGGAATGTGTAAAAATGCATGAGGGTCTAGGTAACAGATGAGTCTCCTGTATAAAGGTGCTTGCAAGGATTGTTGAGACCTCAGATATTCCAGGACATAAAGGTGGTTTCTGCAAATGTGTTCACAACATTATGTGTAAATATCATCTAAGAACAGAAATGGACTGAGGTGTATCTGGCACTGTATATGAGCACTGTAGTGTAGTAATGCAATCGAACAGTAACAAACAAACAAACAAACAGCCCAATTGAAAGTAACCCTCCTCTACCCTCCCACACCTAGTGAAAATGTGCCAAGTGAATACCAATAATACTCAAAAACCACAACAAGACATTTCCCCCAACTCAGCTGCTGTATGAAACTCAGGGAAGTAGCAATGCCACAGCGGGTGGTCCTGCTTAGCAAATCAGTCAGTATGTCTTTGAGATCATAGATGGGTCAATACGGCCATCGTGGATGAAGCATGGCTGGTGTAACTACAACAGGAGTGTACCTCAAGAGGTTACAAAAAGTACCAGGAGTCTAACTTATCCTGCAACTAGTGTGCACAGAACTGATGTGTTTCAGTCTGGCAGGAAAAGTTCCATGCTGGCGGCGATCTGTGAGTCTAGCTGGGATTGCTCTAGTGTTGTGCTCTCTGGGGATGTGCGGTTCCATGCTCGCTGTTTGGAGAACATCAGCGCATCTGCTGGTGTGTCAAAGAAACAGGCCTTTCATTCTACATCCAAGCGGTGTTAGGCAGGGCACAGTATTCTGTTTTGGAGTCCCAGTTTATGCAGCTCAGCCTTGGCCTCATTGAATTTATGCCGGGCCTCCTAGACTGACATTATGAAATCAGGAAACAGGGAGATTGCATTGCCCTTATACTAGAGCAGGCCCAGCTCCCATGCGTATAGAAGTACCACATCACAATCCCTGAAGTTGAGGACCCCTGTAATTAGCGGTCATGGTGGTCTCCAGGCACTGGACACGGGGGTGAGGAATCTATGCACACATGCTACAACAAATGTAGAAGTAAAGTTCTGGCATCTGTCCACGACAAACAGGTCAAGACAGCCTGTGTCCGACAACTCAGCAATCCTTTGAATACAGATATTATTGCAATGCCCTCTTCCCTTCAAGTCTTCATTTTGAATTGCCACAGCTTTGAACCTGGTCTTCAGCCACTCCAGTCTCTTAACTGCTATTTCAGTGGTATCTTCTAGGCCCGATATGCGCATTTCAACTCCTATTATGCATGCTTATCTAGCACTCCCCCATTCAATCCAGGCAGTTTGCGATAGTATCAAACTGAGAGTCAATGGCACGAAAGCCCCACTAAGTTCCACCATGATGGTGTCCATCCTGGCCACTTGCTCAGCCTCAGGACCTCCCATCGCACCACCTTTCATATCAAATGCAGTCTCCGCTCTGCTAGTGAACTTGGCTTTCTCAAAAGGTAGTTTGTGTTGCTTTGGGTCACCCTGCACTATCTCGCCAGCAGGTGTGAGTGTGTCTCTCCCTTTGCGACCAAAAGGAGGTATGTGAGGAAAAGGTCCAGAGAGTTTGTCAATGAATGTTCCATTGTTAGTCCCTAGATAAGCAGTGTGGTTGTGGGCTATGTCAGATGTATGCTCTGTATGCTCCCACGGTCCCAAGGGATCAAACCTGTGCCACAGCTTTTGACAAAACAAACGTTCCTCTTCCTATGGAAACTCAGTTCTAGGTATAACTCCACTGTGGGCAGTGAAGGTTACGGTTTTGTAATAGTTAGGTGAAAAACACAGTTAAAACATAACATTTTCAATTCTAAAAACACCTAAATTATTCAGTTACAGTTAATTTATTAACTACAACTTGTACCCTCACCATACACTACTTATCACCTAATGTATTAGAATACTTATGACATGTTCTATGATATCATTGACAGCTGTACTGAAGACATATGAAATTACATCATTGATGATGTGACTTTGCATGATGGGGATGGCCCCACCAGCTCCAATGCATGCACCCGTACTGGGTGCCCTGTCGGCAGCAGCCAGCTGCATTGATCTTCTTCCACGAAGCAGAAGCAGCGTTTGTTACTGCTTCTTCCAGGCATGAACCGACCTATGTTCTGAGCACAGTAGAGCTCAGGCACAGAGTATGCTTTTTTCTCTACCCGTGCTCTACCAGGCAAGGAAAAGGTCAGTGTACAGTGGATGGGGGCCAAGGGCACTGAGTGACATTGGGCTCCGAAACACACAATCACTCTCATTAAATTGTGAAAAATATGTTGGTGGGCCTCGTGGGGTCCCAAGGGCTATTAAATTACTTGGCGGGAAGGCCACACACCCCCTTTCCAAAATTGAAAAAATATGGTGACAAGTGCTGGGAGATTGGGTCTCCAGGCCAACAAAAGGTTTGGAGAGGCAGCACACTACCTCCCCTAATAAAAGTACATCCTACTCCAGGAGCCCTCCGTTTAAAAAGAAGAGGGTTCAGGGCCCACCTTTATTTCCTTTTATAGTGGTTTTGCCCCAGGCCTGGCGGGTCAGGGTATCCTGTCCCCATATTTGGGTGGCAGACAATTAGATCTTATCCTGAGATCTGTCAGCTCTGAAGATCCTCCTCGGGGAGAAATATCTGTTTTTTAATCCTTAATTCCTTGTCAAACTAGAGAATGGAATTAGCTTTCTGCTAAATTTGTGTAATTCCATTCAACCATTTCGGCTGTAGCTGTGTCTAATTTTCCTGTCAAAAAATGAATAGGGCAAAGGCATTTTGGGAGTCCCCCTTTTTTCTGGGACCCATCATGAACAAGGTATAGGTGAAAAGTATTGAGTTTTGGTCATGGGAAATAAAGGCATCAGCACTAACACTCTAAAAGTGTGACAATACTTTTCTTTGGATGGATGGAATGTGAGTGACAATATTGCACTGTGGTTAGCTTACCTTGGTGACGTATATATTTATATGTATTTATATATGTCTATATATATATATATATATATATATACAGTAAAGAAAAAAGGTTAAAGTAACTTTATAACAAGGTTAATTTGTCGGGTAAACATTAACGTTTTGAAGTAAAAAAACACAGAAATTCACCTGTTATAGGTAGCAGAGCTAAAGAGCTAACTATAGCTTGTGCTTCACTGTGCACTGCATATGACCTCACATATTTCATCACTGATGACATGTTCTATGGCATTGTTAATGACATCATCCAAATTTCTTTTGTTCACATTGCTCTATAAAAGGGTATAGCATTACAGCTATGAAAGTAAGTACAAAATAGCTGAGAATAATATGAGGCATCATTAATGCCATCACAGAAACAACTCCATTAGATGTAGAAAGCATGAGTTATGTGCCACATTGACCATATACACTTCATGGGTAGCATAATTCACATTAAGAGTCAACACCAAATATATAGGAAACCGTCATTGCATACCGTGTTCAATCTGTATAAAATGCTTTAGAGTAAGTAAGTAATCTTTATTTGCATGATTCATTAAAATCTTAGCAAAATGGAGGGGGGAAAAGGAAGACAGGCAAAAATACATAGGCCCTCATTATGACAGCTGGAGGTAAATGCCGCTTACCGCCGTGCTGCCAGATGCCAATTTACCGCCGCACTGGCGAATATCCGTTCACCATATTATGACACACACACACCAGTCTGACAGAATACAGCCACATACACAAATCCAACAGACGAAAGGTCAGTGATAAACTGGCGGTCCCAAAGCCCACATTGTTATGCCAACAGAATAACGCCCCTCACATTATAACCCACAAATCACCATGGCGGACATTCAATGGCGGTAAACCATTGGCAGTACATACAATGGACACCCACATACAAAACAACACCACATTGGACAATTCAAACAACACACACCTGACACCCGTACACACACCACACCAACACATCCACACCACTGTAAAACACACACCCACATTACCCACAACCCTTTACCAACAACTATTGCCACCAGGAGACTGAGAAGAAGAGCACAGAGACAACTAGACACACACTACTCACACCCATACACCCCTCACACACTCTACATCACACACCCCACCACATTACCCAACACACCCTCACCAACACATAGCACACAAAACCCCTGGCTCCACAAAGGCACCCCCGTTTCACTCAGGAGGAGTTAAGGGTCGTGGTGGAGGAAATCGTCAGGGTAGAGCCACAGCTCTTTGGAGCACAGGTGCAGCAGATATCAATAGCAAGGAAGATGGAACTATGGTGGAGAATCGTGGACAGGGTCAACGCCGTGGTACAGCATCCAAGAACAAGGAACGACATCAGGAAGAGCTGGAACGACCTACGGGGGGAGGTACGTTCCATTGCAGCAAGACACAAGCTCACTATACAAAGGACTGGCGGTGGACCTCCACATCCTCCCCCACAACTCACAGCATGGTAGGAGCAAGTCTTGGCATTACTGCATCCAGAGGGACTCACCAGAATTGGAGAAGGACTGGACACTGGTAAGTCAACTTTTAACAATTGACTCCCCCCAATACCTGCATGCCATCACACTCCCTCACCCTCACTCCCATCACTCTGCTCCATCCCACTCAGTCCACCATCACATCACACTAATCACAATGCCAAGCCCTGCGTGCTGTATCAATGCATGGACACCCCTCCCAGCCCTGCAGGGAGGGGTGACACCCCTCCCAGCCCACTCATCACTAAAGCATGCACAGCATAGTGAAACTATCATAACCACTATACACCAACATACATAAGCAAAAGCTGGCAGGGGAACAACAACCATAGAGGGGAAGCTACAGAAGTACAAATGTTAGACACCTGAAGCATAATATATCATTTACATCCCCACAGGTACACCAGCCAATGTTACTGGAGAGGAGGTGCCATCACAATCCAGTCCCCCATCAGAAGAGGCCCACAGTGATGACAGTAACTCTGGACTTTAGGATTTGGATGATCTACCTGGCCCATCGGGGACCACTGGACAGGTGGTCTGCCAAGCCCGGTCACAGACCACCACAGAACCTCCCCCATCAGGATCCAACACCACAGCACCCACCCAGTGTACCCACACCTCTGTCCCCTGGACACGTCAATCAGCAGTGTGCCCACCTGTACAGGGACCCCAGGCGACATCTCGCCCCCAAGACAAACAGGGACCTGGGTTCAGTGGCAGTGGGCACACCGTTCAGGGGAGAGAGGCACAGGCCAACAGGGACACTGGGAGGACTGCTGTGCACCGGGGGAGGACAAGACCAGGGAACCGACTCTCCAGGAGGCACTCTCCGAGATCCTGGGAACCTACCAATATTCCAAGGACACGATGGGCCAGATCCTAGACAACGTGCAGTAGAACTGGCGGCTGCAGGAGGGACAGTATCGGGGATCAGGGAGGACTTACAGGCCATCAATAACATCCAGACATGGCCAACATCATGAGGGACAAAGTGTCACACCAGCGGGCCCCTACCACTAGTCAGCCTACTGACAAGCTCTCCACTTCTGCTGCCAGTAGTGGGCAGGAGGCCCCTCCACAGGACCCACAAGCCACAAGCATCCCCCGCTGCAGAAGGTGAACAACCCTGCAAACGTTCCCTGCGAACCAGACAGAAGCCAGAGACACTTGCCTAGACCACCGCCACGAAATGAGACTCTCCTGATTGTCCCCCTTGTGTCCCACTCAGTCACCTTGTCCACCTTGAACTGCCATTGCTCCCCTTAAAATGTCCCCCTGGACAATGCACCTGTGCTACAAACAGACTGGAACAACACCCTGGACTTTCCTCCATCATCACCCCATTACAATGCACATTACCCTCTACATAGTAGCACAATAATAAACACCCTTGGATGAAACTCGACAACAAGGATTTCATGTATTCAAAATTTGTATTGATTGAAACAGCTACAACCATTGCAAATTAACTGTACATAGAATGAGCATAAAATTAATGACCTGCAGCAGGCTGTTGTGATCACACCAGGAGAATGTTGTCATATCACCAACATCTTCAAAATGAATATCCATAGGTAACAGTAAGTAGAGCAAAGAAGTGGGTAATGCTGGCATGCCACAGAGGCATCCCCAGTCTCCTCCTCCTGCAGAAACGGTACATGCCATCTGAGGGCCGGGTTGTGCAACATGCAGCATGCCACTACTATCTGGAAGACCTTCTTGGGTGAGTAGCCCAGGGATTCACCTTTCAGATGGAGGCACCTGAACCTGGCATTTAGGAGGCCAAAGGTCCTTTCAATAATCCTTCTGGTTCACCCACGTGCCTCATTATAACTTTTGTCTCCCCTTGTCCTGGTACTCCTCACAGGGGTCAGCAGCCATGATGGGTTTGGGTAACCAGAGTCACCTGCAAATATTGAGGGACAACAGTTAGCCACAGACTATCCTTTAGCGCCAACACCATAGGCATACACCAACATATACTGAGTGGGAACCAGGGCTCACCTATTAGCCACTCCCTTGCCTCTATAGTTGGGACATCACATTTGGGATGCTGCTATTCCTCAGGACAAAGCATCATGCACTGACCCAGGATACTTAGCATTGACGTGGGAGATGTACTGGTCAGCCAAGCACACCATCTGCACATTCATGGAGTGGAAACTCTTACGATTCCTGAACACCTGTTCATTATGGTGGGGGGGGACAAATGCTATATGTGTTCCATCAATCACCCCAATTATATTGGGGATATGTCCCACTGCATCAAACCCAGTCTTCACAGTGGCCAAATCCTCAACCTGGGGAAAAGCAATGTAGCTGCACATGCAGACAAGACTCTTGTTAGCACAATTGAGAACATTGGCTGTGACATTCCTGCTGCCAAGCCCACTGTCACTTGGAAAGAAACAGTTGCCAGGAAATGGAGAACTGATAGCACTTGCACAAGAGGGGGATCCCAGTGGGGTTACGGATAGCTGATATCAGGTCAGGTTCCAATTGGGCACACCGATCTTTGATTGTGTCCCTGTCCAGTCTATAGGTGAGTATTATGTGCCTGTCCTCCAGTGCAGCCAAGTCCACCAGGGGTGTTTACACTGGGGTATGTCTCCATCTCCTATTCATCCACAACGGTAGGTATCTAAGGGACACAAGTGTGAGTAGGCTGTCACAAACTGAACAATGGAGCCACAACAGTAGTCCACAATGTGCAAACATGTTATGGGACAGTGTAATTTGTGAAGTATGTGCATATTTATCCAGTGACGCAGCAATTATTGATAGGCCTGTTCAGACCCCTGAAATGGCGACCGCCTGTCCTTTGTGGAGAGACAGATGGAAGTGAAGTAATACCTCTGACGTTGTGCGCCGTGGCAGTAGGCAGTTGTGAACCGCTGTGCAATTCTTCATTGGTTAATATTGGGCCCTATAGGGTACAGTGGCCAATGGGGATCTACACCGATGCTGACGGTATGCACTGCTGCGGACGTGACCGCCATTTTCACTCTGATTCCTCACTTGTTTCCTGACCTTCCATATGAGAGAGACCTACACTGCATGTGCTGCTGTAACCTGTGTCTGGAACCTACCATGGCCCATGTGACCGGGGAAAGAGCCACAGCCTTCACTTCTGAGGAGTTGGAGCGACTGGTGGATCCTACCCCACTACGGACTGCTGTATGGGCCTCTAGACTAACAGGTGAGTACACTGTGGGCACGATGCATGTGGCATGAATGCATGGAGTTGTTGTGTGGAGGCCTCGTAGAAGGGGGTTGGGTGGATGTCCTCTTGGTGGTGTACATGTTGTGGTCTGGCCTATGTGTGTGCCAATAGTGATGCAAACTGGTATGGTGGGCCATTTGTGTCACAGGCTGGTCTGTTTGTCTAATGGTGTTCTCCTGTCTGTATTGCCTCTGTAGGTCATCGCCCATCAAAAGAAGGGTATATGGTGTGCCATCGCCAAGGAGGTGCGGACCCTGAGGGTCTATGGCTGGCGGAGCACCCACTGTCGGAAACAGTGGGAGGACCTGAGACGCTGAGCACGGAAGGCCGCGGAGGTCCAGCTGGGGATGGCCTCCCAACATGGAAGGGGTGCCTGTTGGACCCTGACCCCCCTGATGGCCTGCATACTGGCAGTAGCCTACCCTGAGCTGGATGGGCGCTTGAGGGCATCACAGCAGCCACAAGGGGGTGAGTACAGTGGGCATAATTGTAACTAACGGCTGGTGGGGTGGTATCTGGGTGGTGGTTGTGTGTCCTTGGGTGCCCCTAGGCCAGGCCAGACATAGCAGGGTAGGTCTTCTGGTGACTAAGTGCTTGGATGTGAAATACTGCTTACCTAGCTTGTTAGTATTCACTTCTGGGCAGGGCTGAGTGCGTCCCAGGTGTGCTGCCATTGGCGGTGTGTGCCCGTCCCCCATTCCTTGGTGACTAGCCATTTCACTTGTAGTGCCATGCATAGTGCGTAGGCCTGTTCCCTGTGTGTGAGGGTGCTGTGTACGCCAACTGTGGTGTTGGTGCAGTGATTGACCCTGTGTATCCTTTTTCTCTCTCTCCCCTTGTTTTGTCATCCTGTCCTTATATGCATTAGCATTATCTGGTGGAGGAGCAGAGGCACTGGTGACAGAGACGCTGCATCCCACAGGGCCCTGGAGGCAGAGTCCACAGACGCTGAGGGCACCAGTGGGATGGAGGGTGAGGAGAGCACCACGGCGGAGACTGGAGGGGACAACACAGTCTCTGATACCTCCACCGATGGGAGCTCCCGGGTGGTGGCGGACACCACTGTGACCACCCCAGCTGCAGGTACAACCACCACCCCCATACCAGCACTGCCCTCCCAGTAGCCCCACAGCAAGTTTCCTGTGTCCACTCACCCAGGAGGGTGGGCATCTCCTTCGCCCCAGGCACCTCAGGCCCTGTCCCACTGAGCCCTGCAGCCCTGAATGAGGAGGATATTGACCTCCTGAGATCCATCTCTGTAGGGCAATCATCCATTGTGAATGCCATCCAGGGGCTGGCATCCCAGATGCAGCAATGCAATGCATTCCTGGAGGGCATTCACAATGGTCTGGCGGCCCAACAGAGATCGATTCAGGATCTGGCCTCCTCTCTGATGGCAGCCATTGTCCCTGTTTCAGCCGTCCCCCATCCAACTTCCACTTCCCAATCCCACTCTCCTCAACCCAAACCCATCCCAAGCACACAGCCAGATGAGCATGCACACAAGACAACACCCAAGAGTGGCACAGGCAAACACAAGCACTACACTTCATCCCACAGGCACTCATACCAACACCATTCAGTTGCAGACACGACGACATCCACTGTCTGCACTGTCTCCCCCTCCTCCTCCACCTCCCACCCAGTTACGTCCACACTCACACCTGCATGCACTGCATCAACATCCACTACCAGCATTATCACCACCCCAAGCAGAACACACACCTCACTGGCAGACAACTCCACAACATCCATGCATGCGTCCCCTGTGTCCTCCCCCACCGTGTCTGTCCCCCCCTCCTAAAGGACACAAACGCAAGCACTCAGACACCCAACAGACATCCACCTCACAACTGCATACAGTCCATGCACCTGCACCCAAATCCAGCAGACATAAACCTCCAACAACCACTCCCTCATCATCCACTCCCATTACTCCTCCCACTTCCCGCCCAAATGTACCTAAAAAGCTTTTCCTTTCCACAATTGACCGCTTCCCTACTCCTCCCCTCCTTCCTGCACCTATGGGCAGGGTAGGAAGGACCCAGCCCAGCACCTCAGCCAAACAGTTCACGGGCCCAGTGGTAGCACCACCTACTCATGATGGTTGGGATTCCAGACCAACAATACTGAAGTGGAAGGAGCCTGTACCAGCTGCGAAGAAGGAGAAGGAACCTGTACCATCTACAAAGAAGGGGGAGGAGCCTGCACCAGCTGGTAAGAAGGGGAAGGAGCCTGCACCAGCTGAAAAGAAGGGAAAGGAGCCTGCACCAGCAGGCCGGGGGGTGGGGGGGAAGAGCCCATCCACCCCATCCAGGAAGGGTAAGGGATCCCAACCCATGACCAGGAGGACAGGTGGCAATCTACGCCAGCAGAAGCTGTCAGCCATACAGAGTGCAGGGGCCGAACAGGAGCCTCCCCCAACCACCACCACAGTTCAGCCATCACAGAGTGCAGGGGCTGATCAGGAGCCTCCCCCAACCACTACCACAGTGCAGCCATCACAGAGTGCAGGGGCTGATCAGGAGCCTCCCCCAACCACCACCACAGTATAGCCATCACCGCCAGTGGACGCCATGTAGTCCAGCTTCCAGGGGCTACTGTGCGGCCTGCCCCCTCCAAAACCAGTGGGCAAGACACCCACCTGAGAGACTGTGGCCTTGCACTCCCCAGGACAAAGCACAGGGCATGTTGCGCCCTTCATAACCAGTGGGCAAGACACCCACTTGAGAGACTGTGGCCTTGCACTCCCCAGGACAAAGCACAGGGCATGTTGCCCCCCCCCCGAACCAGTGGGCAAGACATCCACTTGAGAGACTGTGGCCTTTCAATCCCTAGGACAAAACACAGGGCATGTTGCCCTCTCCAGAACCAGTGGGCAAGACACCCACTTGAGGGACTGTGGCCTTGCACTCCCCAGGACAAAGCAATGGGCATGTTGCCCCCTCCAGAACCAGTGGGCTTGTTTCTGCATCTGGCTGAGGTGCCCCCTCACCCCCTGAGGTGCCTGCCTATTTGACAACTGATGCCCCTGCAGTGTTCTATCCGGATTGGTTCAGGATTCAAGTGGGGCCTTGGACTGTGCCCTGTGGCAATTGTGGGCCCTTTGAACTATGGACTGGGCAGTGTCCCATTTTTTATACAAGTGTACATATCTGTTTCATGGCCAGATCAGATTGTTGATTTTATTGTTAGACTGATTACAATCAGTTTCATCAATTCCTGTTGTCCTTGCATTATTCTGCAGATTTTCGGGGTCAAAAAGTTTTTGTAATGCATCTGGTTGTGTGTATGGCATGTATATGTCGGGTGTGTGTTGTGCGTGTGTGTCACTCTCATTTTCTTCCCACCCTCCTTTGTGTGCTAGGGGGCTGCACTCACCATCGTCATCTTTGCCAGCGCTTGGCGTTCCAGGTGGAGCAGAACATAGATGGTCATCGGTAGGACCTGCAGTTCGGGTTCCATGGCGGCGTGGTTCTTCCCTGTGTCTCAAATGGTGAGTCCTTTGACTTTTGTGCTCTGTTTCCACCACGCTTTTTATGGTGTTGGTACCACCCCGGAAAAGCTGGTGGATTGCAGGGTCTTAATATGGTGGGCGGTAACGTAGAAGATCACAGTAAGACTTACAGTTCGGGTTCCATGTAGGTGTGGTTCTTCTCTGTGTCTCCAATGGTGAGTCCTTTGACTTTTGTGCTCTGTTTGCCCCAGGCTTTTGATGGTGTTGGTGCCGCACCAGAAAAGGTGGTGGATTTCAGGGTCTTAATATGCTGGGGGGTACTTTGTCTACCGCCGTGGTGACTGTTGTTTCTGCCCTGGCTGTCAGTGTGGTGTATATTGGCTGTCTATCGAAGATATCACCACCATGGTCATAATTTGGTGGTAATTACCACTAGCCTGTTGGAGGTATTACCGCCACTTTATCACCCACCGCCAGGGTCGTAATGAGGGCCATATTCTCTACAAAGAACATACTTGAAGATGTTTATAAACTATTATATTATGCACAACAGTCTCCTTAAAATGCTATGTAGTTTGGATTTGTTAAAAGTAAAGGACGGATAGCGGGGGAGCAGCAGTACCTTAGCCCTCTACATGATACTTTACACAAATCCATGAATATAAAGTGCTTGGAAAAAGAGCAGAGCAGTACATTAACTTTTCAAAGACTTTATCATAGTCAAGTCCTCCGAGTTACAGTACCCATACCGAATGCTTTACTCATGACCTACTAAAACTAAAAAAGTATACATTTTGAATTAATTAGGATATAAAATACTAAAATAGTTCCTTTTATATTAAAATGAGTCTTTCGATCCTCATAATAAACTAAAGGTTACTTTAACATCTAGTGTCATTGAGTTATTAGAAACAGAGTACTTACTGACCAGCACAATATAACTTTTAAACTGCCAGAGGAAATTTGTTACGAGATCAAAATTGATTAAACTATGCTTACCCAGTCATACCGAGCTTTTTTGATAGGACCTATCTTCACTGCAAAACCTAGAACTTCTAAAAGAGAGGTTGTGGGACAATCATGAGCAGCCAATTAAGAGTTTGGAATGGAAGGTTAAAAACGTCACCAATCTGCAGTGTTTAAAGAAAGCCATGTTCTTAAAAATACTGAACACCTGCACCAAAATGAATACCCAACTATGGGCTGCTTTCATCTGTATCAAACCCTGACACTCACTGAACCTAAATTAAGAAATGAAGTTGATAAAAGAGGAGAAGTGGGCACTGTAAACACTATTCACTCTATTGAGACAGTTTTGCACTGTACTACACTGTTTGCAGACAGTGACGCTCATGAGACATACACTACAGAGTAATAAACATAATCTACTAAGAACAGTGTACAGCCTATACATTTAGCAGATACTAGGGGCTTAAAATAATCAAAATCTGAAGGTGCTAAATGTTATACTGCCTACAGCCTTCATACTATGGTAAAAAGTTAACAGATAGCCCATTTTCTGAAGCAAAACAAACGCATGCACATTGCTTGATACCTGGGGCACACAGTTGTCTATGTTAAATAGAAATTGTTATGCTGGGAAGATTCTGACTAACAACTCCAGGCTGATTACAAAACCTAGTAGTTGTAAGTAGAATCTTTGGTCTGTTGTGAACCTTTTCTACAACCTAAAAACTTATGTGGAACATAATGTACACAGGTTGTCAACTGTCACCTACATACAGGATAGCTCTTCAGTGCAAACATTTATAATGTGTTCAAAACCTCTACACACCTATGATACATCAGGAGCACATGTGTTTTGTAAACACTTACACCCATCAGCTAGATATAGGCTGTACAAAAGTAGGTAGAAAAGTAACCTGGCTGCAACCCAGCACAATGTAAACTGTAAAACATCACACTCATTGGATGATGTCATCAGTGATGTCATTTGATATATCAGCAGTGATGTTATAAATGATGTCATTAAACATGTCATGAGTGATGTAATATGTGAGGCCATAGGCAATGCATTGTAGGGGCACAAGGTACAGTTCGCTCTGCTAACTACTACTGGTAAATTTCAGTTTTTTTTATTCAAAACGTTAATATTGTTCCTAACAAAGTAACCTAACTATAATATTACTTTAATCTTTGTTTTTTTCCATTGGATTTCTAAGGCTTTATTAAAAAACCAAATAGATCTTTTTATCACACCTAACTATAATATTACTTTAACCTTTTTTCTGTGAATTTTTAGGATTTTTTTAAATGTAAAGTAATTTTTAATTTCCTTCAGCAAACCCACCCCCCCGGCAGCATACAGCCTTTGACCAAGCGCAGCAGGGGTTAAGCCCGGCTGCCAAAAACCCACCTGTAACCACCCCCTGTAAAGGCAATCAGCCCCATACTTTGCAGACACTCCAGTTGTGCATGGTTTGTCTACAGGGCCAATCCCTGTGGCCAACCCCTGCGTGAAGCCAACCCACCCACCCCGAGGCAGCCAACTCCCCACTGCACATGGCCTTTGACCATGTCTCACTCAGTGGTTGGCCTGGGGACCCATCTCCCAGTGCCTTTTTTTAAAAGGGATAGGTAGCCACATGTCCATCCTCCCTGAAACTATTATGGCCCTGGAGAACCCACCTCCCTGGGCCACGTATATTTTAAAGGGGAGGGGGAAACAAGGCCCACCTGGCTGAGCCTTCTTAAGCCATGGGCACCCCATTCCCTGGGGTCCCTGGTGTCACTCAATTCAGTAAAAGGGAGGGGGGTTCGCATCCCCCTCCCTAGCCTCTTTAGGCCCTGGGGATTATAACCCCAGGGCCTATGTTAAAAGGTAGAGGCTGCACAGCTACCCTTGACAATCTTTCGGCCCTAGGGACCCCATTCTCTGGGGACCATACTATTAAGGTGGGTGCCCTGGTGCCAACACAGGGCTCCCACCATATGTTAGTTGGGGTACATAATATGGGCCCAAACCCTCAAAAGGCCCAACGGGCTCCTCGCATGCAGCTGGAGCTGGCATTACTCCAACCCACAGGGAGCAGCTACTAATGCTGCTCTCTTCAGGCGGGAGCAATATTTTGATCTGTTTCCTTGCATCAGTGCATGCTTCCCTCCCTTAAAGAAAATGGCCCAGGAGTGGGCTTTTCAGAGTCTTGAAAGGCTCAGTGAAGGGGGGGGTGTGCCCACCCCAGCCCATTTCAAGTAAATGTGGCCTAGGGTGGGCTCACAAGGGCCTTTTAAGGCCATTTTATAAAATGTCAGTCCCAGAGTTGGGCTCCTGGAGCTTTTATAGGCTCAGGGAGGGGGGCCACGCTACCCTCTTCCACATTCAAACACATTTTGACCCCCATCAGTGGGTCCCAGGGGTCTTTGGAGGCTTCCGTAGGAGGGTCGCAGCCCCTTCCCATTTATGAATACATCCCCGGGTGTGAGATCCCCAAACAGTAAACATAGTGAATGTGACACAGGCACCATTTTTTTTCTCTCCTGCAGGAGTCCCATGGGATTACAGGATTTCTTGGTGAATTTTGTTTTTCATTTTTGGCCTTGGGGGGATCCTTCAGGACCCCCTTATGGGGCCTAAGTGGCCAGGGTATCTCTACTTTCTCCTTCATACTATTTTTCATTGTTTTATTTCAGGACTGGAGACCAAGGGGGTAATTCCTACCCTGGCGGTCCAAGACCGCCAGGGTAGGGGACGGAGGAAGCACCGCCAACAGGCTGGCGGTGCTTCTGGGGCTATTCTGACCGCGGCGGTAAAGCCGCGGTCAGAAAAGGGAAGCCGGCGGTTTCCCGCCGGTTTCCCGCTGCCCCTGTGAATCCTCCACGGGGATTCCGACCCCCTTCCCGCCAGCCTGGTTCTGGCGGTTTTCACCGCCAGAACCAGGCTGGCGGGAACAGGTGTTGTGGGGCCCCTGGGGGCCCCTGCAGTGCCCATGCCACCCTAACAGGGCCCCACATTGATTTTCAGTGTCTGCTTGCCAGACACTGAAAATTGCGACGGGTGCAACTGCACCCGTCGCACACCAGCAACTCCGCCGGCTCCATTCGGAGCCGGCATCCTCATTGCTGGTGCTTTCCCGCTGGGTGGGCGAGCGGCCTTTTGTCGGTCGCCCGCCAGCCCAGCGGGAAAGTCAGAATGACCGCCGCAGTCTTTTGACCGCGGTACAGTCTTCTGGCGGTTCCCGCCAAAGTAGGAATGAGGGCCCAAGTCCCCAAGTCCTGTAATGGCTGCCAGCAACATTGTTCTCATGTTGCTGGCAGCCATTCAAGGCGCTGGTTCCCGTGGGAGTCTGACTCCTCCAGGAGCAAGATGGCTCAAAATAAATAAAACTCCCTTAGCCTATTGAAAGCTTCATTTTTATACTGACACTCCAGCTTCAGCCTCTCAAGCCTCATGTGGACCCAACCATTTATGTGTGTGTATAAATATATATATATATATATATATATATATATATATATATATATATATATATATATATATATATATATATATCTATCATATATATAATGTCTAAAGTCACAATGTCAATGAAGAGAGCTTTTACTCATCAGGAATAAACTTCTGTTTGTACTTGCCACTGAGTGAGCGCCCTCTTCATTGATGTTGTGACTTTGGATATTTAGGCTGGACTGCTCGGCCGACATAGCGCTCCACCTCCTTCTGGTTCAGGCTCACCGACCACGGGAGCACCGCCAACAGGCTGGCGGTGCTCCCTCGAGCATTCTGACCGCGGCGGTTCAGCCGCGGTCAGAAACGGAAAGTCGGCGGTCTCCTGCCGACTTTCCGCTGCTCGGGGGAATCCTCCATGGCGGCGGAGCGCGCTCCCCCGCCATGGGGATTCTGACACCCCCTACCGCCATCCTGTTCCTGGCGGGTCTCCCGCCAGGAACAGGATGGCGGTAGGGGGTGCCGCGGGGCAATGGCATGGGCACTGCAGGGGCCCCCGTAAGAGGGCCACGCAAAGTATTTCAGTGTCTGCAAAGCAGACACTGAAATACGCGACGGGTGCAACTGCACCCGTCGCACCTTCCCACTACGCCGGCTCCATTTGGAGCCGGCGTCCTCGTGGGAGGTTGATTTGCCCTGGGCTGGCGGGCGGCCTTTTGGCGGCCACCCGCCAGCCCAGGGCAAATCTCAAAATACCCTCAGCGGTCTTGTGACCGCGGAGCGGTATTTTGTCGGGGGAACATTGGCGGGCGGCCTCCGCCGCCCGCCAATGTTAGATTCCCCTGTCTCTGTCTTCGAGTGTGGTCTGTATAATATATCTAATATATATATGTATATATATATATATATGTGTGTTTGTGCATATATGTGTGTATATATATATATATATATATATATATATAAATATATATATATTTATATGTGTATATATGTGTGTATATATATATACGTATATCTATCTGTCTCTCTCTCTCTCTCTCTATATATATATATATATATATATAATATATATAATATATATTATACACACACACAGACATATATATATATATATACACACACATGCACATATATACATACATATATTTGTATATGTATATATGTATACATATATATATTTCGATAAATAGACTTGCTATACTGGTGATGATGCAAGCTGACTACACAGAAGTGATGTAGTAGAGGGATATTTACAGGGCAGGTGTAAGACCTGACAGTGTTAGGGTGATCTTCTGCCTGACTTTTTCTTACCTCCTCCATTTTTCTGATCTTGTTTTTACTGGCATCAACCCCTTCCCCACCATGGACGTAATGGTTACTTCCGTGGCTGCAGCACTGAGGTGCCACAGATGCAACCATTATGTCCTGGTACTGCCCCTCGAGGGAAGCGCTAGCGCTCTCCAGAGGGCTGCCCCTCCACCCCCAGGGCAGGGCTGTAAGGGGAATCACTTCCCCATCCACCCCCGACCCCCCCGATTCCCTCAGTGACGTCTTTTAATTTTTTAGACTTACGCATAAGGGGAGAGGCCCCTTGGGCAAGGGTGGCTCTCCCGGGGGGAATATATTTTTAGGCCATTTCTGCTCTCCCTGGGTGCAGATCAGCCTAATATAATTAGGCCAATATGCCCCCAGGTGGGGCAGAAACCTCTAGACACCAGGGATATATATATATTTGTATTTACTTTATGTTTTTATGTATGGGGAGTGATGCCTTAGGCAAGGGTCACTCCCCTGGAGGGCAACTTGTATTTAGTCCATTTCTACCCCCTTCGGGGCAGATCGGCCTATTTCTATTAGCCCATCTTCCCCCAGGGGGGCAGAAACCACTTAGGCACCAGGGATTGGTGTGTGTGTATGTGTGTGTTTTGTTTGGGGCGGCAGCCCCTAGGGCAAGGGTTGCTCCCCATGGGAGCACCTTACTGTTGGCCATATCTGCCACCCCAGGGGGCAGATCAGCCGATTTTCGGAAGGCCCAGAAAGCTCACCAGAGACTAGGGAAGTTTGTTTTTCAAAATAAGAGGGTAGGGCTATGGCCATACTCCCACCCGAAATAAATGGGGCCAAAGTTGTGCTGTCCATCAGTGGGCAGATTAGGCAATTATCCCCGATCCACACTCCGGGGAGGCAGAAAGTTTACTAGATGCCAGAGAATTAAAAAAAAAAAAAAAGTAGTGGGGTGGTGGCTACCAACCAGTAAGGGCCTGGTTATGCCCCCCGCCCAACTGAAGGGGGTAACAGTCTTTCAGCTCTCCCACGAACACTAAAACTTCTTATCCCATGGCAAGCAAGAGGACATTTGATTATTTTGGGTTTTGGTTTTACATTTGGGCCATGAGAGCTTGGCTAACTCTCAAAATCGTCCCACTTGGAACAGTGAAGGCTGCACTTTTTGGACTTTGGAATGCTGCCATGTAGAAAAATCCACAAGACCTAGACACATCTGAAAAGTAAATATCTGGTTGATTCCAGGGTGGGGTGCTTCACATGCACCACACAAAATGTTCTTACTGACAATGCCCTGCAAACCACCAACGTTGCTGGAAATTACACATTTTCCCACATTTTTGTGATGGAACCTTCCGGAATCTGCAGGAATCCACGAAATTCCTACCACCTCGCATTATCCCATCTATACTGATAAAAATGCTGCTGCACTTGTCAGCCTAAATTTTTTTATTTCAAACTGCCCTTTTGGACCCGCTTTGGTTCCCCCTCAATTTCGACATGTCATTGGCTCTTCCCTGTCACAGGCACTTGTCCCACCTACACAAGTGAGGAAATGTATTTACCAGTAGCCTGAGGGCAACGTTGGGTGGTAGGAAATTTGTCCCAGTGCTGTGATCCCACAGAGAAATCTGGAAAAATCTTGATTTTTTAGCTAAATTTGAGGTTTGCTGAGGATTCTGGGTAAGAAGCCATTGGAAGATCCATGCAAGGCACACCTCCCTGGACTCCCTCGGGTGTCTAGTTTTCAGAAATGTCTGGGTTTGGCAGGTTTCCCTAGATGGCTGCTGAGCACAGGATCAAAAACGCAGATGGCCCCCGCAAAAACAGGTAGTTTTGTATTTGATAATTTTGATGTGTCCAGATAGTGTTTTGGGGCATTTCCTTTCATCGGCATTAGGCCTACCCACACAAGTGAGGTATCATTTTTATTGGGAGTCTTGGGGGAACGCTGGGTGGAAGGAAATTCATAGCTCCTCTCAGATTCCATAACTTTCTGTCACCGAAATGTGGCCAAATTTTGAGGTTTGCAAAGGATTCTGGGTAACAGAACCTGGTGAGAACCCCACAAGTCACCCCAACTTGGATTCCCCTAGGTGTCTAGTTTTATAAAATGTGCAGGTTTGGTAGGTTTCCCTAGGTGCCGGCTGACCTAGAGGCCAAAATCCACAGCTAAGCATATTTGCAAAAAACAGCTCTGTTTTCTTTGGGAAAATGTGATGTGTCCACGATGTGTTTTGTGGCACTAGGCCTACCCACACAAGTAAGGTACCATTTTTATTGGAAGACTTGGGGGAACGCTAAATGGAAGGAAATTTGTGGCTCCTCTCAGATTCCAGAACTTTCTGTCACCGAAATGTGAGGAAAAATAGTTTTTTGGGCCAAATTTTGAGGTTTGCAAAGGATTCTGGGTAACAGAACCTGGTGAGAGCCCCACAAGTCACCCCATCTCAGATTCTCCTCTGTGTCTAGTTTTAAAAAATGCACAGGTTTGGTAGGTTTCCCTAGTTGCCGGCTGAGCTAGAAGCCCAAATCTACAGCTAGGCACTTTGCCAAAAACACGTCAGATTTCAATGTAAAAATGCGATGTGTCCATGTTGCGTTTCCTGTCGCGAACATTATGCCTATCCATGCAAGTGAGGTACCATTTTTATCTGGAGACCTGGGGGAACACAGAATAGCAAAACAAGTGTTATTGCCCCTTCTCTTTCTCTACATTTTTTCCTTCCAAATGTAAGACTGTGTGTCAAAAAGACATCTATTTGATAAATGCCCTGTAATTCACATGCTAGTATGGGCAGCCTGGAATTCTGATATGTGCAAATAACCACTGCTTCTCAACACCTTATCTTGTGCCCGTTTCACTCTTTATATTTCAGCAAATGAATTGCTGCATACCCAGTATAGAATGAAAACCCATTGCAAGGTGCAGCTCATTTATTGGCTCTGGGTACCTAGGGTTCTTGATGAACCTGACATCGCAGGAAAAAGTTACAGAGTAAAACGTGGAGAAAAATGGCTGTTTTTTCACCTCAATTCAAATATGTTTTTATTTCAGCTCTTATTTTCTGTATGAAACCCTTGTAGGAGCTATACAAATTACCCCTTGCTGAATTCAGAATTTTGGCTACATTTTAGAAATGTTTAGCTTTCTGGGATCCAACATTGTTTTCATACCCATTTCTGTCACTAACTGGAAGGAGGCTGAAAGCACACAAAAGTACAAATTGGGTATGTCCCAGTAAAATGCCAAAATTGTGTTGAAAAGTTGGGTTTTATGACTCAAGTCTGCCTGTTGCTGAAAGCTGTGAAGATGGTGATTTTAGCACCGCAAACTTTTTGTTGATGCCATTTTCATGGAAAAAACCACAAGCCTTCTTCTGCAGCCCTTTATTCCCATTTTGTTTTTAAAAAAATCTTTTTGCTGTATTTTGGCTAATTTCTTTGTCTCCTTCAGGGTAACCCACAAAGTCTGGGTACCACTAGAATCCCTAGGATGTTGGAGCAAAAGGATGCAAATTTGGTGTGGGTAGCTTAAGTGGACAAAAAGTTATGAGGGCCTAAGCGTGAACTGCCACAAAAAGGCTTAGTGTCAACACCAGAGCAGTACGCGCTCTATTGGCGACAAAAATGCAAAAACCCAGCACTCTCAAAACAACGTCATTTATGCATTGTGCTGATATGTTGTGGTTTAACCTTTTGCATTGCAGAGTTCAATCCTGAAAACTTATTTTTAATATGTTTACAAAAACTGTTCCTTTGCAATGTATTGCTGCAGGTTTTCAGAGTGTATTAGGGTGTGGCCCCTTTCCAGGGCCTTCCAGAGACTTTCCCTGCAAAATGCCTGGGCGTGGTTCTGGGCTGGGCCAAGACTCTATAAAAGAGAGTCAGCCCAACTCCCAGTGCTCACTATTCAGAGGTCCCGGTGCAGACCAGCAGCTCCTTCCTGAGCTCCTGTCCCGGTGGCCTCTTTGGATCTTCCAGTCTTCTGCCCTTATCCTTCATTGGTGATCATTGTTCCAGGCGGTAAGACGGTGATTGGACATTTCCCAACACCGTTATTGAGAATTTTCATATTCTTGGTTTTCATTCTTAAATGAATAACAGATTACTTGCGCGCTGCAATTTTTTGACATTTATATGGTGGTTTGCAAATAGCAGGACGCGCAATTTATTCCATTAAGGTTTGACTTCGTTATTCACTACGCGCTGCCATTTCTTGACATTTACTTGGTGGCTTAAGAATCGGCAAGCCGCGCGATTCGTTTTATGGTGTTTGGACGTTGTTGTCCATTGCGCGCTGATATTTCTTGACATTTACATGATGTTTTACGAGTTGGCAAGACGCGCAACTCGTTTCATGAGCATTTAACTTTGTTGTTCATTGCGCACTACCATTTCTTGACATTTACATGGTGGCTTAAGAATCGGCAAAAGAAGCGCGATTTGTTTCATTGTACTTTGATCTTGTTATTTATTGTGAGCTGTTAATCCTTGACATTTATATCGTGTTTTACGAATCGGAAAGATGCGCGATTCGATTGATGAGGATTTGACTTTGATATTCATTTTAATGTTACCATTTCTTGGTATTTTACATGGTAACACTCGAATTGGCAAGACGCACGATTCTCTCCTCAAGTTTAATTCATGTTGTTTATTGTATGCCACGGTGGTGTACGTGTTGGGAACGTGCACAGACCTCGAGGATCTGGTGACTCTGACACTTAGCACCTGAAGGGGAAAAGTCTTGGCAGGGAAGGGGTTAAGACTGGCACATTTCATTTACTTATAAGTCCCTAGGAAAGTGATACCAATGTGTACATGGCCTATAACTTAAATACCACCCACTTAAGTAGCCCATTGACCATCTCTCAGGCCTCCCATTGCAGAGCCTGTAAGTGTCGTTTACCATGCCATGTCGACCTAGCCGAATAACCCTTTTGCCAGGCCCAAACCTTCCCTTTTTATACATGTCTCCTCTAAGGTAGGCCCTAGATAACACAGAGGGAAGGGTGCAATGCATTTAAAACGAAGGATTTGTACTTTTAAGTTTTATATATCCTGATAGTGAAAACGCCCCAAAGTCATTTGTCACTACTGTTAAGCCTATGTCTCCCATAGGATAACATTGATATTACCTTATTAAATCTTATTAGTGTTATCCACAATCTGGAAGAGATATGTTTTTTGAGTTTGATATCTCTGGAATCAAAATTTGAAATCACAACTTATGATGAAGTCAGATTCTAAATTGGAATTCTGAAAATGCCATGTTTAGAAAGTTGGCATTTTCTTTCTTTACCCGTTTTCTGCCTACTGCTTGCCCCTGATCACTTGTCTGGGGTGGATGACAACTGCACTTTGTATATTCCACCTAGACAGCCACACAGAATGGGAGCTTAGGTATGACTTGATGGGCCTTGATAGGCCATACTGATGGTATGGAAGGGAGGAGCTGGCCAGAGCCTCACATTTACAGCTCTAAAGGCCGTGTCTTGTCCCCAAACAAAGGACTGCATAACCTCCTGTAGTGAGTCTGGAGCCAGGAAAGGAAGGGCAGGGCCTCTGGAGTCTCATTTACTTCAAAGGCCAAAGTGGGTATGCATACTGGATCTCTGACACCACCAACTCAATATATCAAGACAATACCTTTCAGGCTTAGAGAGCCACAAAGCTATAAAGCAATACCTCTCTGAACAGCTCTAACCAGAGTGAAATACATCTAACAAGGGTTGCTTTTATTCATTGCAGACTTGTATGGTATATTACCAATCCACATCTATAATACTGTGTGTGGAGTGTCATTTTTCAGCTCAGCGTGGATGGCACTTGCAAAAATAGCAAAAGGCTTTGTCACTCTCTAGCTGTCACTCTCTAGCTCAGCATAGAAGACACTGTACTAAGCCTATGCTTAAAAACTATACTAGATAAACAGGTGTTGAGGGTGCTCAATATATATAAGGAGCTGCTGTCCGCCTAAACATGAGAGCTACTCAGAGCTCCCTGCTTCTTCTTTTGCAGATAGATAGATAGATAGATAGATAGATAGATAGATAGATAGATAGATAGATAGATAGATAGATAGATAGATAGACTTGTTATACTGTTTATGATGCAAGCTGACGACACAGAAGTGATGTAGTAGAGGGATTGCAGTTTCTGTCTGTTTCATGTTCAGCAGGTGAATTCTGCCGATAATAATACTCTGAGGTCAGTTGACAACACTTCAAGTTATTTTCTGTTTATTTCTAACACATTGAAGGGTACAGCTATCTTAATCAAATGTCAGTGGAATAAGAAATGGATGCACTGAAGTTTGATGAATCTCATGTGGAAAATTAAAATGGGATTTTGCTCAGTTGAACTACCAATGCTGTATGTCAACTGCAGTATAATGCTCTCTTCATGACATAACGAGAAAATAACTCATCTTTAGAGAGGAGGCAATAAATATCATATTGTAATTGGACAGAAATGTTTTTGTCATCCCTCCTACCAAGTACATGTGAATACTACAAATTTCCTTTCAGTTATCAGTCCTGTTGTGGTGTGCTTTAAATGTATCCAACAAACAATGCAGAGTATTTAGAAGCTATACAATGTCACTGTTTCTGTTTAATTTTTGCTAAAGGGATCTCATTAAGTTCTAAATTAGAAACAGCCTACAGGAAAAGCCCAAACAGGCTGAAACACATGTGGGAATACTTGTGTTCCTGCTCACGGGGTATCTACTCTGGTATTTGAGGGTGGATTTTTCTGATTGGAGCAGGGCCAAGGCAGAGTTGCATGTGGCTGGATACTATCTGAGGAGACAAAAGGATGGTCTGGATTGTGGCCCTGAGTAATTAGCAGTTGTTAGATTTATTTATGAGATCCCCCAACACTCTTTAGTTGGCAGTGTGATGTTCTATGTGTGCTGGGTTAATCCAGACATTGGTGTTCCTGGCTCACTGTGCCTTAGGATTCATGCTGCACCCTTCTGATGAGACCACATAGGCCTGACATGGTCTAAGCTTGCTTGTATTCTTGCTCAGAAGAGACCTGGCTTAGCAGTTCACACTGGAAACTAGGAGTCACAACTTCTTCGCCTTCAACTGATTTTGTCTTTCTTGTATCAGTGCCAGTCCTCCTTCTCAGAGTTGCACTTGATAGGAACAGCTCAGGCATAAGTGACCTAAAACATGAAGGCAGGTGTACATTTGGTGCAGAATTGGGCCATTTGGTAATGTGATCTGAAGAAGTTGAAAAGAGATCATTTGTGATCAACCTTTTCCTTTTGAGTTCTCATCATTTTTTAAGAGGTCTCATGAAATGTTAAATCTAATATTGACTTGAGGCTACAAAGGAGTGATGTGCCAGTGTATAATCCTTATTCCTTGTTGGCACTGTTCATACACAGCCCTTTAGAATGGGATACCATGTCTGGCTCTATTCTTTCCCATATGCCATTAGTCACCAGTATTTATTTTGTTTTTTTCTGGTCAAATGACGTAGCTGATCCAAATTCCAAGATAGGATTATTTGTCTGGCTGTCTATGAGGGCCAGCAATTCTCTGTAATTGGGGGACTACAAACAAATGCAAGGTGTGATACATCACAAAGAATTCTCTAATTGAGTACACAACACTGATCTTTACTTTGTTTTGTTGATCAGGCAATGTTGTAAAATCAGCCCTCTTTTCACAGCCCAGGGTGTTTTCCAAGGAGAAACAAAATAGGTTGAGCTTGGTGCTGTAGCCAGTGTTTCTCCTAGGTTTACGCAATAGTTTCACATGGTGTTTGGCTGAGTGTGGAACACAAAATAAAAAAAATGTCTCCCTAGGTGAAGTAAAAATATCAGATTGTACAGGCCAGATGCAAGATACAGCTACAGAAATGGTTAACTAGCTGTATGGCAATTTAGAGCATTCAAACCAGCCACTATGCATACAACAGCTAGATGCCCACTTTAACCCCACACAAGAAATAGCACATTGGAACTGGCAGAGGTGAATCCAATACTACTAGTCATGGCATTAATGCTCTGCCATTGGCAAGGGCCACCCAAGGTACGACTCATAAAATACAAACATATGCCTTATGCTTGAGGCTTGTCCCATCATTTCCTAAAGACTTAAAAAACTGATGATGTCTCATAGTCTTGCCACACGCAGCCTCTTTTTGCACACATTCACATGTAGTGGGATCTGTTGGGCCACGCTAGTCTTCTACTTTTAAAGCAGAAATACTACAAGTCTCCCACTCGTGTGTATTTGTTTGGGCTGTACAGGATCCTTGAAGCTGTGTGTTTTTGGGGAAATTTAGTTTCAGTGGTTTTGTTTCATTTAAGTCCTGTGCAGTGCAGATGACTGAAATAGGAAACATCTGGACTAAGTCTGCCTATGGTAACCCTCGAAGTAAGTTTCAAATGTGTTTGGTAAAAGCTCACTCCAGTAACTCCAATGGAAATGTAGAGTACAAAATGAGATACATTTGGCCAATGGGATGAACTGTATGAAAGTCTTTTTATTGATAGTGTAAACACAAGGAAGGAAGTAATCTTGCTCATGTTCTGCAGTAACTGCAATTTTGAACAATAGATACCTAGCAAACCATAGCCGGTCATAAACTCCTTCCCTATGTGACCAAATGTTTCACTGGAAGGTTGTTCTTTAATAGTAACTAGGTAATGCAATTAGATTAGAAATATCATCAACAAAATAGAAACACTCAGAAGGAGAGAAGGAGTTACAGTATGCCATTTTCTAGGTTGATGGGTCATCAGGACAGGTTCCTCGTGGATGTTGTTAGTAAACTCTGAAGGTAGTTCAAAATGAAGCAGCAGTGATTCAAATCAATTTAGTGAAGACAGAGTGGAAAAGAGGATTAGAGCCTTGAGAATGTGCAATGGAAAGAAAGGAGTTATCTGTCTTCTGCAATAAAAAAGAGATACTTTATGAGATGTGGAAGAAAAATAGTTGGGGTGGAAAAGATCCCTTGCATATTTTGGTAGATTGTACACCAGTGAGTTTGCCATAGCGTAAGTCTTTGATTTTTATTTTGGGCCTCTGAGCTAATAGCAGTCATCATGCATCTATGCTCAGAGACCACTATGCCATAGAATGGCAGTCTGTGGTCTTGAGAAGAAGATGATGAGCGCCCTTTTTACTAAGCATGTCTAAAGTTAGTTATACACAATTTCAGCCTGGAAACATTGTATCATTATTGGGCAGTGACACCAGTCATTGTGCCCACATTTATCCTGACCAATAGCAGCGAAACGACACTAATGGAGACTGCAAAAACACATGTCCAGGGTTAGAGGTCCTGAATGCCATCTCCGTTTGCCATGTTCAGTAATAAGAACTTGGAAGTTGTAAAGCTTGCAGGGCAAGGTTGCCTTAAAATGCTTTAGGGGAAAGAGCCCACTGGCTTCTGGAGTGGGGCAATGAAGGTATCCCTCCACAAAGGAAGAGCTGCAAAGAAAAAGTAGGCTATTGGATAGCTGTTCACGAAGAACTGAGTGTTGGTGTGCTGTAAGCCAGGAAACGATTTACAACATTAGGCCACGTGGTGAGGCCCTTTGACTCTTGACCACTGCAATATGCCCCAGAGCATAGTTACTCTCTCCCCTAATTTGTCTATGTGTGTGCCATGCTAATCTCTCCCAACCTTTTCTGCCGGGCACGGCGGAAAGACACTAGAGAGAGTGAAAGTGAATACAAAGGACAGAATGGACAAATAAATGCTTTAGTGACTTGGTTCAGAGACCTCTGGCAGCAAATTTAGTGGTGTGAAAATCAGAAGGAAAGCACCTTTGATGGCGAAGTCATAGAATCAAATCACGACTTCACTTAGGAAGTTCCAGCCACAAACAGATCAACTCTTCATTCCTCTAGGGGCTCGTCTATTATTTGGGTGTTATTGTAAATGAAACCTTTTAAGTGTCTTGACATAACCTCAGAGTATTACTAATTACACTGTGATAACTGTATTTTTGCCCTCTGCATTTTAATTGTGTAGCATTTAGTTGCATGCTGTGAATACAATACTTTGTTGAAGTAAAAACACTGGCTTGCAAAAAGAATGCATGCTAATTGCTTGACTGAATTTTGGGTCTCCAACACCACACCACTTCCATCAGTAAACCTTGGATTGTTCAATATCACTAATGTTTGGGCAGGTAATATGTAGCCCAGCATCCATTTACCATTGCCTCCCTCCCTCATTATGGCCTTTCACTAGTGCCACCCATAATGACTGTTAGAAATTGGGTCTTTGGTTGGCAGTCAAGTTATCCCCTGTCCAAGCAAGGACCCTCACTCTAGTCAGGGTAAAAGAGAATCACCCTCAGCTAACCCCTGCTTACCCCCCTTGGTAGCTTGGCAGGAGTAGTAGGCTTAACTTCAAAGTGCTAGGTGTAAAGTATTTGTACCAGCACACACAGTAACTTAATGAAAACACTACAAAATGACACAACACAGGTTTAGAAAAATAGAAAATATTCATCTAAACAAAACAAGACCAAAACGACAAAAATCCACAATACACAAGTCAAGTTATCACAAAAAATGCGAAAAGAGTCTTCATGTAATTTTAAACACAAAGCTTACTCTGTTAGCTTGAAAATGTACCTTGGACGCATCAAAAATAACCCAGCACGGGCGAGTGAGCGTCAAGAAGGGCTTGCGATGCATCAATTTCACTCACTCACGAAACCTTGCATCATTTCTCCTTCAGTTGGGTTTGCATGTGTCGTTTCTTCTTTCGTCAGGAGAGTGATGTGTCGATCCGATCAGCACTCTCGGGTCTGAGTAGGCCTTGTATCGTGTTTACACGCCCAGTGGTGTTTGCATCAGAAATCCAGCCGCATGATGATCTAAAAAACACGCAGCTCGGGTTGCGATCTCATCAGCCTCCGTCAGCGATGCTGTGTGTCATTTCTCCAGCCACGGGCGTCAGTCTTCCGGTCGCGTTGTAGGCAATCGTCGATTTTCAGCAACAAAGACGGCTGCGTGTTAAATTTTCAGCTGTAGATCGGAGTCATGTCGATATTTTCCCTGCACGGTGGTCAGTGCGTGGATTTCTCACTCTTCGGCTGCCAGCTTCTCCTTTCAGGGTCCAAGGAACTAGATGGGCACCACTTGTCAGAGTAGGAGTCTCAGCAGAAGCTCCAGGTGCTGGCAGACCTTGCTGTCCCTGAGACTTCAAACAACAGGAGGCAAGCTCTAAATCAAGCCCTTGGAGAGTTCTTCACAAGAAGGAAGGCAACACAAAGTCCAGTCTTTGTCCTCTAGCACAGGCAAAAGCAGCAACTGCAGGTTAGCTCCACAAAGCACAGTCACAGGCAGAATAGCTCTTCTTCCTCAGCTCTTCAGCTCTTCTCCAGGCAGAGGTTCCTCTTGGTTTCCAGAAGTGTTCTAAAGTCTGTGGTTTTGGGTGCCCTTCTTATACTCATTTTGCCCTTTGAAGTAGGCTTACTTCAAAACAAAGTATCTCTTGTTTGTGAATCCTGCCTTGCCCAGGCCAGGCTCCAGACACACACCAGGGGGTTTGAGACTGCATTGTGTGAGGGCAGGCAGAGCCATTTCAGGTGTGAGTGACTACTCATCCCCTCCCTCCTAGCACAGATGGCTCATCAGGAAAGGCGGACTACACCCCAGCTCCCTTTGTGTCACTGTCCAGCGAGAGGTGCTACCAGCCCAATTGTCAAACTGCCCCAGACAGGGAATCCACAAACAGGCAGACTCACAGAAATGGTTTAAGCAAGAAAATGCTCACTTTCTAAAAGTGCCATTTTCAAACACACAGTCTTAAAATCAACTTTACTAAAAGATGTATTTTTAAATTGTGAGCTCAGAGACCCCAAACTCCACATGTCTATCCGCTCCCAAAGGGAATCTACACTTTATTCAGATTTAAGGGTAGCCCCCATGTTAACCTATGAGAGGGACAGGCCTTCCACAGTGAAAAACGAATTTAGCAGGACATGTAAAACACATTACTATGGGGGTCATTATGAACATGGCGGTAAACACTGTCAGCCACCGTCGCGACGGTGAACAGAAGACTGCCATTGGCGGT
Source organism: Pleurodeles waltl (assembly GCF_031143425.1). NCBI lineage: Eukaryota > Metazoa > Chordata > Amphibia > Caudata > Salamandridae > Pleurodeles > Pleurodeles waltl. The sequence goes on along the minus strand of NC_090436.1, from coordinate 722,163,463 downwards.
GAACAGAAACCCACCATATAAAGATGTCAAATACAGAATCTGCCAACATTTCTGCTACCACCAGCCACCGCCAGGGCCTTGTTGGCAGAAAGGCTGCACATCCCACCCCCCCACTGCCAAGGACACAAATCCCCCACCCTCCAAATAATGATGCACAAATCACTGCAGCGGTTAGTGGATGCTGAAAAACCACTGGTGGTACAGACAGCCACGAGCCAGCAATGGTACCGAACAGCAAGAAAAGCACACATTGGCAAGTTTGAAACCCACACACCTGACCCACATCCATAACATTATAAAAGATGCATAGACCCACCCCAAAATCCTTTGCATCCCTAATAGGATAAGCTAGACTGAAAACACTACATGCAGACACTGAACTCAACATCACACAACTCACACACCCAACCACACAACAGCACCCTCACCAATATCTACACAACACAGCATCCACAACACACACCATGTCACCCCCTAAGCACCCAGCCTTCACAGAAAGAGAGCTAAGAACAATGGTGGATGAGATACTCAAGGTCGAGCCACAAATCTTCGGGGCACAGGTCCAGCACACACCCATCGCCAGGAAGATGGAGTTATGGCAGACAATAGTGAACAAGGTCAACGCAGTGGGAAACCATCCATGCACGAGGGAACCAGGAACCACATTGCAGTACAGAAGACTGGGGGAGGACCCCCACCTGCACCCCCGAATACACCTACTGGGAGGAAAAGGTACTGGTCATCCTGCACCCTGAGGGCCTCACTGGACTCACTGGAGGAATGAACTTGGGTAAGTCATCTACAATTACTTCATATCCACCACTTCTATAATACATATACCACCCCACCACTCCAACTACCACCAGGACCACTACCCCACCCAGTCTACAGTCACTACATCCAGTCACCCTGCATGCCCACAAACCCACTAACAGGCCCATATCCCTTCCCCTTTGCACAGCCACCCACCCCTGCAATCATAATGTCACGACACCACTCACAATGCACCACCACATCCAATGCAAAATGCAATGGTAACCCCACAAAAGGTCCCTGCATGGCCCAACAGGGGAAACAACTGCACAAAATAGGCCAGAGCTGTGCACCCTCATCCGCATTAGTAAATGTAACATACATGTCCATTCCCCCCAAAGGCACCACCACCCATGTCACCCTGACGGAAAGGACAAGGAGTGCCAGCGTTCCACATGGAGACAGAGGCCTCACTCAGGACACTGGAGAGGGAACTGAGGGCACTGAGGAATGCCCTGATCCGTCACTCAATGCTTGACTGTCACCCTCCAGCAGCCCCACCCAGGACACCACTGACACCCCTACCACCCAGCCACCAACATCTGCACATGCCAAACGACCCCACACCAGTGTATCCAAGCCACAGACTGATGGAACAGAAGTACAGAGGCCACAGTCTCCACCTACCAACAGGCTGGATGACGATGGCCCCAGTACAAGTGCTATTGCCGGACCTGTGCAGAGGATACAGGCACTGGGGTATAGGCCCAGTGGAAGGATATCAATGGCCGTGGGGGGGAGGCCATAGGATGGATGCTGCAGCCCAGGAGGTGATCTCTGAGGTCCTGGGAGCATACCACCATACCCAAGACAGGATGGGCCAGATCCTGGCCACACTGGAGCAGAGTCAAAGGCTGCAGATAGTCCAACATCAAGAGACCATGGAGCAGTGGAAACAACTGAATGCCACCATGGCCACTATTGCAAGGGTGCTGCAGCACCACAACCCAACCCAGCCTGAGACCCACACAAACCAGGAAGCTCCTACCACTGACCACAACACAGACCAGCCATCAACATCAGCAGCAACAACAGGACTGGTGACACTGTCTAAGGACACACAGGAGACCAGCACCTCTACCCGTACAGCCCAGCACCAGACACTCAAACGGTCCCTCAGACCCAGATATGGCACTGGAACACCTGCGAAGACCAAGGCACCGTCAAAGAAGTGACATTGACATGAACTGTCTCATAAGTGTGCCACTGTGCTACCATTCTCACTGGCCAATAGCAACTCACCAACTTGCAAGGTACAGATGGACCTATGCCCACTGCCACCAATCGCTGAGACCATGTAGCCAGTATGGACATCCTCCATCAGCCCACTTTCTATCACTGTAAAGAGCACCAATACATCCCTAACAACAATTAAAACACATGTAACCCAATTTCTGTGTCCCCTGTCATTATGTTGAATCAATTGTAAGTGTGAATGCATTTTCCAGTTAAATAAAAAATCATACCTTTAGTGCAGGAATGGCACCCCACACACATCATTGTGTGTAGTAAACTGAAATGTACATCATGTTGCTTATCATGGCACATGGCACCTGAAATTCATGTAACAGTGTCAATGACTACAGACCCCTCATCCCCATAGTGAATAAGTCAGACTGACATTATGCAGTGCAGACAACATCATCAGTGAACAGTACCTCATAGTCACTGGAAGTATAGTTGTATCAGTTGGTTCCTGGAGTGAACATCTTCCCCCTCTTCATCATCACCATCACTCACATCCCCTCTCAGAGGAAGCAGGTCTGGATATACAGCACCCTCCTCCTCTAGAAGGGGGATAGATTTCCTCACAGCCACGTTGTGCAGCATGCAGAAGGCCACCACTATTCTACACACCTTCTCAGGACCATAGCACAGGGATCCCCCAGAGGGATGGAGGCAACAGAATCTAGCCTTCTGGAAACCTATAGTGCACTCTATCACCCTCCTAATACGTCCATGGGCCTCATTGTAGCTCCTCTCTGCATCTGACCTGGGATTCCTCACTGGTGTCAGGAGCCAATGCATGTTGGGGTAGCCAGAATCACCTTCAAAAATGGGTGAAACAGGACTGTAACAAACTACCATCAGTTGCAGACAGCCTGGCTGTCATCTATGTACAGAAAAAGGGTCAAACACACTCCTCTATGAGCCATCCTCTGTCCCTTTGTAGTTGATCCATCATGTGTGGCACACTACTGTTCCTCAGGACAAAGGAATCATGGACTGATCCAGGGAACATGGCATTCACATGTGAAAATGTACTGGTCTGCAGTACACACCAATTGTATGTTCATTGAGTGGAAGTTCTTCCTGTTTCTGTACACCTGTTCAGTTACTCTTGGGGGATGAGAGCTATGTGGGTGCCATTGATGGCACCTATCACATGAGGAATGTCGGCAAAGGCATAAAAGTCCGCTTTGATGGCGGTAGTACTGTCGCCAGGCCAGCGGTAATGACTGCCGAATAATGACCACGACGGAGAACCTTCCCATAGACAGCCAATGTACCACACCAACCGCCAGCGCGGTACGAACACTGAACACGGCGGTAGCCACCTACAGGCAGGCAGAAGGCAAGGATCCACCCACCATATTATGACATAGCACACTGCCAGGATTTCCTAGGTAGTAGCAATGTCACCAAAAGCCTGGCAGGAACACATCATATAAAAGGAGACTCTCAACTCCAGGAACACACAGGAGTCGGCGGCCGCAATGGAACCCGAACTGCAAGTCTTCCCAATGCTGTACCATGCCATCGCTGTCCTGGAGCACCAACGCCGATGAAGATGATGATGGTGAGTACAGCTGCCTAGCACACAAGGGAGGGAGGGGGAGAGTGACACACACACACGCACAACACACACCATACACACACACCACACACCCAGAACGAGCTGCAGAGTAAATCCACAGTAACAGAACACACAAGCAGAGAAAGCTAGGACACATACATCTGTTTCAACCACTGTATTCTTGTTGGATGAATATTCAAAATACAAAAATATACACAACTGCATATTTACAGACATGCAGGCCCAACAGCCAGTCCAAAGTCACAAATGCCCATAGTGTAAAGTCCAAACCCCAACTTGACTCCTGACAACATAGAGATTCCACAGTTCAGGGGCATCATGTTGGTAATGGGCAGGCACCTCAGGGGAGGTGTGCGGGCATATCATTGGGAGGAGGCTCCTTGCCCACTGGTTCTGGAGGGGCTCCTTGCCCACTGATTCTGGAGGGGGCTCCTTGCCCACTGGCTCTGGAGGGGGCTCCCTGTCCATTGGGCCTGGAAGGGGCTCCTTGCCCACTCGTTCTGTAGGGGGCTCCTTGCCCACTGGTTCTGGAGGGGGCTCCTTGCCCACTGGTTACTGAGGGGGATCCTTGGCCTCTGGTTTGGGATGGGGCTCCTTGAGCTCAGTTTTGGCTGGGGTCTACTTGGGTTCAATCTTGGCTGGGACCTCCTTGGGCTTGGATCTGGGTGGGGCCTCCTTGGGCTCAGTCTTTGCTTGGGACTCCTTGGCCTTGGATCTAGGTGGGGCCACCTTGGCCTTGGATCAGGGTGGAGCCTCCTTAGCCTTGTATGTGGGTGGGGCCTCCTTGGCTTTGGATCTGGGTGGGGCCTCCTTGGCCCTATGTTTTGGAGGTGGCTTCATGGTCTTGGTAGTCTGTTTGGGAGGGGACGGCACTTTAGCCCTCCATTTTGGGGGGAGGAGTGTCCTTGGTGCGGGGGACCGGCGTCACACTGATGTGCCCCTTAGTGGCAGCTGGAATCTTTGGGGGTAGAGCAGTGTCGGACTGGGTGCTCGAGGTACTGGGGTGGAACCTTCCTCTTACAGCCAGGAGATGGGGAGGGGAGAGGTCAAGGCGGGCAGGGAAAAGCTTCTTAGGGCCAATGGGCAGGATGTGGGAGGAGGGATTGGAGTGGAAGTAGAGGGAGTAGTTGTAGATAGCATGTGTGAGGTGGATGGCTGTTGGGGGTCTGAGTACGAGCCTTTGTGTGTCTGTGGAGGGGGATCAGACAGGGTGGTAGAGGACAAACATGGCTTGTGGATGGATGTTGTGGTGGTTTCTGCAAGTGAGGTGGGTGTACTGCATGAGGTGGTGATTGTGGTGACTGAGCATGTGGTGTGTGGGGTCCATGTCAGCGGGTCTGCTGTTGTCGTGACTGTGGGCAAGGCAATGCAGGTGGCAGGTTCAGGGACTGTTGATGCAGTGCATGCAGGTGTAAGTGAGGATGTGACTGTGAGGGAGGAGGAGGAGGGGGAGACAGTGGAGTCTGTGGATGATGTTGGTGTGCATCTGTGTGTTGGCTGTGTGAGTGCTTGTGGACTGAAGTGTGCAGCCTGTGTTTTCTGTGCGAGTCTTGTATGTTGGTTTGGGTGCATGCTTGTCAGAATGTGTGCTTGGGATGGGCTCGGGGTGAGGCGACTGGGACTGGGAAGTGGTAGTTGGAGGGGGGGCAGATGAATCAGGGACACTGGCTGCCATCAGTAATGAGGCTAGACCCTGAAACGATCTCTGTAGCGCCGCCAACTCCTCCGACGTGAAGGCTGGGGCTTTTTCCCCTGTTGCACGAGCCATGGTAGGTTCCAGACACAGGTCACAGCAGCACAGGCAGTGGAAATGTCGTTTTGTGGAAAGTCAGGAAACAAGTGAAGTGGTAGAAAGAAAATGGCCGTCACGTCCACGGCCGTAAACACAGTCATCGCCGGTGTTGATCATCATTGTTTCCCATACTCCATAGACGGCTATGTTAGCCAATGAGGCATTGCACAGCAGTGCAGACCGCCTTTTGCCATGACACAAACGCCAGCTGAGTTAGGTCTCTTCCACCTGTCCCTGAATACAGAACAGGCGAGTGCCATTCTCTAAAGCTGGTACACATGTACAGATCGATAAGTGGGTCATTGTAGTCGAATGTTCTCACCTATAGAATTCCAGTGTCCTACATACAAGCATGCTATGTGTACACTGCTGTAGTGTGTTCATGGTTCCTGTAGTCACACCCTTCTTACTTTTGGGCCCTTATGTGCCATCCACTGTGGAGGAATAGGAGGAGGAGGCAAGCTCCTGTGTACAGACCCCTTGGGACATGCCTACACTGGAGGATAGGCACATCATACTCACCGTCTGGTCAGCGCCACAATCACAGAGCTGTGCGCACAATTGGAGCCTGATCTGCTACCTGCTATCCGTAACACCACAGTAATACCCCCTCATGTGCAAGTTACTCTCAGTGCTCCATTTCCTGGCAACTGGCTCTTTCCAGGTGACAGTGGACTTGCATGCAGGAATATTACAGCCAATGTTCTCTCTTGTGCTTGCAAGGGTTTTGTCAGCCTTGTTCAAACACATGTGCAGCTATGTCGCATTTCCCCAGGTAGATGATTTACCTGCTGTGAAGGCTGGATTCTATGCAATGGGACATACACCACATGTAATTGGGGCCATTGACGGGGCCCATATTGCCTTAGCCCCCCACTCCAGCGCCAATGAACAAGTGTGCTAGAATTGGAAGAGTTTCCACTCGTTCAATATCCAGATGGTGTGCTTTGTTGACCATTACATCAACCACGTCACTGCCAAGTATCATGGGTCGGTGCATGATGCCTTTGTCCTGATAAACAGCAGCATCCCACACCTGATGGCACAACTACAGAGGCACAGAGTGTGGCTAATATGTGAGCCTGAGTCCCCACCCAATGTATGTCAATGTATGTCTTCAGAAGTCATAACCCATACCATTGTGCAGGGCTAAAGTGTATCCCTTGCTTTTTGGAGGTGATTCCAGCTACCCAAACCTGTCCTGGCTCCTGACCCCTGTTAGGAATCCGACAAAAGGGGCTGAAAATAGGTACAATGATGCTCATTGGCATACCAGGAGGATTGTCAAAAGGACTTTCTGTCTCCTGAAGGCTAGATTCAGGTGCCTCCATCTGACAGGTGGATCCCTGTGCTACACCCTTGAGAAGGTCTGCAGAATTGTTGCTGTGTGCTGCATGTTGCACAATTTGGCCCTCAGACAACATGTGCCCTATCTGCAGGAGGAGCGGGGGTGACAATGAACCTGTGAAAGCAGTGGCCACTGAGGATAATGAGGAGGAAAAGGAGGAGCATGTGGACTACAGGTCACATATGATCCTGCAGTACTTCCAATGACACTCAGGTAAGATTGTTTGTAGCACAGGTCCAGTGTCTAAAGGGGCATAGGAAGTGGAGCAGTGGCAGTTCAAAGTGGAAAAGGTGATACAGTGGAACACAAGGGGGACATTTAGTAGTGCCTCATTTCCTGTTTGTGGTCTTTGTCTTGGCAAGTGTCTCTGGTGTCTGCCAGGGTCACAGGGACCATTTGCGGGGTGGTTCATCTTCTAAATGGGGAGGGGTGCTGGTGGCCTGGGGGTGCTGTGGCAGGGCCTCCAGTCCACTAGCTGCAGAGGATGTGGAGGGCTGGTGAGTACACTGGCTAGTTTAAGGGGCCCGCTGGTGTGCTGTGTAGTCCCTCATGATGCTGGCCATGTAACCCAGAAACCCTGCAATGGAGCCCATGGTGGTGTTTAGGGCCTGCAATTCTTGCTTGATCTCCTGGTGGTGTTCCCCCTGCAGCCGGTGGTTCTCCTACATGATGTTTATCATCTGACCCAGGCCATAGAGTCATTTTTTGCACGGGAACGTCTACCATGCATCTCATTAAGGCAAGGTAGATCTCCACTTCCAAAAAATGACTTTAACTCCATAAATTTGGCACTAGACGGGTCTAGCACCAAAGTATAAATATGGAATTAGTTTTGCACCGAATTCGACTAACAAAAATGACACTAATTCGGTGCAAACAGAGTATAAATATGCCCCTATGCTTCAATAAAGTGGCTAGTGGAAGACGGAGCTTACAAGCATAATGCTCATATCTAGGTTTATGCTGTCCCTTCGTCTCTTCCAGCATCACTGTTGTGAATGACAGTGTGGATTGCGAACGGTGCTCTCTTACAGGGGGGGTTGTGATGTGGCGAGTTATTTAGACTTCACAGTCGCTGTCACATTTGGGGCAGATTGTTGGTCCCGGTCTCCCGCATCCATCACAGAGAACAAAGCAATGAAGGACTCAAACGTGTCCCAGTTAAATTACCATTGGACGACTTTAAGTTAAGCGTTTCACTCTTCCGAATTTCTTCCTTCTCATGGATTCTAGAGTGAAAACAAGGTTGGGGAACTGCATAGGTGGGCTGCTCTCATGGGGAATCGAAGTTACTAAGAGAACTGCTGCACCTGTAACCACCACCCTCATAGCAATAAAACAGTTATGCAAATAGAATAGCTCTAAGTAATTATATACTGTGATTAATAAAGTTATCTTTTTTCCTTAAGCTCCAAAGAAACTTTCTCGAAGGAAGCTGTAGATGCTACGACATTAACACTGCTTAAGATATTTAACTTTGTATTGATTTTTTTTTCTCCAATTTATCGAGATTATTCTTTTTCTTATTTGCTTTTTATATTTTTAACAGTTCCAATGATTGGAAGAAACTCGCAGCACTGGGGCCCAGTGGGGCAGCAAGGCTGCCCTTTGCCACAATGCAAGGAAGAAAAATGCTGCACTGCCGCCTAATTCCTTAATGCACTCCGTGAATGTTAGACAAGAGCAAGTCACATTACCCAGAGCGCTCTGAAGACCTCCAGGATTCTTCATCCGCCCCTGCTCTACTTGATTGTTATTCTGAAATTGCATCAGCTTTTCTTCATCAAGTAGAAAACACTGTGCAGCCATAAGTGAATCAAAGCTCCCTTTAATTCAATTACCTTACTCTACACACGTGAAATCAGTTTGGAGCAGTTACTCTGCTCTCCGTTCATGATCACGCGTTTCTATCACCCTCCAGGGACACCTCTCAAGGACACGAGATTTATGAAAAGAGGTCGTTTAATTTAATGCATTAAAGCAGAGAGGAGGCGTTTGGCAAATTAGACGCAGACATAAAAGTGTCTCAGTTTTGTTTTTCTGTCGAGCAGAATGTTTACACAATATATAAACTGCTTCGTTCAAAGTACGCCTTTAGTACTTTATTGTATTTACATTATCAGTGTATTAGATTGACTGTTATCTGTCTGATAATAAATTAAAGGTGACCATAGTTGTAGTGAGTAGCAACATCGATAATACAAAACTGAAGTATGCTAATTACTTTATGGGGCATTGTTCCACAATTGACGCGCTCGTGGAACAATGCCCCATAAAGTAATTAGCATTGTCCTTTGCAGGGTTCCACGTGGTTTTCTTTAATGATTGTCAGGGTATATGGCACGATGACACTGTTTGCTGGGCTTTACCATCACCTTTATTTACCTTCTTCGGATTTTCAGTCCCTTAGCACCAACTGCGCAGATATATAGCCCGTTTATTATTATTGTAGGTTTAAGGTGACATTGTCGTAAATATGGGTTTACAAAAGTTCTGCGTTGAAGGCTTTGGAAGGATCATAACTAGTAAGTGCCCGCAGTATTTGAATAAAAGATCATTTGTTTGGTTTCAAATTCCTAGGGAGTTATAGTAGAAAATTGACACTTACCAGGTCGAATAAATATAAAATGGGTATCTAAAATATTAGGAACTTAACGGCCAGACTTAAAGTAGCCCTGTGAACGTTTCCCAAATGCATGCATTGCATACATAATACACGTATTTCACGCATACACTTCAATACACAGGAAAAGAAAAACATGCATGCAGAAATCTAGACATTTACCTTGTGTGGCAGGTAAAGTAATTTGCCCCTTCTTTACCAAGCATAATTTTAAACCCTTCGAATGTATAGCAGGACAAGTCACATATAGCAGAAATCATTGTGATATAGTCCAAGATGCCGTGAGTGGCTAGAGATAATATTTTGAAGGCTCTATGACCGGTTTAACCCCTTCGCTGCCAGGCCTTTTCCCCCTCCTGTGCCGAGCCTTTTTTTGGCTATTTGGGGCAGTTCGCGCTTAGGCCCTCATAACTTTTTGTTCACATAAGCTACCCACACCAAATTTGCGTCCTTTTTTTCCAACATCCTAGGGATTCTAGAGGTACCCAGACTTTGTGGGTTCCCCAGAAGGAGGCCAAGAAATTAGCCAAAATACAGTGAAAATTTCGTTTTTTTTTTAAAAATGGGGAAAAGAGGCTGCAGAAGAAGGCTTGTGGTTTTTTCCCTGAAAATAACATCAACAAAGGGTTTGCGGTGCTAAAATCACCAGCTTCCCAGCTTTCAGGAACAGGCAGACTTGAATCAGAAAACCCAATTTTTCAACACAATTTTGGCATTTTACTGGGACATACCCCATTTTTATGATTTTTTTGTGCTTTCAGCCTCCTTCCAGTCAGTGACAGAAATGGGCATGAAACCAATGCTGGATCCCAGAAACCGCAACATTTCTGAAAAGTAGATACAATTCTGAATTTAGCAAGGGGTAATTTGTGTAGATCCTACAAGGGTTTCCTACAGAAAATAACAACTGAAAAAGAAAAATATTGAAATTGAGGTGAAAAAAACATAAATTTTTCTCTATGTTTTACTCTGTAACTTTTTCCTACAATGTCAGATTTTCAAAAGCAATATACCGTTACGTCTGCTGGACTCCTCTGGTTACAGGGATATATAGGGCTTGTAGGTTCATCAAGAACCCTAGGTACCCAGAGACAATAAATTAGCTGCACCCTGCAGTGCGTTTTCATTCTATACCGGGTATACAGCAATTCATTTGCTGAAATATAAAGAGTGAAAACTAGCTATCAAGAAAACCTTTGTATTTCCAAAAAGGGCACAAGATAAGGTGTTGAGGAGCAGTGGTTATTTGCACATCTCTGAATTCCGGGGTGACCATACTAGCATGTGAATTACAGGGCATTTCTCAAATAGATGCCTTTTTTACACACTCTCTTATATTTGGAAGAAAAAATGTAGAGAAAGACAAGGGGAAATAACACTTGTTTTGCTAATCTATGTTCCCCCAAGTCTCCCGATAAAAATGATACCTCACTTGTGTGGGTAGGCCTAGCGCCCGCGACAGGAAATGGCCCAAAACACAACGTGGACACATCACATTTTTTCATAGAAAACAGTGCCTACCTGTGGATTTTGGCCTCTAGCTTAGCCGGCACCTGGGGAAACCTAGCAAACCAGCGCATTTTTGAAAACTAGAAAACCAGGGGAATCCAAGATGGGGTGACTTGTGGGGCTCTGACCAGGTTCTGTTACCCAGAATCCTTTGCAAACCTCAAACGTTGGCTAAAAAAACACGTTTTCCTCACATTTCGGTGACAGAAAGTTCTGGAATCTGAGAGGAGCCACAAATTTCCTTCCACCCAGTGTTCCCCCAAGTCTCCCGATAAAAATGATATCTCACTTGTGTGGGTAGGCCTAGCGCCCGTGACAGGAAATGGCCCAAAACACAACGTGGACACATCACATTTTTTCATAGAAAACAGTGCCTACCTGTGGATTTTGGCCTCTAGGTCAGCCGGCCCCAGGGGGAGCAGAAATGGCCTAAAATAAATTTGTCCCCCACCCCCACAATCCCCCCCCGGGAGCGACCCTTGCCTACGGGGTCACTCCCCCTGCGTGACATTGGTGCCAAAAAGAAAATCCCTGGTGCCTAGTGGTTTCTGCCTCCTTGGGGGCAGATTGACCTAAAATCGGCCAATCTGCCCCCAAGGGGGGCAGAAATGGTCTAAATACAATTCCCCCCCCCCCCCCCCCCAGGGGAGCAACCCTTGCCTAATGGGTCGCTCCCTATCTCTAAAAAAACAAGCAAAAAAAAAAACACAAAAAAACAATTTGCCCTGGCTCCTAGAGGTTTCTGCCCCCCCGGGGGCAGAAATGGCCTAAAATAAATTTGTCCCCCAACCCCCCAATTCCCCCCCGGGAGCGACCCTTGCCTACGGGGTCGCTCCCTCTGCGTGACATTGGCGCCAAAAAAAAAATCCCTGGTGCCTAGGGGTTTCCAAGGGGGGCAGAAATGGTCTAAATACAATTTGCCCCCCAGGGGAGCAACCCTTGCCTAATGGGTCGCTCCCCATCTCTAAAAAAACAAACAAAAAAAAAACACAAAAAAACTATTTGCCCTGGCGCCTAAAGGTTTCTGCCCCCCCGGGTGGGGGTAGAATGGAGCGGTGTACAGTGGAGTGTGATACAGTTGTGTGGCAGCCAGTGAAATAGCATAGACTGGAGTGGTGTAGAGTGGAAGTGGTTTAGAGTGGAGTGAGATGAAGTGTATTGGGGCAGAGAGGAGTAGTGTAGAGTGGAGTGGAGTGATGAAGAGTCGAATGGAGTGGAGTAAGTGGCATGGTGTGGCATAGCGTACAGTGAAGTTAGGCTTTTTATAGTGCAGTGGAATGTTTCATAGTACAGTGGCATGGAGTGCCCTAGAGTAGATAGGCATAGTGTAGAGTTGAGTACAGTGTTATACACTGGAGTGACATCTTGTACAGTACTGTGGAGTGGTGTGTTGGTCAGTTGAGTAGAGTGTTGTACAGTGGAGTGTAGCAGCATAGAGTTAAGTAGAGGATTGTACAGTGTAGTATAGGGGCATAAAGTAGAGTACACAGTTGCACTACTGGCACAGAGTGTAGTAGAGTTTTATAGAGTGGAGTTGGATAGATTGGAGTATAGTGTGGTAGAATGGACTGGTGCAGAGTGGTTGTTGTACAGTGTCATACAGTGGGTTATAGCATCATGCAGTGCAGTAGAGTAGAGTGGAGTCCAGTGGAGTGGCGTAGTATAGGTTGGAATAACTTGTTTTAAAGTAGAGTGGCATGAAGTGTAGCAGAGTGGAGTGGCATACCATACAGTAAAGTGATGTCGAGTGCAGTGGTGTGTGGTAAGGTGGAGTTGACTGGTGTATTGTAGAGTGTCAGAAAATGTTGCAGAGTTGAGTAGAGTAGAGTAACACTGAGTGGATTACAGTGTTGTACAGTGAAGGGGAATGGAGAAGAGAAGGGTGTGGTACAGACGTATGATAGAGGGGAGTGGGATAGACTCTCACAGAGTTGAAGGGCATAGAGTAGTGCACTGTGAAGTGGTGTAGAGTGCAGTAGTGGAGTACAATGATCTAGGGTCTCAGAGTAGAGTATAGTAGACTGGGGTGGGGTGGCATAGACAGCACTATGTAGAGTGTCATAAAGTGGAGTAGAGTGTTGTAATAAGGACTACATTGTTGTGCTGTGTAGTGCTACAGATTGTAGTATGGCGTGGTAAAGTGGAATGGCGCAGACTATTATTGAGTGGAATATGATGTTGTTAAGCAGAGTACAGTGGATTGGCATAGAGGGGAGTTGGGTAGAGTAGAGTATCGGACAACAGAGTTGTTAATAGTGTACAGTGTAGTGGCATACAGTGGAGTGGTGAAGAGTAGAGTGGCATATAGTGCAATACTGTAGAATGGAGTTATGTACAGTAGATTAGAATAGGCTAGAGTGGAGTAGCACTAAGTGGCATACAGTAGAATGGAGAATACAAGAATGCTGTAAAGTGGGGTGGCACAGAGTGTAGTGAGGTAGAGGGAAGCTTTATACTGTTGAATAAGATACAATGGGGTGGTTCACATAAGAGTGGTGTAGAGTGGAGTGGAGTGGCATAGAACTGAGTGGGATAAAGTGGAGTGCCATACAGTGGAACAGCATACAGTGGTGTGGTGTACAGGAGAGTGGCACAGAGTGTAGTGGAATACAGTGGAATAGCGTACAGCTGAGTAGTGTACACTAAAGCAGCATACAGTAGAGTAGCATAGATTAGAATGGCATACAATGGAGTGGCATGCACTGGAGTAGCAGAGAGTGGCGTGGAATAAAATGTAATAGCATACAGGGGAGTGGAATGCAGGGGAGTGGCATACAGTGGAGTTGTGTAGAGTGACGTAGGATAAAGTGGAATAGTGTACAGTGAATTGTTGTAGAGTGGAGTGATATACAGTAGAATAGAGTAGAGTGGAGTTGCAAAGAGTGGAGTGACACAGAGTCGAGTGTGCTAGAGTATGATATCATACAGTGGGGTAGTGGAGAGTAGGGTGGCATAGAGTGGAGTAGATTAGAGTGGAGTGGGATACAGTGGAATGGTGTAGAGTGGAGTGGCATACAGAGGAGTGGCATAGACTGGAATAGCTTACAGTGGAGTGGCAAAAAGTGAATTTGTGTAGAGTGAAATGTGATAGAGTGTGATAGTGCAGTGCATTGCAGTACCATACAGTGGCGTGGCATAGATTGAAGCAGCATAAAGTGGAGAGAGGAAAAGTGTAGTGGCATAGAGTGGGATAGCATAGAATGGAATAGAGTAGAGTGGCACAGAGTGGAATAGCATATAGTGGAGTTGCACACATTGGAGTGGCACAGAGTTGAATAACGTATACTGTAGTAGCATAGAGTGGAATAGCAGACAGTAAAGTGGAGTAGCATACGGTAGAGTGGTGTACAGTGGAGCTGCATAAAACAGAATAGCGTAGAGTGGAGAGATGTAGAGAGAAGTAGACTGGCATAGCATATAATGAAGTAGCATGGAGCGTGGTGATGTACTGTGGAATAGCATACAGTGGAGTAATGCATAGTTGAGTGTTATAGAGTGGAGTGGCATAAAATAGAGATGGGTAGAGTGGAGCGGCATATAGTAGAGTAGCATACTGTAGAGTAGTGTACACTAAATTAGTATACAGTGAAGTACCTTAGAGCTGAGTGGCACAGAGTGGAGTGACATAGAGCTGAACAGAGTAGAGTTGAGTGGGGTAGCATATAGTAGAGAGGCATAGAGTGATGTGGGTTAAGTTGGAGTGGCATAGATGGAGTGGCATACAGTGGCATGGCATACAGTGGAATGGAGTAGAGTGGAGTGTTGTAAATGGGAGTGGATGGTGTTGAGTGGCATACATTAGAATAGCACATAGTGGAGCGGTGAAGAGCAGAGTGGTGTAGACTGGAGTGTGGTAGAGTGCAGGAGCCTACAGTAGAGTAGCATAGAGTGTAGTGGTGTACAGTGAATTGCACAAAGTGGAGTGCTAGAGAGCGGAATGGCATTGAGTGGAGTGGCATACAATAGAACTGCTTACAGTGGAGTAGTGTAGAGTGGAGTGGCATAGAGTGGAGTTCCATACAGTGAAAAGTATAGATTGGTGTGACGTACAGTGGAGTGGGGCAGAGTGGAATAGTATACAGTGGAGTGTTGTACAGTGCAGTAGCATAGAGTGGGGTGGTGTACAGTAGAATAGTTTATGGTGGAGTGGCCAAAATTGGAGAGGCATAGCGTAGAGTGTGTTAGATTAAAATAGCACACAGTGGAGTAGTGTAAAGTTGAGTGGGGTAGAGTGGAGAGGCATACAGCTGAGTGAGGTAGAGTGTAGTGGCAAGTAGTGGAATAACGTACAGGTGAGTGGCCTAGAGTGGAATAGCTTATAGTGGAGTGGCATAGAGTACAGTGGCGGTGAATGGAGTGACATAGAGCGGAGTGGTATAGAGTGGAATAGAGCATAGTGGAGAGGCATACAGTGGATTGGTGTAAATTGAATAGTGTATAATGGAGCGGCATAGAGTGGAATGGCTTAGAGTGGAATAGTATAGAGTGTAGTGGCATAGAGTGGAGTGTCATACAGTGGAGTGACATACAGTAGAGTGGAGTGCATTGGAGTGCTGTAGATTAAAGTGGCATAGAGCAGAGTGGGGTAGAGTGGAGTGGTGTACAGTGGAATAGAGAGCAGTGGAGTGATGTACAGGGGAGTGGTGTGGAGTGGGGTAGCAAATCCTTGTTTGGCATACAGTAGAGTAACATACACTAAAATAGCATACACTGGAGTAGTGTAGAGTGGAATGTGTACACTGGAGTTGCAAAGAGTGAAGTGGCATAGAGTATAATAGCATACAGTTGAATGGTGTAGAGTGTAGCAGTAGAAAATAGTTTAGTGAAGTGACATACAGTGAAGTGGCATACAATGGAGTGGTATAGAGTGAAATAGTGTAGAAGTGGGGTACCTTAGAGTGGAGTGGCATAGAGTGGAGTGGTGTACATTTAAATAGTGTATTAGGGCTGGCAAACAGTGGAGTGGCATAGATAGGAAAGTGGTAGAGTGCAATAATGTACAGTGGAGTAGCTTAGAGCTGAGTGGCATAGAGTGGAGTGACGTACAGAGGAGGGAGGTAGAGTATAGTGGCATACAGTAGAATAGCATAGAGTGACATAGGTTGTAGTGGCATACAGTTGAATAGTGTACAGTGGAGTGGCGAAGAGTGGAGTAGCATAGAGTGGATTAGGGTAGAGGTTAATAGTGATAAACACCAAGTAATTTCCCTTTTGTGCTTCCTGTCCTTTTTATCTTATCGAAACACCAGTATTTGGTACACATTTAGGCAAGCAGCAGCAATGTATAAAAAAATCTAAAATTAAACAATATATACAGCAATAGTGTCTGTTTCACTATTTTAACTCAAAATATTCATTTATTGTCGTAACAAGAACATATTCCATAAACATATTGAAATCACATGCATACGTTTAAAAAAAGATTTCCTCCAGACCTATGATCATCAAATATATACATCATTTTACAAGAAAAAATAAATGAAACTCAAATATATAAAAAATAAATCTGTCAATGTGGTGTTTTGGTGGAAAACGGGATGGTTCACACCCCCTTCATCAGGACAACAACAACAAAACTTTTTCCTAGGAGAAAGAAAAATATTGATTACTAAAAATAGCATATTATATTAATAAATAATACATGCTAATAGCCCTAGTAAACTGTGTAACCATTCGTACAATCCAAATTCAATGAATTAAAGATGATTCTATGCAACACAGTTGGTTGATATGCATTACATTCTTACGTCTGTTTATTACTTAGTTACCCACCCTCTTTGGGTCGCTTATTCTGTGATATAGTCATTGCATTGTACATGCATGCTCTTATCCTTTGTGTATGATGTACATTATAGCTGTTTTCAATCATGTGAGTGGAGTGGCATAGACTGGAGTGTGGTAGAGTGTAATAGCCTACAGTGGAGTAGTGTAGAGTCTAGTGGTACAGAGTGAAATAGAGTAGAATAGAGTGGTATAGCGTCAAGAGTGGTAGGGAGTGGAGTAGTGTAGAGTGGAGTGTCATAGAGTGGAGTGGCTTACAGTGAAATAGCGTATAATAGTGTATAGTGGAGTGTCGTAGATTGCAGTCGCATAGAGGGGAGTGGCGTGTGCCAGAATAATGTACAGTGTAGTGGCGAAGAGTGGAGTGGCATAGTGTAGATTGTGGTAGAGCGTATTAGCGTACAGTGCTGTGGAGCAGCACAGAGTGGAGTGGCGTTAAGTTGAGTGAGGTGGCGTGTAGTGGAACACTGTAGAGCGAAGTGGTGTAGAGTGGAATAGTGTGTAGTGGAGTGGTGTAGAGTGGAGTGGCTGAGAATGGAGTGGTGGAGAATGAAGTGGTGTAGAGTGGACTGGTGTAGATTGGAATAGCATATAATGGAGTAACATAGAGTGTAGTGGCATAGAGTGGCATAAAGTAGAGTGTAGTGACATAGAGTGGAGTGTCATACAGTGGAGTAGCCTACAGAAGAGTGGTCCGGCATAAAGAGTAATAGTGTACAGTGGAGTGGCATAGAGGCAAATGGCAGAGAGTAGAGTAGCAAACAGTTGAATACCGTAACATAAAGTAGCATACACTAAAATAGCAGAGTGGAGTACTGTACAGTGGAGTGATGTACAATGGAGTGGCATAGAGTGGAGTGGCATACATTCGAATAGCATTGTGTTGAGTGGTATATGGTGTAATTGCGTACAGTGGAATAGCATATAGTGAAGTGGCATAGGGTGGATTAGGGTACAGTTTAGTGGCACAGAGTAGAGTGGCATTCAATGGAGTCATGGAGAGTGAAATAGCATACAATGGAGAGTTGTAGAGTGGAGTGGCATAAAGTGGTGTGGTGTACAGTTGAATACTGTACAGTGGAGTGGTTAAAAGTAGAGTGGCATATAGTGGAGTGTGGTAGAGTGTAATAGTATACAGTGGGGTAGCGTAGAGTGGAGTGGCATAGATTTGAGAGGCATAGAGTGGAATAGCCCAGGATGGAGTGGTGAAGAGTGGAGTACAGTAGATTGGGATAGCATATAATGGAGTGACATAGAGTGGAATAGCATAGAGTGCAGTGGCATAGAGTGTAAAGCCATACAGTGGATTAGCACTAACATTGAGTGAAGAATGTTGATAAGTGCAGTCACATAGTAGAATAGTGGAGAGTACACAAACATTGAGAGTAGTGGCATACCGTGGAGTGGCACGGATTGTTGTGCCATATAGTGCCATAATGTAGAGTGGAGTGACGTAGAGCATAGCAGAGTGTCATACGGTTGAACAGAGTACAATGTAGTTACATAGAATGGAGTGGAGCAGAGTGGAATGGTGTAGAGTGGACTGGCATACAGTGGAGTGGCATACAGTGGAAGGGTGTAGAGTGGGGAATGGTACTTGAAACAGGCGTAGCATAAAAATGAGTGAAAGGATGAAGGGTGAATCAATATAAATAAAATGTGCCCGGAAGGAAGATTATGAGGTGTACATTGTCATTTTTGGCAGTATGTGCAAATAGTGTAAGCGGTGTTAAAGTTATAAGAGTTAAAATACTTAGGGCCTAACTAGGAGTTCAGCAGTTGGACCACCAGAACTCCAATACGGTGGAGGGGAGGCGGCAGCCAAGTCTGCAGCCTCCCCACTGCCCTATGACAATGTTTCCACCGGCTGACCGGCAGAAACAGGCTCTCAAAGAAAGCTGAGGCCAATTCCACCTGCACACAGCGTACTTGAAAGACACACTGTCTGCCACGGCAGACAGTGTGCATTTTGGGTGTACTGACAGGGAGGCTCCTGCACTGCCCATGACTTGGTCGTGGCAGCGCAGGGTCCCCCTGTGGCCCCAACTCTGCCTTTCTGCCAGCCTTTTGATGGCAGGGACCTCACCATGAAAAGGCTGGGGGAAAGGAAAGTCGTGATCAGCAGGGCTGTGCCAAACTCGTCACCGCAGTTTCTGTCCACAGTGTTTACCAACACCAACCCGTCGGGATCTCTGATCTTGGTAGCGATGACAGTGTTGTGGCGGTCTGACCACCAGCATGGTAATCTGGTGGTTGGACCACCAGGGATGTGGCGGTCGGACGGCCACAGTGGGTACGGCAGTCCTATGGACTTATGTTCTTGTAATCAGGCCCTTAGTTATATATTGTGCTGCAGAACATGCCAATAAGAAGGCAGTATCAGTTTAGTTAATGGCTGTCTTTATAAAATGTAAAAGGTAGCCATGCCCTTTTCAGCACACCTTTGCTGACCTCTACATTCTGTGTTTCTCTGCATTTGGGTATTAGGGCCTTAGACATAGAAAAGTAGAAGGTTGTATTGTTGTTCCCTATCTATTATCACTTTAACAAAGTGGTAATAGAAGAGAAAATGTATTTAAATGTTTCTATATATATTTTATAGAACCATGTTTTTAAAAAAACTTTTATATGTACTGAAATACACTATAATTGTAAAATATTGTAGTAGACCTAAGTAGGTAATATATTTATATATCTCTATATCTATATATCTATTCACAGAAAGAAACAAAGGTTACGGGGACGTTATAGTCAGGTGCTGAATTTACTATAACTCATGCCCTCGCCATGCACAGTTTTCTCATCAGTAATTATATTGCAATTGTTGTAGTGATAGTATCAAAGATGCCATAGAATGTGTCATCACTGATATAATATGTAGAGTAATTAGCTGTGTATGGTGAAGGCGTGAGTTACAGTTACCTTAGGGTACAAGTTATAGTTTCTTGAAATAACTCTAACTATAACTGGTGAATTTCTATGGTTTTGTATGAGTAAATTCAGAACCTAACTATAACGTCCCTGTAACAATTGGTGTTTGCAGTGAATTTCTATGTGTTTTTTTTAACATGAAGTAATTTTAATTACTATATAGTAATCCAACCACTGTCGAGCACGTCTTCGACCGTGCAAGGCGGGGTTTGGCTGCAGGGCCTGGCCTGTGAACAAGCCCTGCAGCCAAGCCCTTATAACTACCCAACCCTGGAATGTGCACAGCCTTTAGCTGTGCACAATGGGAGTTGGCCGCAGGGCATGTCTCTGTCAGTGGATCTGTGAGTGGGTACATGAGTGTCTGATTGAGTCTCAAAGTGGGAGTGGGAGTCTATGAGTGACTCTGAGTGGGTGCATGGGTGCATGAGTGTCTGAGTAGGCGCATTAGTCTCTGAGTGCATGTATGAGTAATTTAATTAGTTTATGAATGCTTATTTGCTGAATTGCTTATTTCAAATTTTGTGAATGTTCAGGAATATTTGCAAATATTCTTGAATATTCGCGAATATTAACATATATCACACATGGTGAGAAAAAATAATTTTAAACCCATAATCTGGCCCTCAAACGCCTCTACATCACACCCCTGAGATCAGGGTACCTCCACCCTGACCCTTTATGCTACTTTTCATTTTGTTTTCCAGTCCCAGGGACTGTGTCCTGGGACTTGAAAATGGTAGCCCCAACTTTCTGTTCAGGTCGTAGCCAGGCAATTACAGCACTAATGTTCGTATGCGCATTCAAGAATATTCGCGAATTATTTGTGATCTCAGATACACAAATTTGGATTTTCTTTAATTTCTCGTAAACTACTGAACAGGTTTACACCAAATAACCCAAAGCACAATCTGCGGAACAAAATCTAGCTTTCTGCTATATTTGGTGTAGTTCCATCCAGCAGTCTGGGCTATAGTCATGTTCAAATCTCAGGAATTAACATGGGAAACACATGTTTTTGACCCCCCCCTTTATCTCTGCCCCCACTTGACAGATTATCCTGAAGCTTCCCATGCACAGCAATAATCACTGGAACACTTTTTAGAAAATTTTGTGAAGAGAAGTCAAATGACACAAAAGATATAGGCAAATCAAAAAACATGCTTTTTCGATGGAAACATGGTCCTAACTATAAATACTTACTGGCACCCGCCAGTAGGTAATATCTATATATATATATTTATATTAAGTTATATATGTATATATCTATATGTATCTATCTCTATATATATGTGTGTGTGTGTGTATATAATATATATGCATATGTATACATGTGGAATAATGTGCACTCAGAAGTATGATAGCAGGTGTTTTATTGAAACAAACACAATCCCCTGCAACATGTTTCGACCGACAGGCCTTGAGCAGGCATAGGGGAAACTGACAACTCAGCATATTTTATGCGTCACTGTGAAACATTTGTGAACAACATCAAAGAGGGACTACCGGATACATTGCCAATCAGAAGGCAGTTATTTCAAGTAACTATAACTTGTGCCCTAATGTAACTATAACTCATGCCCTCACCATGCACAGTTTTCTCCCCAATATTTTAACTGCAAATGTTACAGTGATATTATGAATGATGTCATAGAAGATATCACCAGTGATGTAATATCTGGGGTAATTAGCAGTTCATGGTGATGGCATGAGTTATAGTTACCTCAGGGCATGAGTAATAGTTACCTTAGGGCACAAGTTATAACTAACTATAACAGCTGAATTTCTATGGTTTTGTGCCAGAATCTGAATCTAACCATAACGTCCCTGTAACCTTTGGGCTTTTTTGTGAATCACTAAAGTTTCTTATTCTAATTCTATGTCTTAACTATAACGTCCCTATAACCTTAGTTTTTTCAGTGCATTGCTAGTTTTTTTTTTTTTATGTTAAGTAAGATACCCATCACAATGCACAATGGGAGGGGTGTTGGATGTTGGCCCTGATCTGGCATTGTACTGCCCCCAACCAAGCTTCCTGCACTTCCCCCCTCTCCCTTATCATTCATTGTCTAAGTTCTGGTGTCTTCTCTCTCATTACAGCCTTGTGTAGCCATCGTTCTGCCACTTCCCTGCCTGCCTGCCCTGAACAGTTAGCTTGCTGCCACATCCAGCTCCTCCCTACCTTCTGTTGTTAGAGTCCATGCACCAACCCCCTCCCTCCTGCCCATCATGGTCTGATGTGCTGCCACTGCCCCCTTCCTCCTGCCCTTCATGGACTGTTATGCTGCAGCTTTCCCTTCTGCCTGTCCAGAATGTCAGCTTGTTTCCCTTGCCTCTTTCCCCACTGCTCTCTGTTGTCCATGTGCATAGCCCATTCCCCTTCTTTCTGCTTTCCATGGTCCGTTGTACAGCACTGCTGGCCTATTCAACCTGTGAGGTGTATTGTGCTGCTGCAATTTCTGATGCTTCCCCTGTCAGGTCAGTTTGGTGGCCCTGCCCAACCCCCTACTGACCTCTGTTATCAGACTCCATGTCCCTATGCCAATCCTCCTGCTCTCCCTGATCCAATGTACTATACTTGCTAACACTTTGAACTTGGTAAGAGGAAGCTTTGAGAAAAAAGAAACCAGGTGGAATTGATTTTCCTCATAGACTTACACTGAAATAGGAGGATATTTTAGGCAGAGAACATAAAGCTTTTTTGGGCTTAAAACATCCAGAGTCTCCTGCCTGAACTGGGTCTTTTGGCATGTGTGGTTGTACTACCATTGCCTCTTCCTTCCCTCAGTGGTCTGTTATATTGCCACAGCCTCACTTGTCTGTCCTGCATTGTTGGTTTGCTGTCCCTGCCCCCTTTTTTCCAGCCCACTATGGTCCATTGTGCTGCCACTGCCTCTCCCGTCTGCCCAGCATGGTTTACTTGTTGCCTCTGAACCCTCCTCCCTACACTCAATTATCTGAATCTGTGCCCCTGACCTCTGCCTCCTCACTGTATTCTAAAGAACAACTAGATTATTAACATTCTGTACTTATTACAAAAGGGTGGCACATCTGATGTCATCTTGATGTAACTAAAACTGTATTCCCTAAAGCATTTCCTTTAGAAATTATAAAAACTAGAGAGTCTTATTCCCATTGGACATATGGTAAGTGCTGTTAAAACTTTTTTAAAAGAGGACATTTATCTGAGTTCTAAAATAATCACAAAGTACTTTTTTTAATTAATTGCTGTCTTTGGGGGTCATTACAACATTGGCAGTAAAAGCCGCTTACCGCTGTGCAGAAGACCGCCAATACACCGCCGCGGCCGCGGTAGTCCACCACAACTATTATGACCCACATCTCGGAATCTGCCGAAATTCAGACACCCACACAACTCCGCCACACCAAAGGTCAGTGATAAACTGGAGAAAACAAAACCTCCACCGTCACGCCAACAGAAACACGCCCATGCTATCACGACCCACGTATTCACGCGGCGATATTTCAACCGCAGTATTCCATTGGCGGTACACACCGCCACGCTCAAAATACACACACATCTCCAAAACACCGCCACATTGGATAATTCCAAATACACACACCTAATACACATACAAACACCACTCCCACACACCCAACACAATATAAAACACACACCCACATCACCCACAAACCCCTACGACCACAATTATTGACGAAGGCCAGAGAGAGAGTGTAAAGAAATGGCTCCCTGTTGCAGTTACCCCCCACTTTTTGCCTGATACTGATGCTGACTTGACTGAGAAGTGTGCTGGGACCCTGCTAACCAGGCCCCAGCACCAGTGTTCTTTCACCTAAAATGTACTTTTGATTCCACAATTGGCACACCCTGGCATCCAGGTAAGTCCCTTGTAACTGGTACCCCTGGTACCAAGGGCCCTGATGCCAGGGAAGGTCTCTAAGGGCTGCAGCATATCTTATGCCACCCTGGGGACCCCTCACTCAGCACAGACACATTGCTTGCCAGCTTGTGTGTGCTGATGAGAACAAAACGAGTAAGTCGACATGGCACTCCTCTCAGGGTGCCATGCCAACCTCACACTGCCTATGCAGTATAGATAAGTCACCCCTCTAGTAGGCCTTACAGCCCTAAGGCAGGGTGCACTATACCATAGGTGAGGGCACCAGTGCATGAGCACTATGCCCCTACAGTGTCTAAGCAAAACCTTAGACATTGTAAGTGCAGGGTAGCCATAAGAGTATAAGGTCTGGGAGTCTGTCAAAAACGAACTCCACAGCTCCATAATGGCTACACTGAATACTGGGAAGTTTAGTATCAAACTTCTCAGAATAATAAACCCACACTGATGCCAGTGTTGGATTTATTAAAAAATGCACACAGAGGGCATCTTAGAGATACCCCCTGTATTTTACCCAATTGTTCAGTGCAGGACTGACTGGTCTGTGCCAGCCTGCTGCTGAGAGACGAGTGTCTGACCTCATGCGGTGAGAGCCTTTGTGCTCTCTGAGGACAGAAACAAAGCCTGCTCTGGGTGGAGGTGCTTCACACCTCCCCCCTGCAGGAACTGTAACACCTAGCAGTGAGCTTCAAAGGCTCAAGCTTCGTGTTACAATGCCCCAGGGCACTCCAGCTAGTGGAGATGCCCGCCCCCTGGACACAGCCCCCACTTTTGGCGGCAAGTCCAGGAGAGATAATGAGAAAAACAAGGAGGAGTCACTGGCCAGTCAGGACAGCCCCTAAGGTGTCCTGAGCTGAGGTGACTCTGACTTTTAGAAATCCTCCATCTTGTAGAAGGAGGATTCCCCAATAGGATTAGGGATGTGACCCCCTACCCTTGGGAGGAGGCACAAAGAGGGTGTACCCACCCTCAGGGCTAGTAGCCATTGGCTACTAAACCCCCAGACCTAAACACGCCC
Source organism: Pleurodeles waltl (assembly GCF_031143425.1). Lineage (NCBI taxonomy): Eukaryota > Metazoa > Chordata > Amphibia > Caudata > Salamandridae > Pleurodeles > Pleurodeles waltl. The sequence goes on along the minus strand of NC_090436.1, from coordinate 722,138,952 downwards.
TTAAATTTAGTATTTAAGGGCTTCCCTGAACCTAAAACTTTAGATTCCTGCAACTTACCGAAGAAGAAGACTGCTGAGCTGAAAACCCCTGCAGAAGAAGAAAGAAGACACCAACTGCTTTGGCCCCAGTCCTACCGGCCTGTCTCCTGCCTTCTAAAGAACCCTGCTCCAGCGACGCTTTCTCCAGGACCAGCGACCTCTGAATCCTCAGAGGACTGCCCTGCTTCCAAGAGACCAAGAAATTCCAGAGAACAGCGGCACTGCTCCAAAAGAACTGCGACTTTGTTTCAAGGAGCAGATTTAAAGACCCCTGCAACTCCCCGCAAGAAGCGTGAGACTTGCAACACTGCACCCGGCGACCCCGACTCGACTGGTGGAGAACCAACACCTCAGGGAGGACCCTCCGGCGACTCCGAGTCCGTGAGTAACCAAAGTTGTCCCCCCTGAGCCCCCACAGCGACGCCAGCAGAGGGAATCCCGAGGCTCCCCCTGACCGCGACTGCCTGAACTCCATTTCCCGACAGCTGGAAAAGGCCCTGCACCCGCAGCCCCCAGCACCTAAAGGAACAGAACTCCTGTGGAGGAGTGACCCCCAGGAAGCCCTCACCCTTGCCCAGGTGGTGGCTACCCCAAGGAGCCCCCCCCTTGCCTGCCTGCAACGCTGAAGAGATCCCTTGATCTCTCATTGATTTCCATTGAAAACCCGACGCTTGTTTCTACACTGCACCCGGCCGCCCCAGTGCCGCTGAGGGTGTACTTTTTGTGTGGACTTGTGTCCCCCCCGGTGCCCTACAAAACCCCCCTGGTCTGCCCTCCGAAGACGCGGGTACTTACCTGCTGGCAGACCGGAACCGGGGCACCCCCTTCTCTCCATTGAAGCCTATGCGGTTTGGGCACCTCTTTGACCTCTGCACCTGACCGGCCCTGAGCTGCTGGTGTGGTAACTTTGGGGTTGCTCTGAATCCCCAACGGTGGGCTACTTTGGACCCAAACTTGAGACTTGTAAGTGATTTACTTACCTGACAAAAACTAACAAAAACTTACCTCCCCAGGAACTGTGAAAATTGCAGTGTCCACTTTTAAAACAGCTTATTGTGTTTTATGTGAAAAGTATACATGCTAATGTAATGATTCAAAGTTCCTAAAGTACTTACCTGCAATACCTTTCAAATGAGATATTACATGTAGAATTTGAACCTGTGGTTCTTAAAATAAACTAAGAAAATATATTTTTCTATAACAAAACCTATTGGCTGGATTTGTCTCTGAGTGTGTGTTCCTCATTTATTGCCTGTGTGTATGTACAACAAATGCTTAACACTAATCCTTGGATAAGCCTACTGCTCGACCACACTACCACAAAATAGAGCATTAGTATTATCTCTTTTTGCCACTATTTTACCTCTAAGGGGAACCCTTGGACTCTGTGCATGCTATTCCTTACTTTGAAATAGCACATACAGAGCCAACTTCCTACAGAGAGCACAGCATAGACAACCCCACCACACAAAGGCACACAACATCATCACCCACACAACATCCACACACAAAACACCACACACCACTACACATCACCACACTCATCACCACATACACCCCCCCCACACATCACCTACACCACCCCATGGCACGCCAAAGACACCCCAGGTTCTCCGAGGAGGAGCTCTGGGTCATGGTGGAGGAAATCGTACGGGTAGAGCCACAGCTATTTGGCTCACAGGTGCAGCACACCTCCATAGCTAGGAAGATGGAGCTATGGCGAAGAATAGTCGACAGGGTCAACGCAGTGGGACAGCACCCAAGAAATCAGGAGGATATCAGGAAGAGGTGGAACGACCTATGGGGGAAGGTGCGTTCCATGGTCTCCAGGCACAACATCGCGGTACAGTGGACTGGCGGCGGACCCCTACCTCCTCTCCCACAACTAACAACATGGGAGGAGCAGGTCTTGACCATCATGCATCCTGAGGGCCTCTGAGGAGTCGGTGGAGGAATGGACACTGGTAAGTCAAATCTTAACTATCATATCCCCCACCCTACCTGCATGCTATCACACACCCCCACCCTCACCCCCTCCCCTATCACTCCAACTCCTCACTAATGTACTAATAACACAACCACCCATCCCAACACCATGCCCTGCATGACACAACAAAGCATGGTCACCCCTCACTAAAGCATGCCCACAGAACATACCCATAACACCCCCCCAACCATCACCACACAAGCCCCCACACTGGAATGCTAGCACTGGGGTACATGGTCACCCACCCATTGCACACCATGACACACACAGATGCAATAATCATGCTTTTATACCCCTGTAGGACCACTACCCAACGTCACCAGACAGGAGGGTCCAGACATCTCTACCCCACCCACAGAAGAGGCCCACAGTGATGACAGCAGCTCTGTCCTACTGGATCCAGATGACCAGCCCGGACCATCGTGGGCCTCGGGACAGTCGGTTCCACTTGCACAGGCACAGCCCAACACTGACCTTCCACCCTCTGGAAACACCAGCACAGCACCCACCCAGCGGGCCCATACCTCCGTCCCCAGGACACGTCAATTAGCTGTGTGTCCACCACTACAGGGAACCCAGGATAACCCACCACCCCAACAACAACAGGGACCTGGGGGCAGTGGTAGTGGGCACACGGTCGAGGGGACGAAGGCCCAGGAACACAGGGGAACTGGGAGGGCTGCTGTGCGACATGGGGGCGGACAGGCCAAGGGAACCCACTCTCCAGGAGGCCCTCTCCTCCATCATGGGACCATACCACCACTCCCAGGAGACGATGGCGACGGTCCTGGCCAAGTTTCAGGAGACCCAGCGCATGCAGGAGGAACAGTATTTGGGTTTCAGGGAGGAACTCAGAACCATCAGCTCCACCCTGGGCACCATTGTAGGGGTGCTGAAGGACATACAGAACACCATGAGGGACACTGCGGCACTCCAAGGGGCCCCTGACACTAGCATGGACGAAGAACTGCCCACCACCTCCGCCGGCGCTAGTAGACAGGACACCCCCCCACAGGACCACCACACCAGCACCCCACCCCCTGCAGACGGAGAACCACCCCTCAAGCGGTCCCTGAGAACCAGGAACAGGACAGAGCACGATGGCAAGACCCCCGCCAAGAAATGAGACCACCCTGATTGTCATCCCACTGTCCCACTTTGTAACCCTGTCCATATTGGAATTGCCCCAGCTCCACTTCCTATGCCCATATGGGCAGTGTACCTGTGTGACTAATAGACTGGACTCTTCCATGAACATTCCTCCACCATCCCCCCCTCACCATTTTACCACCACCTCCAATAATTAGCACTTCAATAAACACCCTTGAAGCACAAAACAATCTGGAGTCAGTCTGTGATTTTGAAAATGTGTATTAACAATGACAAAAAACTTTTTCAAATGTAATGTCAACATACCTATGTCACACATCACAAGTCCATGAAGGATGCAAGCAGATGACACACGTTGGTAACCACACCTGTGAAACCGTAATGGATATGTACAACTCAGTTACCAAATACTGCTTGAAACATACAGACAGAATAAAGGTAGAAGTGTGAAAGTACTTGTAGTAGGCAGGAATGTTTTCTCACCTGTGTGTCACTGGAAATATTGCTGGATGACTCAGTCCCTGTTGTCAATGTCTTCTTCCTCTGCTTCCTCCTCATCACTGTCCACAGGCTCCACAGCTGCCACAACACCGTCATATGGACCATCCTCCTGCAGAAAAGGCACCTGGCGTCGCAAAGCAAGATTGTGAAGCATACAGCAGGCGATGATGATCTGGCACACCTTCCTTGGTGAGTAGAATAGGGAACCACCTGTCATATGGATGCACCTGAACCTGGCCTTCAGGAGGCCGAAGGTGCATTCGATCACCCTCCTAGTCCGCCCATGGGCCTCATTGTAGCGTTCCTCTGCCCTGGTCCTGGGATTCCTCATTGGGGTCAGTAGCCATGACAGGTTAGGGTAACCAGAGTCCCCTAATAGCCAGACCCTGTGCCTCTGGAGTTGACCCATCACATAAGGGATGCCGCTATTCCCCAGGATGTTGGCGTCATGCACTGAGCCAGGGAACATAGCATTTACCTGGGAGATGTACTGGTCTGCCAAACATACCATCTGTACATTCATGGAATGATAACTCTTCCGGTTTCTGTACACCTGTTCACTCCTGCGGGGAGACCAAAGCCACATGGGTCCCATCAGTTGCACCTATGATGTTGGGGATATGTCCAAGAGCATAGAAGTCACCTTTAACAGTAGCCAAATCCTCCACCTGAGGGAAAACTATGTAGCTCCTCATGTGTTTCAGCAGGGCAGAAAACACTCTGGACAACACGTTGGAAAACATAGGCTGGGACATCCCTGATGCCATGGCCACTGCTGTTTGAAATGACCAACTTGCAAGGAAATGGAGCACTGACAGCACCTGCACTTGAGGGGGGATTCCTGTGTGATGGTGGATTGCTGACATCAGGTCAGGCTCCAACTGGGTACACAGCTCCTGGATTGTCGCACGGTCAAACCTGTAGGTGATGATTAAATGTCGCTCCTCCATTGTCAACAGGTCCACCAGCGGTCTGTACACCGGAGGATTCCGCCATCTCCTCACATGTCCCAGCTGACGGTGCCTAGGAAGGACAACAGCGACCACAGAGTCAAGCTACTCAGAGGTATGTACCCACAGTCTACACAGAACACGAAACATAATCCAAAAAGTAGTCTGTAAGTGTGTTGAGTCCAGGCCTAGGTATGTGTGATGCAGTTGAAAATGAAGCCATGTGGGCCCCTGAAATGGCGGCTGCCTGACCTCTAAAGTGGGACAATGGGATGTGAGGTAACTGCGCTGGCGTTGTACGCCGTCGCGGTAGGCGGTCAAAGACCGCAGCGCAATGCTGCATTGGTTAACATTGGAGCCTATGGGTCCCAGGAGCCAATGACGAAGTGCGCCGGCGGTGGTGATACGTACTGCCGCGGACGTCACCGCCGCGGACGTGACCGCCGTTTTCTATCTGTTCAATCACTCGATACCTGATCTTCGACAGGAGGGGACCTATAGTGCAAGTGCTGCTGTGACCTCGGTCTGCAAGAGACAATGGCTTGTGCGTCTTGGGAAAGGGCCCCTGCCTTCACTGCAAAGGAGTTGGAGAAGCTCGTGGACGGGGTCCTCCCTCAGTACATGCTACTCTACGGTCCTCCAGACCAACAGGTGAGTACACAGGGAGCAAGTTGTATGGGCTATGCCTTGGGTGGAGAGGGCTGGTTGTAAGAAGGAAGGGGGCACAGTTCTGCGAGAATGAAGGACTGTGAATGCATGTGCCACATGGCAAGGGTAGGGATGTGGGCCACTCACTTCGACGGTGCAGTTGGTAATGACTTCTCTTCTCCCCCTGTACATATCATGTAGGTCAGAGCCCACGAGAAGAAGGATATTTGGCGTGCCAACGCCAAGGACGTCCAGACCCTGGGGGTCCACCAGAGACAGAGCACCCACTGCCGGAAAAGATGGGAGGACATTCGCGCTGGAGCAAGAAGACGGCAGAGGCTCAGCTGGGGATGGCCTCCTAACGTGGGAGGGGTGCCCGTCTCACCATGGCCCCCCAGATGTTCCGGATCCTAGCGGTGGCCTACCCTGAGTTGGATGGGCGCTTGAGGGCATCACAGCAGACACAAGGGGGTGAGTACAACATCATTCTGCGGAATTTGCGCGCAGTGAAGGTGTGTGGGTGGGGGAGGAGGGCTGTGGGTTCCCTTAGGCCAGGGCGAGTTCTGTAGGCTAGGCCCCTCCCTAATGCAGGCCATGTGGCACTCCACCCCAACTCTGTAGAGTGCCAAGTACAGGTATACATGCCCCTGTGTCATCTATGTGTGCTGATGTCCTCCATAGCCATGTAGGCCATAACCCAGGAACTGCATCAGTATAGCCCAAGAGCGCGGCGTAGTGCAGGGGGCTGCTGTGTCTGTATTGTCCGCCAACAGTAGCAGTAAGCCATGCACTCAACCTGTCTTTCTTCTGTCGTCCCCCCCCCTTTTTGTGCTCTCCCTGTTCTTTTGTGCATCAGCATCATCAGGCGGAGCTACAGTGGCACCGGAGCACGAGGGAGCTGCATCCCACATGGCCATGGAGGGCCACACCACGGACTCTGAATGCACGAGTGGGACGGAGGGCGAGGGGAGCTTCACAGCGGTCAGCGGATCAGCAACCAGCGACACAGACTCGTCCTCCGATGGGAGCTCCCTTGTGGTGGCGGCAAAATCTGTGCCCCCCACTTCTACAGGTACAGCAGCCACCCCCCCTACCAGCACCGCTCTCCCAGCAGCCCCTCAGCCTTAGCCCCGTGCCCGCTCACCCAGGAGGGTGGGCATCACCTTCGCCCCAGACACCTCAGCCCCTGCCCCTGTCACCCCTGCTGCCCTCAGTGAGGAGGCCATTGACCTCCTCAGGTCACTCACTGTTGGGCAGTCTACCATTGTGAATGCCAACCAGGGTGTAGAAAGGGAGTTGCAACACACTAATGCATTCCTGGAGGGCATTCATTCTGGTCAGGCTGCCCATCATCGAACCCTGCAATCTCTGGCCTCAGCCCTGATGGCAGCCATTGTCCCTGTCTCTAGCCTCCCCGCTCCAACTTCCTCCACCCAGACCCAATCCCCTGTACCTCTGCCTATCCCAAGCACACCCTGAGACCAGCCTGCACACATGTCAACACACAAGGGAAGCTCAGGCAAACATAGGCACCACACATCCCACAGGCACTCACACAAGCATCACCCACATACAGACACAGCAACATCCACTGCCTCCACTGTGTCCCCCTCCTCCTCGTCGCCCTCCTCCCTCCTAGTGTCGTCTACACTCTCACCTGCATGCACTAGCACTACAGCCACTAGGACCCGCACCAGCACACCCACCACCACACCCCGCTCACCTGCACTCACCACCCCCACTACCATTTACACGTCCCCTGTGTCCTCTCCCAGTGTGTCTGTGACGCCCCCTCCCAAAGTACACAAACGCGGGCACACACACACCCAACATCCATCCACCTCACGACAGCCTCCAGAACATGCACCTGCACCCAAATCATCAAAAGTTACACCTCCTACAACCACCTCCTCTTCCTCCACTCCCAGGCCCCCTCCAGCTACCCATCCCAGTGTTCGTCAGAAACTTTTCCTGAGCAACGTTGACCTCTTTCCTACCACCCCCGCCCTCCAATTCATAGGTCCTGTACTAGCACCTCAGCCAAAAAATCTCTGGTACCAGTGGTGCCTGTTAGAGGTATGTGGAGTGCACCGGGCACCAGGGCAGCCAGTGTGACACGGAGCCAAAGCACAGCCAGTCCCCCCCTGTGAAGCACCAGAAGTTGGACAGTGCCCGACAGGATAGGGGGAAGACTCCAGTCGGCAAAGCCGCTCACAAGGGTCCCGGGTGGAGTGTTGAGTCAGCTGTGACTCCTCCCAAGGTGGGGAAGTGACAGAAGAAAGCACCAAAGTCTGGGAAGAGCAGCAAGGCGGAGAAGGCCGCCATCATCCCCGCTGCCACCGCCAGCCCGATCGTCACTGGTCAGGAGACCACCGCCAGAGTCTGTGCCCAGGAGGGCAGTCCCATCGTCACTGGTCAGGAGACCACCGCCAGAGTCAGTGCCCAGGAGGGCAGTCCCATCGTCACTGGTCAGGAGACCACCGCCAGAGTCAGTGCCCAGGAGGGCAGTCCCATCGTCACTGGTCAGGGGACCACCGCCAGAGTCAGTGCCCAGGAGGGCCCCGGCAGCCACAGCCCAACTGGGCAATAAGGGACCGTCATGGCAAACACCGCTGCACAGGTCAGAGACAGCAAAGTCAAGCACCACTGAACAGAGCAAGCACCGCTGAACAGGGCAAAGACCGCCATGGCAAGCACCGCTGAACAGGGAAAGCACCGCTGAACAGGGCAAAGACTGCCATGGCAAGCACTGCTGAACAGGGCAAAGACCGCAATGGCAAGCACCGCTGAACAGGGCAGGCACCGCTAAACAGGGCAAAGACCGCCATGGCAAGCACCGCTGAACAGGGCAAAGACCGCCATGGCAGGCACCGCTGAACAGGGCAAGCACCGCCAACTCAAGCACCGCTAGCCCATGTGCGGCAGGGGCAGTGACGGAACTGGGACCGTCACAGTGAGAGTGATGCACTCTGGGCACCAGTCCCCCTCCAGAACCAGTGGAGACATGCATCCACTACCTCAGTCCTTGGCAGGATGAAGCACTCTGGGCACCAGTCCCCCTCCAGAACCAGTGGAGACATGCATCCACTACCTCTGTCCTTGGCAGGATGAAGCACTCTGGGCACCAGTCCCCCTCCAGAACCAGTGGAGACATGCATCCACTCCGTCTGTCCTGCACAGGATGAAGCACTCTGGGCACCAGTCCCCCCCCCCCAGAACCAGTGGAGACATGCATCCACTCCGTCTGTCCTGCGCAGGATGAAGCACTCTGGGCACCAGTCCCCCTCCAGAACCAGTGGAGACATGCATCCACTCTGTCTGTCCTGCGCAGGATGAAGCACTCTGGGCACCAGTCCCCCTTCAGAACCAGTGGAGACATGCATCCACTCCGTCCGTCCTGCACAGGATGAAGCACTCTGGGCACCAGTCCCCCTCCGGAACCAGTGGAGACATGCATCCACTACCTCAGTCCTTGGCAGGATGAAGCACTCTGGGCACCAGTAGAACCAGTGGAGACATGCATCCACTCTGTCTGTCCTGCGCAGGATGAAGCACTCTGGGCACCAGTCCCCCTTCAGAACCAGTGGAGACATGCATCCACTCCGTCTGTCCTGCACAGGATGAAGCACTCTGGGCACCAGTCCCCCTCCAGAACCAGTGGAGACATGCATCCACTACCTCAGTCCTTGGCAAGATGAAGCACTCTGGGCACCAGTCCCCCTCCAGAACCAGTGGAGACATGCTTCCACTACCTCAGTCCTTGGCAGGATGAAGCACTCTGGGCACCAGTCCCCCTCCAGAACAAGTGGAGACATGCATCCACTCCGTCTGTCCTGCACAGGATGAAGCACTCTGGGCACCAATCCCCCTCCAGAACCAGTGGAGACTGTCATCCACTTGAGAGACTGTGGCTTTGCACTCCCCAGGATTGAACAGTGGGCAACCCACCCACTGTAGAGACTTGAGAGACTGTGGCTTTGCACTCCCCAGGATGGTCCAGTGGGCAACCCACCCACTGTAGAGACTTGAGAGACTGTGGCTTTGCACTCCCCAGGATGGTACAGTGGGCAACCCACCCACTGTATAGACTTGAGAGACTGTGGCTTTGCACTCCCCAGAATGGTACAGTGGGCAACCCACCCACTGTATAGACTTGAGAGACTGTGGCTTTGCACTCCCCAGGATGGTACAGTGGGCAACTCAACCACTGTAGAGACTTGTGAGACTGTGGCTTTGCACTCCCCAGGATATATCAGTGGGCAACCCACCCACTGTAGAGACTTGAGAGACTGTGGCTTTGCACTCCCCAGGATACAGCAGTGGGCAACTCACCCACTGTAGAGACTTGAGAGACTGTGGCTTTGCACTCCCCAGGATACATCAATGGGCATGGAGCCCCCTCGTGGATCTGGCGTGGTGCTGTCATCCGGCTGAGGTGCCCCCCCTTCCCTTCTCCCTGAGGTGCCTGTTGTATTTCTATCTGATGCCCCAGCAGTGTTCTCTCCATTTTGCTCAGGTATCGTGTGTGGGCCTCACCCATGCATTTTGGGCCCAGTGGTCCACGGACATTGAATGGTGCATACCTGCACTACTAATCGTGATGTATCTTTTGTTGGATGTGTATATATAGCTGTATATATTTGGTTACTGTATTTTGGTACATTACAATGGTTGCACTCATTTCCTTTTGCCTTTGCATTCTTCCGGGGGGTTTTGGGGTTGTTACTGTTATGTTTGGATATGCATTGGTGTGTGTGTTGTAGTGGGTGAGGGTCAGGGTAGGGGTGGGGGTGTTGCGTGTGTGTATCCCTGACTTTTGCCTTCCCCTCCCCTATGTCGTAGGTGCAGTACTCACCGTTGTCTTCGGCGCTGGCGTTGATGATGATCGTACAGGGGCAGGAAGACTATCGCAGGGAGTATTTGGAGTTCCGGCTCCATGGTGCCCTCGTTCCTCGTGGAGTGTCTAGAGGTGAGCGTTTTCCCATTGAAAAGGCTGTTTCCGCCGTGTTTTTATCCACGGAGAATCCGCCCCGGAAAAGGTGGCGGATTGGTAGGTTGTGATACTGTGGGCGGTACTTTTGGGGTGATTCTGAGCTTGGCGGGCGGCGGTAGCCGCCCGCCAAGCGGGAACCGCCAGAAGACCGTACCGCGGTCAAAAGACCGCGGCGGTCATTCTGGGTTTCCCACTGGGCTGGCGGGCGACCGCCGAAAGTCCGCCCGCCAGCCCAGCGGGAAACACCCTTCCCACGAGGACGCCGGCTCAGAATTGAGCCGGCGGAGTGGGAAGGTGCGACGGGTGCAGTTGCACCCGTCGCGAATTTCAGTGTCTGCTAGGCAGACACTGAATTTCTTTTTGGGGCCCTCTTACGGGGGCCCCTGCAGTGCCCATGCCATTGGCATGGGCACTGCAGGGGCCCCCAGGGGCCCCGCGGCACCCCCTACCGCCATCCTGTTCCCGGCGGGAGAACCGCCAGGAACAGGATGGCGGTAGGGGGTTTCAGAATCCCCATGGCGGCGGAGCGCGTTCCGCCACCATGGAGGATTCTCAAGGGCAGCAGAAAGTCGGCGGGACACCGCCGACTTTCCGTTTCTGGCCACGGCTGAACCGCCGCGGTCAGAATACCCAGCGGTGCACCGCCAGCCTGTTGGCGGTGCTACCGCGGTCGTTCGCCCTGGCGGTTTTTACCGCCAGGGTTAGAATGACCCCCTTTGTCTCCTGCCTGTCTGTTGGTGGTGACCGCCGCGCTGCTTGTCTGTACCGCCGTGGCGATCAGAGTGTTAAAGTGGCTGTCTTTGTTGGCGGGTTCAGCCACGGTGATAATTCCCTTTTTATTGCCGCCGGCCTGTTTGCGGTCTTACCGCCACTTTAACACCGACCGCCCGGGTTGTAATGACCCCCTTTATGTTTTTTTATCCAGTTGGTAATTTGAATATCTGTTACACTTAGGGGAGAGGATGTGGCATTACGGGCAGAGCTGCAGACTTTGCAGCTGGGAAACCTGCAACATCCTTTGATTTTGGGCAAATCACTTTATCTCCCCATGCCTAGAACCAAAATGAATGTGTCCCTATGAAATGTAACTGATGCTCATACAAAGCACTTCAATATATCCGGATCAAGTGTACGCTATATAAAACTGCAAATGAAGGCCCATATTTATACTGTGTTTGTGCCAGATTTCATCATTTCTTTTTACACAAATCCTGTGCAAACGTAACTCCATAAAATATGGAGTTAACGTCGTAGTAAGGATGCATGAAACCGCCTTGCGTCAAAGAGATACAAGGTAGGCGCACCCGTCCAAAAAATGACTCAAACACCCTAGCGCCATATTCATCCAACAGGGCGAAAATGACGCACGGATGGGAGCCGGACCCGAAAAATGACACTAAACTCGATTTGCGTCAAAATGTAATGCCTGGGTCAGTGCAGGCATTAAAATGAGGCAAACACACCACTACTTAAGGAAAACACACACAAGCAACATCACAGACCAACAGGACAACATGGAGGTGCTACTGATGCAGCTTGCAAGACAATGCTGAGTATAAGGCCAATGGTAGCCGCCACCCCCACCCCAACGCAGCCCACAAAGGCAACGCAGAAGGCAGGAGAGGTTCTTAGGAACAGGACAACCCTCCATGGCCTCAGGGAATAGGACATCATCCGGAGGCATTGACTGAACTGGCAAGCCATACAGCAGCTGCTGCACCAAGTCACACAAAACACACCACTACATTGACATGAGGGCACGATGACACTGAGGTGTGACACTAGTAGTTATGTTGTACACCCTGACACAATGGGATGCACACCTCTGGAGAAAGGACGGCTGCCACAAACATTAGCTGCCACTCTAGAGCAACAAGGGACCAATGTCAAAGCCCACAGTGACAATAATGTGGACTGCCTTGGAAGTACAACCTGGAAGACGAACTGTTTACAATTACATTAGGCCACATAGTCAATCCGACACCCTCCCAAACAATATGTGGCGTGGAAAGGGTGTGCAATGTGTGTTGCAGCAGGTCTAACACCATGAGTCACATGTGGGTGACACGTAAATACTGAGTCAGTCCCAACATCATACATCCCTCCTGGGGTGCCCTTTCCAGGTTGCAATAAGGAAGTGGACTGTGCTATGAACACATATTGATGTGGCACGAATGCAAACTGCACACTGCTGCACACACGGAAAGAGCCAATTGTCCATCAAATTAGCATATGTACAGGGAGATGGCCCTTCCTGCACAGATACATCACCTCCACGAGGCAGTTAGCCAGGCAGTAGTGTAGGTGCACGGTTGCACATGAGCTACTGGCAGAGGGAACAACTAAGGTTTGCCTAGAACCAAGTCACACATGGGACAATTGTGCATTGTCAATACTGAACACCTCAGTGCTGCCAACTTATGGAGATGTGTTGTGCATTGTCACCTAGTCAAATCAAAGGGCCTCACTGTTGCATTTCAACTGCAATGACATTTGACTAAATGGATGGGATGTCCAGGCCATGTAGTGCAACAATGTTACCACCACATCTAAATCTATTGTGTGTGTGGAAGTATCATGTCCCCTCCAGTGAAAGCACACTAAAACATGTTGGACACTACACAATGCATGGTACATACATACTGACCAACAGTTTGGAAAAAAATCATAGATTCCAAGGTCAATAAGCCAAACACAATTTGTCAAGTCAAACAACCCACTGCAGAAAAAACCTCACAGAATCCCAGGATCTCATACAATACCTAAATACATTTGAGTCATAGACGACACAAAGGGCCATATTTATACTTTTTGATGCACAACTGCACTGACGCACCATTTCTTAGTGCTAACCAGGCTTCAAATTTATACTTTGACGCTCTGTGGCGCAAACCACGGGTTAGAGTCTTTTTTTTTACCCAAACCATTGCTCCACGCCGTAAAGAAAAATTATGTTAACGTGGCGAAAATGACTTTTTTTGCCTCAATAGTGTTAAAAAGCGGCGCAAACACAGCAAATGTGCATAGGAGCCCCAAAATGGATCCCAGAAGCCATGAGAGACCCCAGGGAGACTACAACGACCAGGAACCAGCCAGGAGGACCCAGACAATACCCAGGAGAGGGAGAAGAAGAAAAGGAAGTGGTGGTTCAGTGCAGAGGAGCAGGATATACTGGTGAAAGAGGTGACGGAACACCAGCATCAACTTTTTGTCACCTCAAAATTGCCAATTGGGAGGAGAGAGGCAATTTGGCAACAAATTGTCGATAAGATCAACAGTGTGGCAGAAGTACGGATAACAGTCACTGAGTGCAAGAAACGCTGGCATGACTGCAAGCGCAGGACCAAGGAAAAGTTGTCAAGGAACAGGAAGGCAGCACTGCAGACTGGAGGTGGGAGTCCAGCACAGCAGGAGGCCCTGGACCACATGGAGGAGATGGTGGCAGCCATCATCCCACAGGAGACCGTCACAGGGATTCGAGGACAGGACAGCGCAGACTACCAGGATACAACTCAGATGCAGGGTAAGTGTCATGGGGACAAAAATGCCTAATTGTTAACTGCAAGCGGGGGGGGACATTCCTACTACATTATGCATGTCAGCCATGATAATCAGGGAGTGGAAAGGGCAAAGTGGCACAGCACGGGTGCATGGGCTGTGCAGGGGAATCATGGGGCACAGCACAATACTACACCAACAACCTTTGCATGGGGGTACTCCACCATGCCAAGGCTGTTGGAAAGGCAAAGGCAGTCCAGGAGGGTAGAGTACAATGTAAAACTGGCCTGCTGTCACATGACTGCTGCTATTGTCGCTACATTAACTAGGGCTCAATTTCCAGTCTCAGGCCATAACCGCAAGTGGTATTTACCATTGACAACAGTGACCACTAACACCTGTGCTGTATGTGCAGGTCAAGTAGCCAATGGCAGTTATGTGCCCATGGATCAAACACACCCAAAATAGAGGGTTTAGGATGACGACGTTATCAATCCCCTGTAATTACTAACAATGTGCAAATCCTGTCAAATTCTCATGTCTGTAGGCACTATAAACATCAGGTATTGTAATTAACATTATGAGGTACACAGCAGTAATGTCATACCCATGCTGCACATTTCAGGGTCTACCCTGTGTCTGTGTTACAATAGCTTCAATGCCACCATGCAACATCTCAAGTGTCATAGTGCTAAGATAACAGAATTGAGGGGGAGGACATGTGTGTCTAGCTAGTGAAACACACCCCCACAGTCATAAGAGGAAATGGAACACTGCTAGGACCATCAGTGCAATCCAATGTAGCACACATTCCCCAACATCAGCAGTACACACTACCAATGCTGACACCTGTATCGTGCCATGCCAATGCTATACATAGAATATGCTAGGTCTCAGCAACACATAGGTGGATGTGAAATATCAGTGACTGGGTCAGTTCCAGATTGTTAAGTGTGGTGCAAGTGCCATCAGAACACCCACAGCCAGTGCAAGACCACACCATGATAATGGAAGTAGACGGAGGGTTGAGTAGTACAAGAAGGTGTCAACATACAATTTGGACAGAAAATACACCTAGAGGATGTGAAGCAGACAATTCACCAAACTGCCCACAATACATGTGACATGCAGGTGGACATAGGCCTGTGAGACTGCTAATCTTAATGACAGGAACAATGAACAGAAACCAAGATCACAATGTTCAACTAATAGGAAGTCAGGAATGTCACATTACAAATGCCACAGGACAGACGCACTAATTGTACACTATCTCATTGCAGAGGAGGAAGGCTCTCCTGGGGATATGCCTCTCCTGGACTTCCCTGATGACATGGATGACGAGCTGACAAACATTAGCCAGCAGACCCTCCAAGATGTCCTTGGAACCCTCCAGACCCCACTTTCATTAGCAAGAAGGAGCACAGAAGCAGCAGCCATCACAGAGGACCCACCCACCACCCCAATAGTACGACCTGCCACCTCCAACCCAGCTGAGGACTCTGAGGACACTGGTACCAGCTTTGAGAGTACTGTAGTTGGAGTACAGCAGGAGCTGGCCAAGGAGGTGCGGGTGGGGATGCAAAATATAGCAGCCAGCCTTGAGGGGATGCGTTCGTGCATGATGTCATCTGCAGAACAGGCAGCAGCCGTGCAAGCGCTAACATCCATCCTGCAAGGACTACAACAAAGTGTAAGGGAATTCACCACTACAGTATGGGAGTTGCCACAACACCTGGCACCCCAAACCTTATACTGCGTGCACAAATGCAATCATGACCCCCTCAAGGCCGACCTGGCTGCCTACCACAGTGATGTAGCTGCTACACTCAAGAACCAGCAGCTCCTCCTTGCTGCAGTAATGCCCTTAATAGCCCCACAGTTGGCAGATACAGGGATTTCTGACTCCACGTCTTCAAACACTGAAGTGTGTGTTGCCCCTTCAAACCCACCACCACCAAGGGCAGAGGAGATGACACACACATCAGAAGATGAAGACGTGGAACAGAACATCTTCACCCGTAGGAGTACCCGGTAGCACAAGTCCATGCCACATGGGCACTGATATCCTAGGTCCTGTGCTTGTTAACATGCCAGTGTTGCAACAGTTGGTCACATGCACTGTTCTCCAGCACACTGTTTACCTTGACACTGTGATCTGTGATTGTCTCTCTACCTCATTGGCAATTCATGTTCCTCTGCACTGTATGACACTTCACCCCAGCATGTCCAATGACATGTCTCATTGCACTTGTGTAGCATCACTATAGAAGTCATCACACTAATGGACTCACAATCCTGGACGATGTAATTATTGCACTACAGCAATGTAAAATAAATAGCACTTATACAACCACTTTGTCTCTGTGTAATATGACACATCAACTGTGTAGGAGATTAGTGATGTATGTCACATGTCAATGGCCATAGAATGTCAATACAACTGCGTTGAAAGAATGTGGGCTGATAACTATGCACTGGGGTCTGGATAGTATTGTCATCTGTGCTTTCTGAGGCTTATTTCTGAAGTAAATTGAAAACTAACAGTATAATGCTGTGTTGGACTGAAAAAGTCCACTTCAAGGTATGTATAAGCTGAAAATCAATGTGTCCAACATTCCCTTCAAGACAATCTTTATGTATGTGACATCTGACTATAAACTTTCATCACACACACACACCATACATCAGGATTGGATGTGTACGAGTGTATGGACAATTATGTAACCTGGGAGTACAATGTAAGAAATGATAGGTGTGAGGTATGTATACAATACTACATAAGATTACATCCTTCAGCTTATCAGGGTTCGCATGAACATCAGGCTGCAGGCAGACGTCGTACCACAGTGCCCAAGATTCCAACTCAGGTCTCAAACGAGGACAGATTTAAAAACACATTTAAACTTCACAACACATTGGGAACCATAGTAACCTTGAGTGGTGGGTGCAATGGATGGCAGATGGATTGAGAAGTAGCTTTGGTGTAGCTGCCAATATGACTGCACATTAGGAATTGTGAATAACCATGTAAATAATGGGATTCCGATGCAGGATGGAACACAAATACTAAATTGACACTGTTCATCCATGCCAAGTCCCTGATCCCCAACCATATGACACATACTGTAAAGGAGTACCTAAATATTTATTTAACAGTAAAAAAGGATAATAAAACTAGGGGAAACACCTTAACTAGCCTAAACTATCCTAACAACACATTACCCACAACTGGCCCTAAATACCCTAATCTAAACTTACCTATCACATTTCACTAAGCACTCTAAACATCAACCCTCCACACCCCTTATATGACGGGACACATGTAGGACAACATATACTAACCTAAACACATACTATCTGATCCTAAACAAATATATATTTTTGGTATTTATTTTTTTATAATTCTATATATTTATACACATAAACCCCAACATCATCAACCCACAAAAAAAATGTGATAATATAACCCCTCCACCCCCCAACCCACTTATACTAACTAAACTAACAGCCTACTCTAACCTAACACTAAGCCCCCTAAACCCACTAAAGATAAGAACCAGGAAAGAGGAGGGAGGGGAGGGAATCATGGCTGAGGGTCCAAAAGTCACAAATTTGCCCTCCGCAGAAACTTCTTTATACCCCACAGTCTCCTGCTATTGCGGGACACCTCCTGCTGCAGCCAGTCCATCCTGCGCAACATCCATTGCATGTCACATCTCACAGACTGAAATTCGGCATTGTCTATCACTGCAGCTGGGGTTGTCTGTGTACCACTAGTGGATGGCACTGCTGGCGCCGGTGCCGTGCATGGAGGGGGAGGTGCAGGAGCTGCTGTATGTGGGCCTGGAGCTGATGAGGTTGACAGACCTGCAACAGTGGCTATCATCCTTTGGGCAACAGTGGTCTGAGCGGTTGTGCTGGTGGTTGTGGCTGTTGTGGGCAAGGATGGCCCCCTGGGTGAATGCCCTCCAGACCCCTGTGGCTCTCTCATGGCGATAACGGTGTGCCATATTGCGGAACCCAGACTCCACATCTAGTATGTGGCGGTAACGCATTGCCCGCCTCTGGAATTCCCTGATCTCACGGGCATTGATGTTGACAGCTGTAAAAATAGAGAAAGCCAAACATTAGTGGCATCCGTGTGTGATACATCTACAGATGATATTATAACACTTCCTCAAAAATAGCTGAAACAGTCCAAATCACAGTACAGATCATAGAATGTCCCTGAGGAACGAGAGGCCAGCGCAGCCTACACATCTACTAACAGCACAGCAATGCTCAAAAAGCTGTGTACCTATTTAAATGATCTGTGCATCATTGTACTGCCATTAGTCACATAACAAATGCTGCAAGTACTCCACATGTGACAGGCCAACTAATGACTATCTTCTGGATGACAATCAAGTCCCAAAAGATCTGTGATTTGAAATGGAATTGCCTGGACGGTATGCAGTTGCTAATCATGAGGGGGTATCCTAGGTTAGAACAAATGAATGTTGGAATTACACGTCTGTCTTCTACACTGGAATCCTCACACCTAGATACACATATTTTATAACCCTAACCCTGTGCCTCAGGGGGTGATGGACATGCAATACATACTTTCAAACATCAAGGACAGCCAGGAAGCTTTGGACAGCTGACCATGGGTTTAGTCAGTCCACCACAGGTAAGGAGGGCTGCCAACTAGGATTGACTCAAACATTGGACAATCACATCCACATTTATGTTCCTAATTGCAACAATTGTCAACATCATTTGATCTCACTAATACCTTTCCAAAAACAAGCACAAAGTTGCAAGCACCCATCTGGGCTTGAGCTGCATGCACAACTATGACATTCTACTCAAGTGCCACATAAACGTAGCACAACATGTGGAGCTAGATGGTGCTAGGAAGTCAAACATACAGTCCTACATGTTCATTAGCTAACAGGGAGGCTCAAGTCTGTGGGTAATACTTCGGCATCACTAGTCTGTGTGAATCAGTGCATGACTTGCTGACTCATTCATTAAAATGGCCACTTCCAAATTTATCATTAGCATAAATGTAGCAACAAATATCACCCTGTTCACCTGCCCATGCCTATAGCGCAGCACTAGAATCCCAAAATATGACTCTCCGCCACTTAAACATGGAATAAAATGTCAAACTCCAGGCAAGTCACATATCAGATCATGTGCCAGCACATCATACCTTGCAATGTGTCCAACATACAGGAGTCAATCACACAATAGCTGCAAACACAACACAGAGCTAACATATGAACACTTACTTGATATGTCTAGGTCTGCAAATCGAGCCACTTCTCCAATTGTGTAGGGGTCTGGTCCACTTGTAAAACATGGAAGGGTGAAATGGGCTCAATGTCTGTTCACTACAAACTTGGAACAACAAATCACTGTGTGTGACATTATATATGATAGAGCAGCACCTCAGGCATGTACACACCCCAACAGACATACCACTGCAAACATGTATTGACCCTGTCACTCCAGCGAGTGATAGAAACACATGTGCACACATGCACTGGCCCTAACAATCATGTGGTGCCAAACATGATTACTCAAATTTGTGCTGAATTATTTCTAGAGGGTACTCCATTTCTTCATTTGTTGTTAGGAGAGACATGCAAAGCCACATTCCTGGTGCACTGCAATACCAGTCACTCTCATATTGTGGCTTGTGCATCGAAGGACAATGAGTTACTGTGTGATGCTCATGTGAGTTGAGTTTAGTACAGGAATTATTGTGCTTTCTATGGTCCATTATATGTGTGCCTGTGTTGTATGTAGGTTACATATGCCACATTGGCAGTATACCCAGAGCCGTATATCACCCCTATGACACCATGATGGCAGGGATCCTGTGTGTTACTTGATGATAATGTTACGATAAACATGTATTGGCCATTTATCTAAATCAAAACAACTGAGAAATATATGCTGACAGTGTCTAATTTGATCATCCGTGACAGAATGCATGGGCACAGGTGTAGTCATAGCTCCTGAAATGTGTTACTTAGGGCCCTGTGTACCTATATCAGGTATTGTAGATCACAGTTAGCTACATTCATTATCTTACATTTGCCAAGTTGGGTGATCAGTGGTTGTACAATGAACTGACACTGTCGCCTAATTGAAACATGGTTTAGCAAATGTCCTACTTTGGCAATCTTGATGAGGTAGGTCTCAATTTGGTGCACCTTGGGAATGGCAGCACTCACAGGAGTGCTGGCCTGCTGATCTTAGCCTACACCCATGTCTGTGATAGCCTTCATACTGAGAAGTTAACAATTGTACATATGCTGCACTAGATCAGCAGGGGTGTACCAAACGTAAACTAGCAAACTATTTTGTCACTTTAAATGTATGATGAAAGCAGTCAGGGGTCCCTTACACAACATCATGCAAATAAATAATTTGTGACCATGCATTCACAAAGTTCAGGGATCCCACGCTGACACATTAACTTTAGAAAATTGCTTGGCTATAAAGTGACTCAGATGGCAATGCATCAGCTCTGTACCAGAAATTGTGCCCAAGGCAAAATAAAACACAGGAACAATGAACTTAGGGCCAGATCTCGATTCTTTTTTTTTTATAAGTAGCATTTGCTTCATTTTTTTACGCTATACTGTAGCTATGGAAAGTAGCACAAAACATTTAGATATTATCAAGTGTGCATTACTTTGACATCCATAATTATTTTAAATGCTGCACAAATCAAGTCAAAATATCATCCTAAGATATTACCAGAGGTTAGGAAGATCTTTTTATGCATGGCCATGAATACAGTTCAGGCATGTATTCAAAATAATTGGGGACTACATTCTTTCCTTACATTAGCATGTGAAATACATCTCATTCCTGGTACATTCACAGGCCATGAATATTACTTTTGTTAGTCCTGCTTTACCATCATCTATTGACGTCAAAGCGGCACTAATTTACAAGATCAAGTTGTCCTTTGTAAGTTTGTGCAGCTTTTGCGTCAACAAATGATGGTAATGCATAGCAAATATTGTGTAAATCAGGGCCACTGTATGTTCAAATTGCATTCCACATGTACATAAACATTGCATGCAGCATGTCACAAAATCTGCTACTGTCAGTACAGAGCATGTTACTGTACACAGTCTGATTTGTACTCACCAACAGGGCCACCAATCACCACACCCATGTGGTCCACCAGGTCTTGCTCTCTGGCCACAAGGTCAGCCCAGCGATGTTTAAGTTGGTGGTCATTGCGCTAGCTGTTGAACAGTCTCTTTAGGTGGAACAGTACCTTGGACCACCTGAGCCTCCTCGCCTCAGTGTGATACCAGTGTATCACCCTGCCACCAGCCTCTAACATCAGGGGGAGGATGTGGCACACCAGCCAAATGAAAGCCCCCAGCTCCTAACCCATTCTCCCTAAACATGGCCTTCCCAACATCACAAAAATAATAGGCATAGGAAAGGGAAAACCAGGAAATACAGGGAAAGGAGGTATGAAAATGAAACTTAAAGAACCCACAAACAGTCCAACAATACCCCAACTAACAATACCCACTACACACTCCAAACAGAACAAAGACAATATTAGACACAAAAAATGACAAAAACACACTTACACAGATTCACAGAGACAATTACAAAAACAACAGATGACAACTGAAATGGCACATAGGAGACAAAAGCACAATTTTGACAGACACAACTCTCTACACAGCCACACAGTCTAGAAGAATCACAGACTGCAAAGTGAAAGTGAAAGTACACCCACTGTACCATTTCTGTAAACAGGATATCCTATTACATCACTTCCTGTTTTAAATGCGGTGCGTTTTTATTATGATGCGTGTAATTTTATGAGGCTTACGGGCTTTGCGTCCATAGTTTTTGACGCGTATGCTTAAAAATTCCCCCTGTATTCAAGGATCAATATATTTTTCATGGATAACCAATTTCATCGGGTGCAGTGTTGGAATTAACTCTACGGACAAATCAATGTATAATGGCTGTGAGCATCATTTTTAATGCATATGTGGCATATTTTGACGCATATGCATCTTTTTTTATGCTTTTGCGACAAAATATCTGTTTGTGTCATTTTTCTCATTTTTAACATACATGCAGGCTATAACTATACAAAGATAGGCTGTTAGGGCCTGCTGTGTGTGTTCTAGTATTTGGGCACGCTACTGCGGACCATAATTCTCATGGTGTTGTGCCGAATTAGCACTCTTAACTGACGCAACAACAACCCAAACATTTGGAATTAAAATTGGTATTCCCTAGTTTGAGCAAGTGGTGCATCAATAGAGGATAGCAAGGCTACGCAACTTAAAAAATTCACTCATGGCCTGTGTGTTTATGACTGTGAATTAGCTATTTCAATTGTTGTTGGGCCTCTGTGTGAACATCACAAGACGTGTTTTGCATAATGTGCTTGTATGCATGTGTTGTAATTGTGGATAACCATCAGATGCCATTCATTGAGTTACATCAGTCTTGATATGTGTTTATCATATTTGCTGCGTCTCATGCTGTGTGAACTTCTCTGACTTTGGGGACAAAACATCTCCCATGACAAACTATGCAAAGGATAGATAGAGGATGGTTGATAATGGCAACGTTACAAATGTAAACCATCACATGTAATGGAATGTTGGATACCACTTCATGGTCACTTGTGTGTATACTACAAATGAGTCAGGCATTTGAACATGCTAGGTAGGTACACTGTTTGTGACACAGAGTCCCAACTCCAATCCAAAAAAGTTATGGTACACCACAGTTTGAGTCATGTAAATGACCTATGTTTCTCCTGTGGCTGTGGAGGACCAGCAGACCATGCTGCATGTGTTCACATATTTCCAGTGGTTGAGTGCACAAAGGTGTCCTGTTCAAGTGTGTGGCCATGTGTACCCTGTTTCAGTGTTGGCCTCCATGTTGTCACAGTTACATGCAGGTCTAGTCATGAGTCTGTGGAGCCATTCCCTGAATTAACAGAGTATCCTTCAAAGCAGATTTGAACTAAAGCCAAAGAACAACTAACGACACACATGGGGATAGTCCAGCTATGGCATTGCAGAACTTTAATAAAGCTGACGACAGGGCAACCTTGGTGTGCTTAAAAACTTTATCGATCAGTAATAGGAAACAGGCAGCTTTCATCACAACATTTGTACACAGGGTGGCCTCTAAAATTCCCACTGCAACAGGGAACATCAGTGCCTCTGTGCTGATTAATCCCACAGCTAGTCACCACGCAAGCACCATCAAAAGGTGGCGGCAGAAGTGAATCTGTGTGTGGACCATCAGGGCACAATCATATTTTGTCCTTACATACACATTGGCAACCCTTGTTTGTTGTGCTGGAGGCACCGTACGGAATCCATATATACAACCATGGCACACTGTCACTGTTTGGCACTAATGAATACATGCAAAACCAGACAAGGATGGGGTCTGGAATAGGCAATTTGAATACATGTCCCAGAACAGAATACGATAAGGAAACTGATTAAACTATACTATATATTTGAGGATTCCACGTAGACCTACCAGACAATACTGCAGGAGGAAAGAGAGGGCATGGAAAGCAACTATGAGACAAATGTAGCCACATGGAACCTCTATGATTAACGCAAAGACCAGAACCAGTAGGGCTAACAGGATGCAGGCTCTGTCAGGAACTAACATGAACATGGAAAATATACAGTGAGCAGACTCTGACTGGTAAAAGCTGGGACAACACTGTGGGAACTAAAAACTGTTTTTGTGCTGTGGTCTGTAATGTTACACAATCCCCCAAGGGCTCTGTTACACAAGTGATTTGTACACCTATGCACAACAAGGAGATTCAGAAAATGGCAGCTTCTAAACAGGTCCAGGCAGCAGCAATGGCAGGGCAGGTTCAAATGGTTGGTCTGCATGGAAGTGCTCAAAGGTGTGTGCACCTTCAGTCTCTCACTAGTCCTGGAGTTGAGAATCAAGTTCAAAGGGCCAACTGGACATTTCACATGGGAAGCAATGGGCAGCTGATTACAGGTCCTACCGACTGCCAGGCAGTGCATTATCAAACCTGAAGTCCATGCAGATTGATGAACTATGACTATGGCATGCCATACTGGAGAGGGAAGCACACAGGAGTCAGAATGGGAGTCTGGGTGTGTGTAGATGAAGGTTCTCAGGGTACAGATAGTCCATCTACAGGGCCCCCTAGAGAAGGGTGGGCAGAGACTGAAAACATGGCAGTGGCAGGACTTATTACCTGGGATGGACTGCGCAGGGTATGTCTTGTGAGCAATGCTTGTCATACCTGGGGCACTTGTGCTATCCATTTTCTGCTTAGATGGACTCCTAGTCACACATGTTCCTTGCAAAGATAGCTGATGTCACACTTACTGCTGTCATGGGTCTGGTCATACATTCCTGTTACCAATGCAATAGCACATCCACTGCCTCATGTATGAAACACTTTTTTACCTTATGATTGATGGTGTCTTAGTTGTGTGTCGTGTGCTGCAATGGACCATGTTGGCAACATGGATGTGTGTCATAGCTGTGGTCCTCTGATATTGCCCTTCACATGTGAAATAGACAGGATATATGTAATTTACACTGTGTGTGATGTTGGGTGTACATTAATACCCATCAAATGTGATGTGGCTTTTTCAGTATCCTTATCTGTATTTTTGCAATGCTCCATGAGGCTAAACTATGATTCCTAGGGACCATGTGATGCATAAAATGTACCCAGAGCATGATTGAGTGATGAAGGTAGGTGTTTATGACATATGATAACAAAGTGATGATGGTGACTATAGCTAGAAGAAGTTTTGTACAATGTGTTGTCTCCGACGCAATCCTGTTGCACTGTTTGGATGGTCACCCTCATTTATTAACAGCATCCTCCTCTTCCTCCTCTTCAGGCATTTGTGGGTCTGGATCATAGAGGGGAATGTTCCTCCTTACATAAATGTTGTGCAGGATGGCACAGGTTAAAATGATCTTGCAGACCATTTCAGGTGAATATAGGAGGCTGCCTCCAGTGATGTTGAGGCACCGGAATCTGGACTTCAGGATGCCAAAAGTCCTCTCTACTATGGTGCGTGTCCTCCGATGTGCCTCATTATAGGCACACTCTGATGCTGTGCTTGGTTGGCAAATGGGGTCATGATCCATGGCTAGATCCTGTAACCCTGATCAGCTGAAAGAGAAAATGAGTGTGAACATTTGGATGTTGCTTGCACCTCGATTATCACTTTGCATGGCAGTTGTTATCTTGTGGCGTCTGTGACTCATCTGTGTTTGTGTTATTGTGTGGGATCCTAGGCTACTAAGATGTTCTTTCTGCATTGGGTTGTTTAATTATCAAAACTGGTGTTTGGCTGATTGACCAGATATCAGCAGTATATTTGTAAACTTACAGTTCATTGTGTATCTCCCGTGCATTATGTCATGTGAAAGAAGTGTCCATGTGCCTTCAATGGAGGTGACATGATTCTTCCACACACACAAACGATTCTACTGTGGTGGCAACACAGAGGCAATATGTGGCCTGAACATCCCATCCAAATCTACATATGTAATAGCATGGGAAAAACAACAGTGAGGCCATTTGATTTGCCTAGGTGACAATGTACAACACATCTCCATAGGTTGGCATCACTGAAGTGTTCACAACTGACAATGCACAAATATCCCATGTGTGACAAGTTCTAGGCACACCTATTTTTGTGCCCGCACCGAATAGGCTCATGTGCAAACGTGTACCTACACTACTGAACCTGCTCCAGGTAAGCTGGCTGATTTGGTTGTGGGGGTGAAGGTTTAAGTGTCAGAAGGTCCATGTGCCTGTACATCTGTTAAGTATATGTGTAATTGTCTCAATCCGTATGTGTAGCAGTGTGCACTTTGAATTATTGTCACATCAATATGTGTTCATAGCACAATCCAGTTCCTTATTGCTAGCTGGCAATTTCACTCCAGGAGTGATGTGAGATGTTGGTACTGCCTCAATGATTCCATGTCACCTTCATTAGAGTCAGCATCATCATGCTAGGTGTCTCATGGTATTTGACCTGCACTAAAACACATTACACACCCCTTAAACAATACTTATTGTTTGGAAGGGTGTGTGATTGAGTGTTATTGATGTGAAATTGGAAGCTTCATCTTCCAAGTTGTACTGCCAGTTAAGGCCATGTCATTGTCACTGCGTGGTTTTAAATTGGTCCCTTGTGGCTCTGGAGTGGCATCTGTTGCTATTTGCATCTGTCATTTGTCCATAGGTGTGTATCCCACTGGGTCAGGATATCAAACATGACTAGCAGTGTCAAAACCTCAGTGTCTTCCTGGCCATGTGTCAATGTAGTGATGTATGTGTTGTGTGTCCCACAGTGTTGCTGTGCAGTGTGTATATAACTAGGTTTCTGTACTTACCAACAAATAGGCCATTTCTATATCGTCCATCCTGGAATTGTTGATTGATGGTGCTGTGGCGGAAGATGAATGAATCATGTACACTCCCAGGATAATTTGCCAGGATGTTGGTGCTCAATCCCCGGTGATCCACAATGGCCTGCACATTGATGGAGCGTATGTGCTTCCTGTTGCGGTATAGATGTTCCGTTGCAGCAGGTGGCACAATCCGTACATGTGTGCAGTCAATGACACCAAGCACATGTGGGAAGCCATTGATTTGATAGAAGCCCTGTTTGGTATCCTGCTTCTTCTGCTGTGTGTTGGAGAAGCTGATGTGGCGGGGTGTGAGGGAGATGATGGCATCCAGTACCTTGGGTAGGAAGGCAGAGAATGAGGGCTGTGAGATCCCGACAACCAAGGCACCAGTGGTTTGAAAAGAGCCACTTGCCAACATGTGCAGGACAGCTAGCAGCTTGGTCTCTGGTGGAATGATGTGGGGTGTCTGCAAGCTGGGTGCCAACTGTGGTTCAATGTGGCGCAGCAGCTGCTGTATGGCTTGCCAGTTTAGTCTGTACCTCTGGATGATGTCATGTTCCCTGAGGCCCTGAAGGGTTGTCCTGGTCGGGAATATCCTCTTGTGCCTTCGTCGTTACCTTTGGGGTCCCTGTTGGTGTGGTGGAAGCTGCTACTGTTGCGCCTGTGCTTTGCGTCTTCGTGCATGCTGGATAAATAGCACCTCCATGTCTTCCTTTTTGAGCTCTGATGTTGCTTCTGTGTTCTGCTACTGGTGTGTTTGCCCCATTTTAACACCTGCCCTCACCCAGGCGTTAAATTTTGTCAACTCAAAAGATTCAAGTTAGCCTGGCTGATGAAGGCTGATACCCTGAAACCGGTCCTAGGATGCTTGTTTCCTGTCCAGGGAGGACCTGGCCTAGCAGTTCGGGCTGGACTGTTCCCATGGGGAACAGGGTCAAGACTGATTTGCATATGGCTGGGTACAAACTGGGGTGACGTGGCGAGCAAAATAACAATGGATTAAACCCAGATCTGTGACCGGGGGTGAGTGTTTGAAAAGTTTCAACACTCTGTCCATCATTTTATTTTGTTTTGTGATGTTGCTTTGTGCGCCCTAAGTGGCAGGAGTATGCCCAGACGTGGGTCCCTTGCTCGCTGCGCCACTGGATTCAAGCTAGCCTGGCTGATGAAAGGTGATACCCTGAAACTGGTCCCAGGATGATTGTTTCCTGTCCAGGGAGGACCTGGCCTAGCAGTTCTGGCTGGAGTGTTCTCATGGGGAACAGGGTCAAGACTGATTTGCATATGGCTGGGTCCAAACTGGGGTGAAGTGGCAAGCAAAATAATGATGGATTAAACCCAGATCTGTGACTGGGGGTGAGTGTTTGAAAAGTTTCAACACTATGTCCATCATTTTATTTTGTTTTGTGATGTTGCTTTGTGCGCCCTAAGTGGCAGGGGTATGCCCAGATGTGGGTCCCTTGCTCGCTGCGCCACTGGATTCAAGCTAGCCTGGCTGATGAAGGGTGATACCCTGAAACTGGTCCCAGGATGCTTGTTTCCTGTCCAGGAAGGACCTGGCCTAGCAGTTCGGGCTGGACTGTTCCCATGGGGAACAGGGTCAAGACTGATTTGCATATGGCTGGGTCCAAACTGGGGTGACGTGGCGAGCAAAATAATGATGGATTAAACCCAGATCTGTGACTGGGGATGTGTGTTTGAAAAGTTTCAACACTCCATCCATCATTTTATTTAGTTTTGTGATGTTGCTTTGTGCGCCCTAAGTGGCAGGGGTATGCCCAGACGGGGTCCCTTGCTCGCTGCACCACTGGATTCAAGTTAGCCTGGCTGATGAAGGGTGGTACCCTGAAACCGGTCCCAGGATGCTTGTTTCCTGTCCAGGGAGGACCTGGCCTAGCAGTTCGGGCTGGACTTTTCCCATGGGGAACAGGGTCAAGACTGATTTGCATACGGCTGGGTCCAAACTGGGGTGACGTGGTGAGCAAAATAAAGATGGATTAAACCCAGATCTGTGACTGGGGGGTGAGTGTTTGAAAAGTTTCAACACTCCGTCCATCATTTTATTTTGTTTTGTGATGTTGTTAAATTTTGTTGCAAATCGCGATGTGCGCCATTTTCCTCCCAGCAGCGCAGCATTTTTGCGCAGTTGGATGAATATGGCACACGGGTGTTTAAGTCATTTTCTGGATGGGAACATCTACCCTGCATCTCATTAACGCAAGGCAGTTTCACACACCCAGAAAATTACGCACACTGAGATATTTTGACGTTAGATGGGTCTGGTGCCAAAGTATAAATATGGTGTTAGTTTTCCACTGAATTTACGTTAAAAAAAAAGACACAAATCCGGTGCAAGCAGAGTATAAATATGCCCCAAAATATCAACTGCCATGCTAAATGACATTCCTGTTGCAAGCACTATCAAAATACTCACTACTATTATCTTTTGCAGCGGATCAGGGTTACAGGATCCAGCCATGGATCATGGCCCCATTCCCCAACCCAAGCACAGCAGCAGAGCATCGCCTATGATGAGGTACATCATAGGACACGCACCATTGTTGAAAGGACCTTTGGCATCCTGAAGTCCAGATTCAGGTGCCTGGACATCACAGGAGGCAGCCTCCTATATGCCCCACACATTGTGTGTAAGACTATACTTACCGGTGCTATCCTGCACAACATTTGTGTGAGGAGGAACATCCCTTTATATGAGCCAGAGCAAGAACTGCTTGAGGAGGAGGAGGAGGATGGTGCCAGGGAAAATGAGGGGGAACAGCAGAACACAGCTGCAGGAATGCGCTGCCGACAGCTAATTGTACAAAACCTTTTCATTCAATAGTCACTCTATACACATTGTTAAGATAACAAAAATATACACCATACTTGATCACACAATCCTGCTCTGGTTTCTTCATTCTCTATCACATGTTCTTTAGGAATGTGAGTATTACCTCAGGGAGCAGGTTACAAAGACAAATCTGACTACTTCTGATGCAACATCACATGTGATGTGTATGATTGTACAGCAAACATAACACACATATAAAAAACACTAATCTCCTGAATTTCACATATGAAGGACAAAGTCAATGGACCACAGCATATTACTCACATCCACATTGCCAACATGGTCTACTGTAGCACATGACACACAACTATGACATTTCCAATCATAAGGTAAATAAACGCCCCATACATGAGGCAGTAGATGTGAAATATCAGCAGAAACATGAATGTATGAACAGACCGCTGACATTAGTAAGTGTGTCGTTTGCAATCTCTGCAAGGAGCTTGTGTGACAAGGGGGGCATCATTTGTGAAAATGGATAGCATGAGTGTCCCAGGTATGACAAGCAATGTTCACAACACATGCCATGTGCAGTCCATCCCTGGAAATAAGTTCTGCCACTGCCGTGTATTATGTCTCTGCCCTCCCATCTCTAGGGGGTGCTGTAAACGGGCTATCTGTACCCTGGGAATCACGACTAACACTCACAAAGAGTCCCTTTCTGACTCCTGTTTGCTTCCCTTTTCCATATGGCATGCTATAGAAGGACTACATTAGCTTGCATGGACTTCAGGTCCCATAATGCACTGCCTGGTAGTCGGTAAGACCTGTAATCTTCTGTCCATTGCTTCCCAGGGGAAAAGTCTGGTTGTCCCTTTATACTGGATTCTCTCCTCCAGGACTTGTGAGAGACTGAAGCTGCACACATCTGTGACCTCTCTTGTGCAGCCCAGCCATGTGACTCTGCCCTGGCCTTGCTACTGCCTGGAACTGCTTAAAAGCTGCCATTCCCTGAGGCTCCTCGTCGTGCATTGGTGTACGATTCCTTTGTGTTCCAGACCCCTTGCTGGATTGTGTTACAGTCCTGATTCAGCCTGAACCTGCTCTCTGTTTACCCAGTCCTGTTCCTGCTTGTTCCAGTCAGAGTCTGCTCCCTGTTTCTCAGCCTTGTTCATGTTTGTTTTTGCCAGAGCCTGCTTTCTGTTTCCCAGACCTGTTCCAGCCTTTGCGTCAGCCTGAACCCGTTCCCTGTTCCTGCCTTTGTCTCCTAGTTGGTTCCTTCGCTTTCTTTTTCCTCTTGAGTTATTGTGTCTGGTAAGTGTCCTATCAGTCCTCACCTGTGTAGAAGTGTTTTCCTTTGTACTTGGGTTGGCACCTGGTTTCCAGGAGGCAAATCCAGCCCCCATCCTTTGTCTAGTGTTGCATGTAGTCTTTAGTGCCTAACAGTGACCGTGTGCAATGGCTGTATTCCAGGAATTCCCACTGTGTCTCCAGCCAGACCCACAAGGGCTAGTCTCCTGTATGTAAGTACAATCCTTATTTGTGCCCTAAGGGTCCAGACACGGAATCCTTTCTGCTGCCTCCTTTCTATGGGGCTTGGGTGGTGACGATCTGTAAGATTATTCTGCACAGAGGCACTGACGTTCCCTGTTGCTGTGGAAAGTTCTGAGCCCGACCCTACGGACACCCTTAGTGATAACCCCAGTGTGTTTGTCCATTACTGACCGTTCCGTATTTGTTCACACTAAGGTTGCTCTGCCTTCACATTTTTGTTTTCTCTGCCTCACCATAGCTGACCTTTCCCCTTGTATGCCTTTAGCTGCTCTTCTGCTTTGATACACTACCTCCTTGCAAGATACTCTGTGAACTCAAGGGGTGCCCCTAACAGAGTCCTTACTAGACCCGCCCGAAACCGTGACACCATGGAGCCCAATCCTGACACAGGGTACACATGCCCACACACTTGAACTGGACACTTCTGTGGAATGCACATCTGAAAATATGAGAATACATGCAGCCAGGGCAGCAGGTCCACCACAGCAACAGAAGTAACATAGGTAATTGTATTGAGTCAAACTGACGTGTACCAAACATGTTATGAGTAGAATTAAGGCACAGTATCTCAAACACAGTACATACCAAACATGTACATATGTCAGACATTTGTGTAGTTCACACACAAGTCACCATGAAGTCGTAACCAACAATTAATGACATATGAGGGGTAACATATCCTACATAGCACTCATCAGCCATCCTCAATCATGTCTGAGTTTTGTTTGTCGTGTGAAACGTAATGTCCCCAAAGTAAAAAAACTACATACATCACATGAGTCAACACATATTAAAAACACATATCATGAGTGTTGTAGATCACTGATTGCCATAAGATGTACATA
Source organism: Pleurodeles waltl (assembly GCF_031143425.1). Lineage (NCBI taxonomy): Eukaryota > Metazoa > Chordata > Amphibia > Caudata > Salamandridae > Pleurodeles > Pleurodeles waltl. The sequence goes on along the minus strand of NC_090436.1, from coordinate 722,107,580 downwards.
CCCATTTGGAACACATTCAAACATTTGTATCACGTCCATTGTATTGCATGCCATTCCTTCAGAAACACACATATTATTGTTACAGATCATTCACACCCAGAACACACAGTTGCATGCTGTACCACATGTGGCCAACCACTACACCACGCACTGCAGGCCATACCTTCCTATCTTCGTGTTGATACAGGGTGCATGCATGTTAAATATTAGAAAATCACGCAATCGCAGATTGAGTCAAACATTTTGATGCAAATGCATCGAGAAATCATGCAAACGCGAACCAACCATACATGGGCCCTTAGCATGAATTCCACCTGCGCACCACATGCATGCGGATATCCATTGAAATTGAAGAGTACAGGTAATGCATGGTATTTTGCCGCACATGTAGGTTATGCGTAGAAAATATTCACACAAACATCGTATGCGTCAAAAAAATACACGAATGACGGAAAACGGGCCGTAAAGGGGACAGGAAGTGATATAATAGGAAATCCTGTTTACAGGCATGGCACAGTGGGTGTACTTTCACTTTCACTTTACAGTCTGTGCTATTTCTTGACTGTGTGACTGTGACTCAGGGCCATATTTATACTCCGGTTGCGCCGAATGTGAGTCAAAATAGCGTTAAATTTTAACGCCTGGGTCAGGGCAGGCGTTAAAATGGGGCAAACACACCTGTACTTAAGCAGAACACACAGAACAAACAACAGAGCAGCAGAGCAGCAACAGGGAGCTATGGAGGTGCTTTTTCTTCAACGTGCACGTAGACGCAGAGCCCTGCAGCAACAACAGCAGCTACAACAACAACAGCAGGGACCCCAAAGACAGCGCAGAAGGCAGGACAGGATATTCCGCCCAAGAACAACCCTGCATGGCCTCAGGGAACGGGACATCATCCAGAGGTACCGGTTGAACTGGCAGGCCATTCAGCAGCTGCTGGCAAATATCGAACAACAGTTGGCCCCCACTTTAGTGACACCCCGCACTATCCCAACTGAAACAAAGCTGCTTGCCGTACTACACCTGCTGGCAAGTGGCTCCTTTCAGACAACTGGTGCCCTGGTTGGTGGAATATCCCAACCATCATTCTCTGCATTCCTGCCTAAAGTCCTGGATGCCATCATTCGCCTGACACCCCGCCACATCTGCTTCCCTAACACACTGCAGAAGCAGCAGGAAATTAAACAGGGGTTCTACGCCATCAGTGGCTTCCCGCACGTCCTTGGTGCAATCGACTGCACACACGTACGCCTTGTGCCACCTGCTGATTCAGAACACCTCTACCGCAACAGGAAGCACACACATTCAATCAACGTGCAGGCCATAGTCGATCACCAAGGACTGATCACCAACATCGTGGCCAAATATCCTGGGAGTGTACATGACGCATTCATCTTCCGTCACTCCACCATCAACCAACACTTCCAGGATGGACGCTATGGCAATGGACTACTTGTTGGTAAGGACAAAAAACAAACCCATACACACACCGCACACAAACCCTCTAGGACAAACAACACATACACCACAATAGCAACACCTAGCCAGGAACACACTGAGGTACTCACATCACTAGCCATGTGTCAGAAGTCAACATTTAACCTGTCACACATTGGAATTTAATCCACAGCCTAATGTGAAGACATCAATGAGTGTGGTTGGCCAAATGTCACTTTACAGATTGGAAGTCTCAAAATAACCTGTACACTAATACAATGCATAAGTCAAAAGGTATGGGATGGCCTGGGCTCATACACAAGAAGGTGTCAAATACACTTTCACGTTTTAACTCGGTATGGAACTAACATCACACCCCCAGTGAGGACACACAGACAACTGTATCACTAGTCACAATGCTAGGGAGGGAACACTCTACTGCAACAACAAAAACAGTCCTTCTGACAAACGGTTAGCCAACAAACACTTGCTCAGCCAAGGGAAAATATATCAAAGCAAAGTTTTCAATAACAACCATAGGTTGGAACATTAGTACACAAAAGAGTCACAGACAACACAAGACAACTACAGCCATCAAAGATCCGTACAACACTGCCTCCTACATCTAATTCAATCCATTCTCTTTCTCTTTCAGCTGATCAGGGGTATGGCATCCAGCCTTGGGTGATGACACCATTCGGGAACCCAATCACTGCTGCAGAGCGGGCATACAATGACGCCCACAAGAGGACCCGCAGCATTGTGGAGAGGACCTTTGGGATCCTAAAGTCTAGGTTCCGCTGCCTTGACATCACTGGCGGGAGCCTACTCTATTCCCCAGAGATGGTGTGCAAAATCATCCTCACTTGTGCCATATTGCACAATATATGTGTCCAGAGGAACATTCCCCTCCTTGAACTGGACCCAGGCATGCCTGAGGATGATGAAGAGGAGGATGCTGGGCTGCAACAGGAGGGGGGACAACCCAACACGGCAGCAGGACAGCGTAGGCGCCAGCAGCTTGTAAATAATTTTTTTGCTTAATGTATAATAATCACCTGTATTACACTATTGTAAATAAACACAGATATCAAACACCACATCATGCTTTGGTCCATGCATTACTGAGCACCTTTACTTATAAAATGCTGACGAAGAATGTGGTCTCCTTGACCAACAATGCCATAACAATCATCACAACAAAAAAGAACATTTCAATTGTATGCACAGAGGGTAGGATGTGACATGATACATTGCCATACACAGAGGCCCACATGAGTACAAATGTGGCAAATCCACATGCTACATCAAAACACCTGAGACAGTCTTGCACCCAGACAAAAAAAGTAGATCATGTGAAAGTCACATCACATGTGGTCAGAGACAGGGTGGGACCATCCATGTGTACGTCACCATGTCATCAATTGCTTCTCTCCAGTGGGTGATATGAGCAAAACACAATTGGGACAACATTAGCTGCCACTAACTCAGGAAGAGACCTGGATGTCACAGTGACAACATACACCCAGACAGGTGATAGTGGATCCACATACCAACACACATGTACACATATGTCATACAATCAACCAAATTATTGAAAGTAGACCATCACAGTCGGGTCCCAGTTTGAACCTAGCAGGAAGAATGTGACATGCCACTTAACCAGTTAATGCAGAAAGGGACACAGACACCCACTAAAGAATATTCCCCAGAACATCAGGAACGCTCAGAGTCTTCCAAACATAGTCATTGGGAAATGGTAGGCATGTCAGCTCAAAATCATCATTACTGCAAACTTCTAATGGGCTAATGAGATGAATGAATGGTCAACAGTCATACATACCATATGGCCTTACATTAGCCTGCTGCTGCAGGTTTCCCATAAAATATTAAGCCAAGCCATGGATACTGTAACTAATCAGGATGGTCAAATCCTAGGGTGCTGGGGGCCTAAGTCCACTTCTACGGTCCCACAAACATACACAAATCCTGTACTTGTGAGCCAAACACATGCATAAGGTACATGTGTGGCCTACATGTCAAGAGTAGAACACAAAGCACAAACACAAAATGAGGCTAGGACATGGTTAGCCCCATAATAACTGTAAGTGACCATTGCACTCCCTGTTAGGACTCCAGATAAAAGCATCACCATCATAAGTGTGGACCAAATTTGGAGAAGGAATACATCATGGTATCCCATCCATCATTTCCAAACAGCCATCAGCAATTGCCACAAATATGTTGACAAATATGGAAAAGACATTATGTAACGTATCCACACCATTACTGTGTGAATACCTGCCATACATACAACAATGGACATGTGGCATATCCAAACACAAATGTGTATCACATTGCCCCGTTTGACCCTGACAAATCACCTTCCCCAAGTTAAAAACATGAAGACGTAACAAAAAGATTTGATCATAATTCTACGCATACAGCATGGGTGTCATATTTTGGTCACGTACATGAGTGCACAGAATGCAGAGTCAAATCTGAATGTATACAAAAATTTCACAGATTTAGACAGCAAAATATAAGTTACATCATATTTCAGATTTGACTCAGCAGCATGTGCATTCCTGTACGTTTCATATATATGACGCCCATCATGTATGCGTCGGAAAAAATGACGCAACATGCACATATTTTCGTACATCTCGTACAGTAAATGAATATTAATATTCATATCATATTTTTACACTCAGCAGCATGTGCAATATTATGCGTCATAAAAAATGACGCAAAATTATGTATGCGTGAAAATACGACGCAAACCGGGATTAAAAAACGGCGGCCATTTTATGCAGGAAGTGATGTAATAGGATATCCTGTTTGCCAAATCTGTATTGGAAGTTGACTTTCACTTTCACTTTTCAGTCTCAGATTTTTCTAGACTGTGTGGTTCAGTGAAGAGTGTTGTCCTGTGAATTACTGCTTTGTTGTCCTGTGTAGCTTGTCTTTTGTACTTTGTTCAGTCTAATATTGTTGTGTATCATTGTCTCAGTCTGTTAAGTCTAGTTTTGTCCATTCCTGTATTTGTTTGTATTGTCTGTGGGAGTCTGTTGTGGCTAGGGTAGTTATTGGGGTTAGTTGGGCTATTTTCTCCTTTTCTTAACTTCACACCTCTACCTTTCCCCATTTCCTACTTTTTTTTTTCTGTTAGTCATCAGTCATAATGTCAGGGAGGCCTCGCCTGTCCAGGATGGGCGAAGATGAATTGGGGGGATTTATCTGGCTAGTGTGCCATTTCCTCCCGCTGATGCTGGAGGCTGGGGGCCGTGTGATACAGGGGTATCACACGGAGGCCCGGAAAATTTGCTGGGAGAAGGTGCGCCATCACATGGTCCGGGTCCATGGGACCATGCGGAATGTCCATCAGTTGAAACACCGCTGGGCCGATCTGATCACGAGGGAACAGGACCTGCTGGACCACCTGGGAGTCAGGATTGGTGGCCATGTTGGTGAGTAGCAATCAATTACATGGACATGATAGTAATCTGTGTGTGAACATGTGATGAATGTTACCCAATCTGCTAGATAAGGAGCTGCCTATGTGTAATGCTAGGGAAACCTAGGCCCTTGTCAATATATATTGATATCCCCAAATTGGCTACACTTTTTCTCCCTCAAACAGCAGAAACTTAATACATATATCTGTATTTGGCAGGTGTGGCCCATCTCTGCGTGATGCAATGATGCAAATGCTGCCTTACTAATGTTTACATATGTGCCCTAATGTGTACGTGTTGCACAATGTGTATGAAGACCTATGCTAGCAGTCAGATGGCTCAGTTGTTCTACACATACCAGATGGCTGTAGCTGTATGTAATGTAGTGTAGCATTTGTGTCAGACAAGCAACACGTTAATGGCTCTATTTGTACTCTACATGTCATAATGGGCAATGAGTAAGTCATGTCGAAACAACATACCTACATATGTAGACCCCATCGCTCGAAATCTGATTTGAATCCCATGATGATGATATACATGTGTGTTTTATACACGTCACATGAAGTCAGATATGTTTTCCACAGATATGTCACATGTGTGTGTGGTTGCTGTGTGTTGAACATGTCCACATAGGCTGTTTGACTGTGAGTGGTCATGCAGTCCTCATGGAACAAGTGTCTGGATGTCTCTCTGGAATGCACATGCTGAGATGTTTGGATAACAATATTGTCGGGGCATAATTATTGTGAGTAAACTTGGACGACACCTGACTGTCCTGGCCACTGCATGTGTGTAGTAGGGTGTGTAACTGTAGCAGGAGAATCATCCAATGTTAATGTTGAATACAAACTCATCCATGCAGTATGAGCATGTGTGAAAGTGTATCATTACCATGTCATATTCTCACAGTGTCATTGTAACAGAATTATTTTGTCAGTCCACCCAGTCTGAGTACATTCTTCCTGTCATGCTTTACAGGTGGACCAGAGCCTTACACCGTGGGAGAGGTGGCACACTTCGACGACCCCGATACCTACAGTGAGTGTTGCCTGAGTGCTATTTGATATATTTATTTGCCAATGACGCAAAATGGACTACTGTGTGTTCAAGAGAAATCATGATGTGATGCGCTGGCCGTTCATTGCCATTGTCGTGTTAGTGTGATATCAAATTGGACTTATGTTTCTGTTAAGCAACACCTAGCCATCTCTGAGATTGAGGGGCTGTAGGACATTACAGTTGGGCCGCAATGGGGAATGGGATGAGTTACTTAGAATACACTGGTCAAAGTAAGACTTGGTCGGGGACTTGACATGAACTGAGTCTGCATATCAGACTGACATTCTCCCATATAGCTTAGGCACATGGCTGTGATGAAAAGTGCATCTTCCTAGTTGAGGATGGACTGTGCACACTGTAGGTTGGATCTTCCGGGGGCATGTACTTACACAAGCTGAACTAGGAGTGTGTGTGACTTGAGTGCAATGGCCTATGTGTTCTGTTGAATCATGAGAATGGGTGTTCCACCTCCTCTGTGTGTGTAGTAAAACATGCCTCACTGATAGTATGTCATGTTGGCAAAAGTCATATCATTGTGACATGTGTGGTCCATGGATGTCACAATGTTTGCCTAAGTCCAACGTGTTGCTAGCCATTCATAGGTCTTGTGTGTGAAGGCACATACTTGGTGAACGTTCAATACACTCCTGGGTGTGCATTTCACATGGGATTGGTGGTTGTTCTTCCCACACCACCCTCAACGACTGGGATGTTAATGTGAAACAGGCTACCTTGGACTGTAGCAACCAGTATCTCACACTTACTTGACACCTTTTGTGTCGTGAGTCAGAACCTAGGGCCAGATGTGCCAAACTGTGTACAAGTTGATGAACTCATAATTATTGTGTGTGAGTTGCAAACATCTGTTTCCTATTCCGAAATGTATTAGGTGATCATGAAAATATATGGGAGATTTTATTCCTAATCCTAAATATGAAGGCTTTTTCCAGTCCTATTTGCAACTGACAGTGGTATGCAAGTCCATTTGCAATGGAGTTTGTGGTTGCTAAGTGAGTCGCAGTTATCATCCACTTGAAGTGGATGGTAACCCACTTGCTAGCTGTAAGGGGTCCCCATTGTAACCCATCACCTTTCCGAGTGTACCAAAATAATCCTGTACAAAACAGGCAGTGGTCCAAGGGACCACTGCGGCCCGTATTTATAATTTTTTTGCACCACATTTGCGCAGCTTTTTGACGCCAAAACGGCGCAAACTTACAAATTACAATTGGAATTTGCAAGTTTGCGCGGCTTTTGCGTCAACAAGTGACGCAAATGCGGCGCAACAACAAATATAAATACGGGCCTAAGTGCCTTAAATTATTCAATATTGAAATTGTCGTAATTTATTTCTAAGTGCTGCTCATTTCCCGTTGAGGTAAACGGCCTACACTTGGGGAACATGTTCTGCGTTATTTCCAAGCGGTCACGGACATGGAGGTCTGCTGTTCCCAGCAGGCCTCCATCCCCGTGAGTGCCCATAGTTGCAAAGGTGGAGCAACTTGCAACCCACATCATTGATGTAAATGAGGTGGCTCTTAGCAACCCCATAGCAACTCACAGACGGTGTCAGATACCCCATTCTGCATTGCAGATTGTTCGTCCCATTTCCCATCTTCCTACATCTGGTCCCTAGTGTAGACATTGGGTTATAGCCCATTGGTTCAATCTTAGCACACAACCAATTCCAGATGGCTTAGAGTGAGGAGTGTGATAGTTATCACATATAGTGACATATGTAGTGAAGTAAGTATGCGGAAGAGGTGCAGCCATGATGTACAAAACCGTAGGGATGATTAGGATGAGTAGTGTAGGGTGATGTCATCCATCATGTAGAGACCTGGATATTCTAGGTGTGATATGCCCTTATGTATGCATGCTTCACATGTACTTCCTCTGAGCCCTTCTGTGAACTATGTTGTGACAATTGCTGCAACCTATACATTTCTAGTAATGTACAAATAACCCATTGTGCTATCCCACCCAATGCAAAGCCAAAGGTAAATATCTGCCTTTTCTCTTCACAGCTGCTAACATGAGGGCGGCCGATCGCATCCATTTTGAGCGGCGTGCCATCCGTTACAGGCACATCCTGCAGGTGCAGTCTGGGTATCGGCGGATGGGCCGCAGGTATCACTCCGAAAGGGCCTCCGGGGCGTGGTGGGCCACACCACAGCCTCCAACAAGTGTGCCACCTACAGCCACCAACGACACAGCCACCAGGTCTGGCCCAGTGGTCCCATCTACTTCGGCTGCCATGGACCCGCCGCATGCAGCACGACCTGGACCCAGCCGTGTGCTGGCAGCAGGACAGTCACATGTCCCACCAACAGCTGCCACTAGCTCAACCTCTGCTGGCACACAAACCCTCCCCACAGACCCTCCCGTGGACCCTGCAGCCTTCCAGGCATTGTCCCAGAAAGTGGACAAACTTTTGAGGAAGGTGGACAACCTGACTGATGACATGAACTATGTAAAGACCCGGGTCCGCGACATCAGGCGCACACTAAGGAGTGCAAACGTCTAGTTCGTTTGCCCTCTTAAACTTTTATCCCTCCCCTCTCACCTCTTTCCTTTTTTTCTCCTGTTAGTTGGGCTTTGGGGATTAGTATTAGGATTAGGATAGGTATGTAGCTTAGTTAGTGTTAGGGAAGAGGGTGGGGGGTCCTTGTTATTTTTCTCAAATATTTGTGTGTGGGTGGGTGGGTGGGTGGCAATGTTGGGATTCATGTTTAATAAAAAAATAAAAAAAAAAAAAAAAAAAAAATCTGCTTGTTTAGGATAGTGTAGTATGTGTGTAGGTTAGTATGTTTTGTCCTGCATGTGTCCTGTCTCATAATGGTGGGTGGGGGGTTGATGTTTAGATCGTTTCGTTACATGTGTAGAGTAAGTTTAGCTTAGGTTAGATAGGGACAGTTGTGGGTTATTAGTAGTCAGGTTAGATTAGTGTAGGTGTACCTTTCCCTTAGTTGCCTCTTGTAGTACTAGATATAAATAAATATTTTGTTAACCCTTTACTTGATGCGTTAGGTGCTACTTTATCATGGCCTTGACATCCATGTTGCAGAATGATTTAGTGTGACATTTGTGTCCTATGCTCAGCATCCCCTGGGAATGGATGTTTAACATCCCATCTACCCGTGTGCTCACTTGTTAAGTATCCTCAAATTGGGAGACTCCCCATTGGTAGTGTGCATTGTACACCAAGCTTTTGTTATGATATGTGTCCAACTTCACAAAGAGTGCTTCATTACATGTCAATGTGGGTTAATTGTTAGGTCGGACAGCAGTGTGAAGCTCAGGGAGATCTTTGTAGATGAGGAGTTGTTCACACTCATGTATTGCTGCTTTCATTGCTGAGCTACATCATGTGTGTACTGAAGCAGCATGAATTTCCTTCATGGAAGCCTACTCTGTAAGGGAAGTTAATGCAGTGTGATTTGTACACGATTCATTACATTAAGCGGCATACATTCTTATTTAAGTCTTGCATGGAGCCTACATTTCCCAGCCACCATTTGCTCTCTGGAATAGCGATAGATGGTGCATCATTCTGACCAACACAGCATGATTGTGTGTGCTTAGTTCCTTCCTCAGTTATTTCCCTCAGTATGGTAGGGCTATGATGCAATCCTGGCCAATGCACAGATGGATCTGAATATATGACATCAGGACAGTAGTATAGAGATTCAACAGGGTTGCCACACAGCCACTTTGGAGTTAGGTACTGCACAGTTGAAGTGTGAAATGACACAGAGACACAATAGGTGAGCAAGTGCGATTTTTTTACAGGTGTTGTAGTGCAAATTGTCCATTCAACATTTTGGCTGAGTCCGTTCTGGGGCATCATTTCTTGGTGAGCCTATAGAAGGTGTCAGTGCAGAGGGACAGGATTACCAAATTGTAGGAGAGAGACATTCACTGGCAATGTGGACAAGTCAAACAGTGGATTGCCAAACAGTCATTGAGTGTAGGTGTTCAGAAACTGGGCTTTGACTAAACGCAGGACCTTGGTCAGAGTAGGCCATGGTGCAGGGACTAGGGCTTCCGGGTACTCCTCCGTGTGAAGGTTATCTGTTCCACGTCTTCTTCTTCTGATGTGTGTGTTGCCTCCTCTGTCCTTGTTGTTGTTGGTTGTGAAGGGGCAACACACACCTCAGTGTTAGAAGACATGGAGGCAGACATCCCGGGGGCTAGTCCCTGTGGACTTAGGAAGGGCAATACTGCAGCAAGGAGGGCCTGCTGGTTTCTCAGAATGGCAGCCACATCCCGATGGTAGGCAGCCAGGTCAGCCCTGAGGGGTTCGATGTTGCATTCGTGCACCCGTTGACTGGCTTGCATTCTTAGTTGTTCCGTCAACTGGATGACAGCTGTGGCGATTTGCTTTTGTGTTTCTACAAGTTCCTGCATGTGCGATGTTAGTGCTTGCATCACAGCTGTCTGATCAGCAGGAGGGATCATGCACGAACGCACCCCCTCAAGGCTGGCTGCCATAGTTTGCATCCCCACCCGCACCTCCTTGGCCAGCTCCCGCTGGACCCCAACGACGGTTCTTTCAAAGCTGGTTCCAGTGTCGTCGGAGTCCTCAGCTGTGTTGGAGCTGGCAGGTATTACATTTGGGGTGGCAGGTGGGTCTACTGGGGTGGCTGCTTCTTCTGGGCTCCTCCTTGGGACTGAAGGTGGGGTTTGGAGGCTTCCTAAGACCATGTTGAGGGTTTGTGGGGAGAGGTTGATGGGGTCGTCATCGATGTCATCAGGGAAATCAGGGTCAGGCATATCGGCAGGAGATCCATGTTCCTCTGCAATGAAACAGGGTACAATTAGTGTGTCTGTGTTGTAACAAGTTTGCAAACAGTTACAGGCGTTTGGATGCCTTATCTTTGGTCTCTGTTTTTTTCTGGGTATCTGCTGTCCTTCATATGGGCATTGTTGTAGGCCTATGGCCCACCTGTGTGTCACATGTGTGATGTGGAGCTACCAGACTTGTCTGCCTAATTGCCGCTAGGTGTTGCTTTGTAACATTTTGTGAATAGGCATCTTTGTGTCCTACTAGTCCCTCCGTGATTAACTATTCTTATGTAGATACATTTTCGAGGGTGTGTTCTCATTATCAGACCTGAGCTGACTTGCTTACGAGGCAGCAGGATAGCTAATGGTGTGATGGACTGACTCTGACCCACTTTTAATTGACTCTGTCACCCTGATTCTTTCATTTTGCTCTAGCTAACTAGCATTGGCTCATGTCTCCCACAGCAAAGGAATGATTATACATCCGAGCGCATGACATCTTTGGAACTTTTCAGGGAAGTTGTGGTCACTCAGATCCCAACATCTTCACTCTTTTCCAGTATGAACTCATACACAAAAGTCAAAGACAGTATTTGTTTCATATGATGATCTCTTTGAACAACTGACTTGTCTATATTTAGGTGTGAGCCACAATAACCCAAATACTTCAACATGGTAGACTTGAAATAGTCAGCAGGAGAGTAAGACATTGGTCGAAAGCTATCATGGTGCCTAACAGTTTGTACTCTCCCTCTGCTTGTTCTATTTATAGCACAGCATGTTAAGCTTCTAGCCTGCCTGTCTGAATCACTGGGGAGACTTCATCCGTCATATCTGAGCAATGGCCTGTGATCTGGTTTTGCATCTGCAGCAAGGCAGGCAGCGTCTGGTGTTTCTCTGTTTGGAGACTCCCTCTTGTGTGTCTTGGGACAAGGAAGTGATTTTATAAGTCATAAGTCATGGTGATGAGATAGTTTCCCTACGCAGGAATGGCAAATCAGAACCCCTACCCCATCTATCCGCAAAGTACCAGACTGTATCCTTGACTGGGGCACAGAGTGTATCTGTTCTGGCACACTCCAGTGCAGATGTAGGCAAAACAGTGTGATTGGACTTATTAACAACACCCTAGGACTGGCTATTTGGTATATTTCCTGATAGGAAGGCCAATGAGAAGCATGTAGTGCAAAGTGCTCAGAGGCTCTTAGATGTGAGCATATGCGTAAGAGTACATTCAGGGTAAGGTGCAGAAAGGCCTACAGCCTGAGGCTAATGCGCAAAGTATACATTACACTTGCCAGAATACACATTGACTGACTGTGGGTGTTGTGAGTGCCCTGCCAACACACTTGCCTCTCAGGACCTGACCCATTCACTTTTGATTCACATTGCATGCAGTGTACATGTTCCGTGCCATTTCCTATGCATGTTCATGTTTGGATGTGGTGTGGATGTAAAGATTGTTGATGTTTGAAGATGAAGGTGGGTCATGTGTGTTTGATTGTATAAGCCTGTTTATCGTATGAAGGTCCGATTTGTTTGTCAGACTTTGCAGGTGTGTTTGAGTGACCAGTTGCCTATGTCTCCTCCTCAGGTGTTATCTGAGCAGTATGACATTAGTGATGTAGCCTTGTTATCCAGGCATGTGAGGGACCCTGACGTATGCAGCATGTGTGTGTGGTTGGTGCTGTGTGGGTCCTATTGCTGTTTACTTTGGCTTATGTATGTGTCAGGTATGGACATTGGGCATTTGAGTGTACTGGTGCGTTTGTATTTTTACACTGACTTGTTGCGGATGTCAATGTCACCCCCTAATTTGTGTATGTATATTCCATGGGGAGGTTGCTGCCATTTGGGGCCATATTTATACTCCGTTTGCGCCGAAATTGCGTCGTTTTTTTTGACGCAATTTCGACGCAAAACTAACGCCAACTAACGCCATATTTATACTATGGCGTTAGAGGCGAATAGCGCCAAAGTTCCCGGAATGTGCGTCATTTTTTAGCGTGAACCCCTTCCTTGCGTTAATGATATGCAAGGGAGGCGTTCCCGTCTAAAAAATGACTCCCAGGCCTTTACGTGGTATTTATACTCCCGGGCAAAAGAGACGCCCGGGAGTTGGCGTGGCTAAAAACGGCGCATTTGCGCCACTTTTTAACGCCTGCTCAGGGCAGGCGTTAAGGGGCCTGTGGGCTCAAAATGAGCCCACAGGTGCCCTCCCATGCCCCCAGGGACCCCCCCTGCCACCCTTGCCCACCCCAGGAGGACCCCCAAGGATGGAGGGACCCACCCCAGGGACATTCAGGTAAGTTCAGGTAAGTATAATTTTTTATTTTTTATATTTTTTTTTGGTGGCATAGGGGGGCCTTATTTGTGCCCCCCTACATGCCACTATGCCCAATGACCATGCCCAGGGGACAGAAGTCCCCTGGGCATGGCCATTGGGCAAGGGGGCATGACTCCTATCTTTACAATGATAGGAGTCATGTTGATGGGGGATGGGCGTCGTTAAAAAATGGCGCAAGTCGGGTTAAGACGATTTTTTCGACGTAACCTGACTTGCCCCATTTTAAGACGCCCATGCGCCATTTTCCCCCTACGCCGGCGCTGTCTGGTCTACGTGGTTTTTTCCCACGCAAACCAGGCAGCGCCGGTCTGATTGCGCCGTCTAACGCCATTCCATAAATACGGCGCCCGCTTGGCGCTTCAGAATGGCGTTAGACGGCGCAAAACTTTTTGACGCTAAACTGCGTTAGCGCAGTTTAGCGTCAAAAAGTATAAATATGGGCCTTGGTACTGTAGCTGCACAGAGATGAGAGGCGTTATTGTAAGGTGTTGTGGCAGTTACATTGCAGTTGTTGCTTTGCCTACTGGGTTACTGATAGGGACCTAGTTGCTGTAGGATAGATTTTACAAAACAAGTGCCTGGATGTGAGTTTGCTGTAGTGGCCTTCCTACCTGTCGCTGCTTTCCCTTGGCTCTATTGTTGTACTTACAGGATGTCCCCATGGGGCTGTACTTGTTGCTGTGTTTGGTGGTGCCCCAGCTTCAGTGTGTGCTAGGCATGCCCCCCTACTGTGCTCCTTTACCCATGCCACTCTATGTATATGCTGACTTACATGCATTGTGTAGTAGGTATTCCCCCCCCTGGTTGCAGTTAACATTAGTGCATTATAATTCCCCATGCGACTTACCCTGCATGTGCATTGTGTCTTGGTAGTCTGCACTGTCCTGCCCTTGAATCCCTGTGACGATCTCCTCGGGGATGGCTGCTGCAACCATCTCCTCCATGTGGTCCAGGGCCTCCTGTTGTGCTGGACTCCCACCTCCAGTCTGCATTGCTGCCTTCCTGTTCCTGGCCATTTTCTCTTTGGTCCTGCGTTTACAGTCATGCCAGCGTTTCTTACACTCAGTGACTGTGCGGCGTTCTTCAGCCACACTGTTGATCTTGTCCACTATTTGCTTCCATATGGCCTCTCTCCTACTGAGTGGCAATTTGGATGTAATGAAAAGTTGGTGCTGGTGTTCCGTCACCTCTCTCACCAGGATTTCCTGCTCCTCTTCACTGAAGCGACACTTTCTTTTCTTTTTTTGGTTATCCTGGTTTGTTTGTGGGACCTCTTGGCTGGTTCCTGGTCTGCTGTCATCATCCTGGGCTCTGTTGTGTCCACTGGGATCCATGTTGGCTCTCTGGTAACACTGCAGTTTTCGCGCTAGAATTTGACGCAATTGCGTGAGAAAAACCAGCGCTTTCACGATTGCGCTGTCGTAAATCGGCCCACGGTGATGTGCTTCGCCTTTACGTGGTTTTTCCTTACGACTTGAAGCCGCTGTGTGCGTCATAATATCCTGACGCCCACCTGTTGGTTGCGCCGCCGTACGTCAAAGTATAAATTTGACGCCCGCACGGCGCATCCAAATGGCGTTAGACGGCGCAAACTTTTTTGACGCAAAACTGCGTTAGTGCAGTTTTGCGTCAAAAAGTATAAATATGGCCCTCAGTGTTGCTGGTGTCTCGATTGTGTTTATTGTATTTTGTGGTACCTCTCTTGTGTCTTTTGTGAATTCTGTTTGTTTATTGTACCTGTGTATGTGATTTTGTGTAGTTTAGTGTCTTTTAGATTGAATTTGTACTGTCGGGTGTCTGTCTGGGGGTTAGATTGGTTGGGTTAGTTGGTGTTCTTCGGTTTGGGCTGTAATTTTCCTTTATTTTCCTTTTTTTTCTACACAATCTCAGTTTTGATTTGTTGTTCAGGGACATGTCAGGAAGGGGGAGGCTGATCTGCACGGGGGAGGAGGAGCATGGGGGATTTGTGTGGCTGGTGTGCCACTTTCTTCCTTTGATGCTAGAGGTGGGTGGGTGGTACAGTGGTATCACACAGAGGCGAGGCGGCTGCGGTGGGGCAAGGTGCCCTACCACCCCAAAAGAGTCTACCTTACGAGCAGGAATGAGCACCAGCTGAAGCATTGCTGGGCTGACCTGGTGACCAGGGAGCAGGATCTGCTGGACCACCTGGGTGTGGTGATCGGTGGCCCTGTTGGTGAGTATCAGATTGACAAATGTGTACAGTAGAATGCTCTTGAGTGACAGTAGCAGATGTCTTGACGTGCTGCATGCAATGTTTGAGGCCATGTTGGAGTCCACGTGTCTATACATGTTAACAACGCAGGCTTGAGGTTTGTTGTGTCATGTATGACTATCACTTAGGGCCACATGTACAAAGCTATTTTTAACTGTCACAAACGGCCTAGTTTTCAGAATGTCTGTGTTTAAGTCAAGAAAAAATGTTTATTCCAATGCACATTCTCAATTTTGCCATTTTGTAATCACATTGCCGAATCACAAAACAGGGTTCTCTGGTGGCATTTAGGAAGGGGCGTTCCATCCTATTTGCGAGTCACAGTCCGCTGATTGATTGTTTGGTGATCGCAAATGCTATCACAAAACAATTGCAGTTACCACCAGTTTCAAGTTGGTGCTAACTTATTCGCAATAGGAAAGGGGTCCCCATGGGATACCTTCCCCTCTGTGAATGCATGACAAAAAAAAAATCAGAGCAGGCAGTGGTCCCACAGACCACTGTCTGCTTTAAAAAAAAAAAGTTATAATATTTGTTTTTGACATGCTTTCGCGTTTACCGTTAATGAAATAAGGTTGCATTTAAAAAAAGAAAATACATCTTTATTTGAAAGCAGTCACAGACATGGTGGTCTGCTGAGCCCAACAGGCCAGCAGCCCTGTGAGTGCCGCCATTCCCAAGGGGTTTGAAAAATGAGACCTACCTCATTAATATTCATGAGGTAGGTCATTTGCTACCCCATTTGTGATTTGCAAACAGTGTCATTGACAGTGTTGTACATCAGATTATCCTACTTGCAAACTGAGTTGCTAAGTCTCACAGTGTGCGACTCACAAAACCTGATCTTCGTACATGTGGCCCTTAGTCACACATTTCATGTGCAATGGCAACACCTGTGCCCAGGCATTCTGTCAATGATGATCATTTAAGACACTGTCAGCATACCACATTTCACTGTATCAGGACAGCAAAGTGGGCAATCCATGTTTAGCGCTACTTTGTCATCATTACACACACATGATCCCTGCCATAATGTTGGCAAAGAGGACACTGCCAATGGGGCATTTGTTACCTACATACAACTGTGCCACATTTGTCATGGACCACAGAAAGCCTAATAATTGCAGACTGAAAATTGAGCCACGTGTCAATCACACAGTAACTCAGTGTGCCTTGATGCTTGAGCCACAATACATGAGTCACTTGTATTGCAGTGCACAAGGGAAGTGCCATTGAAATTGTCACCAAAATACAAATCATGCTTGGCGTACCATCTGAAATGGATTAGCAACAAATGGTTGTAGTGTGGCTAAGCACAACATGATTGTTAGGCCCAGTGCATGTGTGGCTATCACTCACTGGAGTGTCAGTGTCAATGTAAGCCTGCAGTGGTAGGTCTGTATTACTGTCTACATGTAGGATCACCAGCTCACTCATGTAAAATGTTACAAACTGTGATATGTTGTCCACACGTTTGTACAGTGATCTGACTTTCAGCATATATTTGTTTTCCATGTCTTACAGGTGGACCATTGGGGAAGTGGCTTGAATTCAGGACCCAGACATATTCAATAAGTGTGATAATGTCTGTCACTTGTAGTGATTGCAGCTGTTGTGTGAGTGACTCTTGTGTGTTGCACTCATTGCAAGATATGATGAACTGGAACATGATCTGATGTCTTACTCGGCTGGATGTTGATATAGTGTTCCTTGCAAGGGTTACACATTCACAGGCAGAGAGTCATATCTTGGGAGTCTTGTGCTGCACAATAGGCAGCAGCGCGTGAACAAGGTGATTACTAGCCACATGTAGGCCCACATGTGACTTGGAAGTGCGCCAGTGTCAGTATATTTGCACAGGGTCATACCCTCATTCTCGCAACACAGTGATGAATCAGTTTTCCACACAAAATTGTGCATACCTGTATTGTAATGTACATGTAGGACTGTATGGGTAACTGTCCCCCAGCATCTAGCCCCATAAGTTGTACTCATTTTACATGACACTTATGTGGTATGTAATAGGCGTGCATGCAGGTCAAGGCCAGACGTGTGCTGGCATCAATGTGGGTGTTTTGGGAATTGTATTGGCAGATCAGGTGTTGATGGTGGTCCACAACTGGACACATGAATGTAGATGTGAATGCCCTATATATACCTTATTTCTAGATTTCTGAACATATCTTCCATTTTTAAACTGTTGTGTGAAAGGCATATCATGAGTTACTCTGCCCTTCGGGTTGCCACACACACCACATGCCAAATTGCTGTTGGCTACATGATGTACTGTCACACATGGAAGTGATGGGAATGGAGGGTCATGTAGATTCTATCCTCTCAGGATGCAGAAACCGGGGCCTGTCATATGCATCTCCCAGCATAGGACCTAGTCTATGCTAGGGTAGAGTCACTGTGGCTCTGTAACTTTGACACTGTGCCTACTCCTGGTACCCCAGAAGATCCTGTCATGTGGCAAATTTGATGCACTAATGGCTAATCCAGCCAGAATACCTCATTCCTTCGAGTAGATTAAGAATGGGTACAAAGGTAAGTCATAAATCTAAGCCATGTGTCCACTTAGCATCATTGTCAATGTGTGTGTTTGACTCATGGCTGGCCCCTTACTCCCACAGTTCTATTGTCACATTCCCACTGGTAATATTTGTCCAGTAGAGCCTTAATGCATAAATGACAGTCCCACAGTGCAGACAGTGTGTTGATTCCTTAGAGTCCATGATATGTGACTCAGTAGCTTGGCCACATAGTAGAAACTGTATAATGCATGCATTTGTTTGTTGGATGACATCTCTATAGGATGGACACATATGTCTAAAGGAGTGTTCTGTGGTAGAGATACATGGCACAGATCCCCACCCCGAGAAGTGGCATGAGACTGCATTTGCTATTGCAAATGTCCATACAATGTCCACACATAGACAGGGAAGACAATTTTTGTACCCCCCATCCCTGTCCCTTCATTGTTACTCATGTGTAATGATGAAGTTTGTACTCTGGCATGCTGCCTGTAGGGACCGTATGCAGTGAGCCATTCTCACATTCATGCTTAAGGAGTTTACCCTTCAGAAGCCACATATGTGTGATGTGTTTCATAGTGGCTCACCTCACAGTAAAAATTGATAGAGCATGGGTTACCTCATGTCAATAAGCTTGTTTAGTCATTTTAGGCCCTTAGCAGGTGTTAGAAATGGGGTCTTTGGTTGACAGTCAGGTACCCCCTGTTCAAGCAAGGACCCCCACTCTAGTCAAGGTAAAAGAGAATCACCCTCAGCTAACCCCTGCTTACCCCCTTGGTAGCTTGGCAGAGCAGTAGGCTTAACTTCAGAGTGCTAGGTGTAAAGTATTTGTACCAACACACACAGTAACTTAATGAAAACACTACAAAATGACACAACACCAGTTTAGAAAAATAGGAGATATTTATCTGAACAAAACAAGTCCAAAAGGACAAAAACCTGACATACACAAGTCAAATTTTGAATTTTTTAAAATGTAAACTAAAAAATAGCGCTTAGAGACACAAAGGCCCGTATTTATACTTTTTGACGCTAAACTGCGCTAACGCAGTTTAGCGTCAAAAAGTTTTGCGCCGGCTAACGCCATTCTGAAGCACCATGCGGGCGCCGTACTTATTGAATGGCGTTAGCCGGCGCTAGCAGACCGGCGCTGCCTGGTGTGCGTGGAAAAAAAACACGTACACCAGGCAGCGCCGGCGTAGGGAAAAATGGCGTTAGGGCGTCTTAAAAATGGTGCAAGTCAGGATGACGCCAAAAAATCGCCTCCACCCGATTTGTGCCATTTTTTACGATGCCCAGACGCCATTTACATGACTCCTGTCTTAGTAAAGACAGGAGTCATGCCCCCTTGCCCAATGGCCATGCCCAGGGGACTTAGGTCCCCTGGGCATGGTCATTGGGCATTGAGGCATGTAGGGGGGCACAAATCAGGCCCCCCTATGCCAAAAAATAAAATAAAAAATAAAAAAAATTATACTTACCTGAACTTACCTGAATGTCCCTGGGATGGGTCCCTCCATCCTTGGGTGTCCTCCTGGGGTGGGCAAGGGTGGCAGGGGGGGTCCCTGGGGGCATGGGAGGGCAGCTGTGGGCTCATTTTGAGCCCACAGGTCCCTTAACGCCTGCCCTGACCCAGGCGCTAAAATCCGGCGCAAATGCGGGGTTTTTTGCCCCGCCCGCTCCCGGGCGTGATTTTTGCCCGGGAGTATAAATACGACGCATTTGCGTCGCAGTCATTTTTTTAGACGGGAACGCCTACCTTGCATCTCATTAACGCAAGGAAGGCGTTCACGCAAAAAAATGACGCTCTTTCCTCATACTTTGGCGCTAGACGCGTCTAACGCCAAAGTATAAATATGGCGTTCGTTTTGCGCCGAATTTGCGTCGGAAAAAACGACGCAAATTTGGCGCAAACGGAGTATAAATATGCCCCAAAATGCTTCGATGAGGTGTTAACACGCGTCGTAACGGAGTCGTTCCCAACAATCTGACACCAGTGGCGCCGGACACAGAGTCACGTAGACCCACAGGTACAGTACCTTGGTGAAGAAATGAAAACGAGCCGATGCGCGAAGTCGGGGATCGCGGCGTCTGTGCGAAACGTTGAATCCACGCACTTCGAGCGGGGTCGGTCACGACGTGGTGCGGCGACTTCCACGGAGTCGCAGACTTTGGCAGGGCTGCAGTGATGTCGGGCCTGAGAAGGTAGTTGCGTTCCAGCAGAGATCATGGAGTCGGTTGCAGGCGGTGTCACTGGATTCAGCAGCGGTGTCGGCCCGATGTAGTCTGAAGTCTATTTCCTTGGATTTTCACCAGCTTTCCTTTCAAGGGCCCAGGGACTGGATAGGGCACCACTTGTCAGAGCAGGAGTCTCTCCGGAGACTCCAGGTGCTGGCAGAGAGAAGTCTTTGTTGTCCCTGAGACTTCAAATAACAGGAGTCAAGCTCTAAATCAAGCCCTTGGAGATTTCTTCACAAGATGGAAGGCACACAAAGTCCAGTCTTTGCCCTCTTACTCTGGCAGAAGCAGCAACCGCAGAATAGCTCCACAAAGCACAGGCAGGGCAGCTCTTCTTCTTCAGCTCTTCAGCTCTTCTCCAGGCAGAGGTTCCTCTTGTTTCCAGAAGTGTTCTAAAGTCTGTAGTTTTGGGTGCCCTTCTTATACCCAATTTCTCCTTTGAAGTAGGCCTACTTCAAAGCAAAGTCTCTTGTGAATGTGAAGGCCAGGCCCAGACACTCACCAGGGGGTTGGAGACTGCATTGTGTGAGGGTAGGCACAGCCTTTTCCCTCTTAGCACAGCTGGCTCATGAGGATATGCAGGGTACACCCCAGCTCCCTTTGTGTGACTATCTAGTGTGAGGTGCAACCAGCCCAACTGTCAAACTGACCCAGACAGGGAATCCACAAACAGGCAAAGTCACAGAAATGGTTTAAGCAAGAAAATGCTCACTTTCTAAAAGTGGCATTTTCAAACACACAATCTTCAAATCAACTTTACTAAAAGATGTATTTTTAAATTGTGAGCTCAAAGACCCCAAACTCCAAATGTCCATTCGCTCCCAAAGAGAATCTACACTTTAGTCAGATTTAAAAGTAGCCCCCATATTGGCCTATGAGAGGGACAGGGCTTGCAACTGTGAAAAACTAATTTAGCAATATTTCAATGTCAGGACATATAAAACACATCACTATGTCCCTCATTACAACCCTGGTGGTAAATCCCGCTTACCGCCGTGCTGACGGCTGTCAAGATACCGTGGAGGAAATCCGCAACAGGTATTACGGCCCACATCTCGTAATCCGCCACAATACAGACACACACACAAGTCCGCCACACCAAAGGTCAGTGATAAACTGGCGATAGCAAAACCCACACCGTCACGCCAACAAGAATACACCCACAAAATCACGACCCACGAATCAACGCGACGGTCATTCAACCGCAGTAAACCATTGGCGGTACACACCACCGCGCTCAAAATACACATACATTTACAAAACACAACCACATTGGACAATTCAAAAATACACTCACCTGAAACACATACACACACCACACAATACACCACTATAAAACACACACCCACATTACCCACAACCCCTTACAACGAAATTTTTTGAAGAAGCACAGAGAGAGAGAATAGCAAACACAACACCAGCATCCACAGGCACACAACACCATCACTCATACAACATCCGCGCACCTCAAAGAACACACACCAACACAACACAGCACAACAAACATCACCTCAAACATCACCCACACTACATTATGGCACCTCAAAGACACCCCAGGTTTTCTGAGGAGGAGCTCAGGGTCATGGTGGAGGAAATCATCCGGAATGGCCACAGCTATTCGGATCACAGGTGCAGCAGACCTCCATTGCAAGGAAGATGGAGCTATGGTGGAGAATTGTCAACAGAGTCAACGCAGTAGGACAGCATCCAAGAACACGGGATGACATCAGGAAGAGTTGGAATGACCTACGGGGGAAGGTGCGTTCCGTAGTATCCAGACACCAGGTAGCGGTACAGAGGACTGGCGGTGGACCCCCACCTCCTCCCCCATAACTAACAACATGGGAGGAGCAAGTCTTGGCTATCATGCATCCTGAGGGCCTCACAGGAGTAGCAGGAGGACCGGACTCTGGTGAGGCAAATCTTTACCATTATATCCCCCACCCTACCTACATGCAATCACAAACTCCTACCCCTACCCTCACACCCATCACCCCAACACCCCACAGATACCCCACTATCACAACCCACACATCCCAATACCAAGCCCTGCATGTAACACCAATGCATGGACACCCATCACCAAAGCATGTCCAGTATAGAGACTCACCCAGGCCACAAAATCACCAATCACACAAGGGCCAAGCCAATAATGCAAGCACAGGAGTAGAGGGTAACTCACCCATTGCACAAGATGGCACACACAGATACAATAACTATGCATTTACACCCCAACAGGACCCCTACCCAATGTCATCGGACAGGAGGTGCCAGCCATATCCAGTCCCCCCACAGAAGAGGCCCACAGTGATGACAGAAGCTCTGCACGCCTGGATCAAGATGACCAGCCCGGCCCATCAGGGACCTCGGGACAGTAAGGGCCGTATTTATACTCCGTTTGCGCCGAATTTGCGTCGTTTTTTTCGACGCAAATTCGACGCTAAACTAACGCCAACTAACGCCATATTTATACTATGGCGTTAGAGGCGAATAGCGCCAAAGTTCCCGGAATGTGCGTCATTTTTTAGCGTGAACCCCTTCCTTGCGTTAATGATATGCAAGGGAGGCGTTCCCGTCTAAAAAATGACTCCCAGGCCTTTACGTGGTATTTATACTCCCGGGCAAAAGAGACGCCCGGGAGTGGGCGTGGCTAAAAACGGCGCATTTGCGCCGCTTTTTAACGCCTGGGTCAGGCATGGCGTTAAGGGACAAGTGGGCTCAAAATGAGCCCAGAGTGCCCTCCCCTGCCCCCAGGGACCCCCCCTGCCACCCTTGCCCACCCCAGGAGGACACCCAAGGCTGGAGGGACCCACCCCAGGGACATTCAGGTAAGTTCAGGTAAGTATTTTTTTTTTTTTTTTTAATAATTTTTTTTGGCATAGGGGGGCCTGATTTGTGCCCCCCTACATGCCACTATGCCCAATGACCATGCCCAGGGGACAGAAGTCCCTTGGGCATGGCCATTGGGCAAGGGGGCATGACTCCTATCTTTACAATGATAGGAGTCATGTTGATGGGGGATGGGCATCGTTAAAAAATGGCGCAAGTCGGGTTAAGACGATTTTTTCGACGTAACCTGACTTGCCCCATTTTAAGACGCCCATACGCCATTTTCCCCCTACGCCGGCGCTGTCTGGTCTACGTGGTTTTTTCCCACGCAAACCAGGCAGCGCCGGTCTGATTGCGCCGTCTAACGCCATTCCATAAATACGGCGCCCGCATGGCGCTTCAGAATGGTGTTAGACGGCGCAAAACTTTTTGACGCTAAACTGCGTTAGCGCAGTTTAGCGTCAAAAAGTATAAATATGGGCCTAAGTTCCCCTGCCACAGTCACAAACCACCACTGAACCTCCCCCTCAGGAAACACCACCACAGCACCCACCCAGCGGGCCCATGCCACTGTCCCCAGGACACGTCAATCATCAGTGTTTCCACCACTACAGGGACCCCAGGCAAACCCTCTAACCCAAAACATTCAGGGACCTGGGGTCAGTGGCAGTGGGCACACTGTTCAGGGGACAGAGGCACAGGATAACAGGGAAGCTGGGAGGACTGCTGTGCGACAGCGGGAGGACAGACCCAGGGAACCCACTCTCCACGAGGCACTCTCCAACATCATGGGAGCATACCACCATTCCCAGGTGACCATGGGCACAGTACTGGCCAAGTTGCAGGAGACCCAGCGGCTGCAGGAGGAAAAGTACGTGGGAATCAGGGAGGACTTGAAGTCTATTAACACTACCCTGGTCACCATTGCAGGGGTGCTGGCAGACATGGCCAACACCATGAGGGAGACCGTGGCACACCCACTGGCCCCTGACACTAGCCTGAACAATGTACAGCCCTCCACGTCCGCTGGCGCTAGTGGACAGGAGGTCCCACCACAGGACCAACAGGCCACCAGGCCCCCACCCCCTGCAGAAGGAGAGCCACACTGCAAAAGGCAAAAGACAGAGAACATTGGCAAGACCCCCACCAGAAAATACGACTCTCGTGATTGTCCCCCTTCTGTCCCACTATGTCACCTTGACAACCTTGAACTGCCATTACTCCACCTCCTATGCCCCCTTGGACAATGCACCTGTGATACCAATAGACTGGACTCCCCCATAGACATTCCTCCACCATCTCCCCAGCCCATTGCACATACCCCTCCACTGAATAGCACTTAAATAAACACCCTTGAATCACAAAATGATCTGGAGTCAGTCTGTACTTTCACACGTGTGTTATTACAACCTCTCTGACACATAGCAATGTCAATGTTCCTTTTCACATACCAATGGTCGACAGTTGTGGGGCAGCAGTAAACATAGCAGAAGGCAGACAGTGGCACCCAGATCTGTGAAATGGAAATCCAAAGTGAACTGTCAGGGTCCACACACAGAGGTAAAAAGGCAGAATCATGCAATGTCCTACTGTAGTATGATATGAAAGGAGCAGTGCCAGTCTCTTACATATGTCTCACTGGAAGTATTGCATGATGATGTTGTTTCTGTTGTCTATATCTTCTTCTTCTGCCTCTTCTTCCTCACTGTCCACAGGCTCCACAGCTGCCACAAGACCAACATCAGGCTCATCCTCCTGCAGAAAAGGCACCTGGCGTCGCAAAGCCAGGTTTTGCAACATACAGCATGCCACGATTATCTGGCACACCTTCTACGGTGAGTAGTATAGGGAGCCACCTGTCAGATGGAAGCACCGGAACCTGGCCTTCAGGAGGCTGAAAGTCCGCTCTATTATCCTCCTAGTTTGCCCATGTGCCTCATTGTAGCGTTCCTCTGCCCTTGTCCTGGGATTCCTCACTGGGATCATTAGCCATGAGAGGTTGGGGTAACCAGAGTCACCTGAAAATATTGAGGCACAACTGTTAGACACACACCAACCCTTAGGGACTCTCCCATACCCAGACACCTATTCAAACTGTGATGGGACCTTGGGCTCACCTATTAGCGACACACAGTGCCTCTGGAGTTGCCCCATCACATAAGGGATGCTGCTATTCCTCAAAATGTAAAGGTCATGCACTGAGCCAGGATAATTGGCATTCACATGGGAGATGTACTGGTCTTCTAAACACACAATCTGCACATTCATGGAGTGGTAGCTTTTGCGGTTTCTGTACACCTGTTCATTCCTGCGGGGTGGGACAAATGCCACATGTGTACCATCAATGGCACCAATGATGTTGGGGATTTGTCCCAGGGCATAGAAGTCACCTTTCACTGTGGGCAAATCCTCCACCTGAGGGAAATTATGTAACTGCGCATGTGTTTCAGCAGGACAGACAACACTCTGGACAACACGTTAGAGAACATTGGCTGTGACATCCCTGATGTCATGGCCACTGTTGTTTGAAAGGAACCACTGGCCAGGAAATGGAGTACTGACAGGACCTGCACTAGAGGGGGGATTCCTGTGGGATGGCGGATAGCTGACATCAGGTCTGCCTCCAACTGGGCACACAGTTCATGGATTGTGGCACGATCATGTCTGTAGGTGATAATGATGTGTCTGTCTTTCGTTGTCGACAGGTCCACCAGGGGTCTGTATACCGGAGGATGACGCCATCTCATTATCTGCCCCAGCGGATTTGCTCTATGGAGGAGAAGGGTGAGCAGAGGGTCATGCACTACATAGCTTGCACAAGGGTGTTTTGAATAATTGTGTTGTAATCTGTGTGTGGCACTGTCTGTCCGTATTCCTGACCAAAAGTGCTGTGACGTAGTTAGATGCCCTGCCGTGTGGTCCCCTGAAATGGCAGCTGCCTGACCTGTAAGGAGGGACAAGAGGAAATGAGGTAACTGGACTGGCAGTGTGCTGCGTTGCGGTAGGCGGACGAAGACCGCGGCGCAATTCAGCATTCGTTATCATTGGGCCCTATGGGTTCCAGGAGCCAATGGCGATGTACGCCGGCGGTGACGGTACACACCACCCTGGACGTAACTGTCATTTTCTAACTGTTCTCTCACTTGATACCTGACCTTCAACAGGAGAGGACCTACACTGCAAGTGCTGCTGTGACCTGAGTCTGGAAGCGACAATGGCTACAGTGTCTGGGGAAAGGGCCCCTGCCTTCACCGCGGAGGAGTTGGACAACCTGGTGGCTGGGGTCCTCCCCCAGTACACGCTACTCTACGGTCCTCCAGACAAACTGGTGCGTACACTGTGAGCATGATGGATGGGACATGAATGTATGGAGTGGCATGGATGGAAGATACAGGGGGGTGGGCTGAGGCCAGCACATGAGGATGGTCAGAGTATGTGTTTCTGGACTAGGGTGGAAAGTTGTGGCCAATGAGTAAGAAGAACCCGACGGGAGAGTAAAATCCATTCTTACTTCACTTTTCCTCTGGGTCAGCGCCCACCAGATAAAGGGTATTTGGCGTGCCATTGCCAAGGAAGTGCGGACCGTGGGGGTCTACCATAGACGGAGCTCCCACTGCCGCAAAAGATGGGAGGACCTGTGCTGCTGGACCAAGAAGACGGCGGAGGCCTTGCTGGGGATGGCCTCCCAACGTGTAAGGGGTGGCCGTCACACCATGACCCCCCTGATGTACCGGATCCTGGCGGTGGCATATCCTGAGTTGGATGGGCGCTTGAGGGCATCACAGCAGCCACAAGGGGGTGAGTACAGTGACATTCAGCTGACTCTGCTCGCTGTAAGAGGTGTCTGGGTGGGGGAAGTGGGCTGTGGGTTCCCCTAGGCCAGTGCAAACTTGCTAGGGTAGGTCCATTGTTAGGCAGGCTCTGTGGGACTCCAACCCCAAAAGTGGTAGTGGCCATCTACAAACAGTCTGGCTCCTGTGGGTTCCAGGTGTGCATCAAATGGGCTTAGGCACAGTCCCCCATTGGCAGATGATTTTCCAAAGTACAGTTAGTGCATGGTCTAGTGCATAGGGCTGCTCCCTGTGTGTTGTGTCCGCCAACGGTGGTGTTGTTGCTGGCATTGACCACAGAAGGCACCTATGGAACGGAGGGCGAGAGGAGCTCCACAACGGGGACAGGAGCAGACACCAGCAACAGCGACTCTTCCTCTGATGGGAGCTCCCTTGCGGTGGCGGGCACCTCTGTGCCCACCGCAACAACAGGTACAGCTGCCACCCGCCCTACCAGCACCTCCTTCCCAGCAGCCCCTCAGCGTGTTTCCCGTGCCCGCTCACCCAGGAGGGTTGGCATCTCCTTCGTCCCGGGCACCTCATGCCCTGCCCCAGTCAGCCCTGCTGCCCTCCGTGAGGAGGCTATTGACCTCCTGAGATCCCTCACTGTTGGGCAGTCAACCCTTTTAGATGCCATCCTGGGTTCGAGAGGCATTTGCAGCAAACAAATGCATACTTGGAGGGCATTCATTCTGGCATGGATCCCAACAGAGAGCATTTCAGGCTCTGGCCTCAGCACTGATGGCAGCCATTGTCCCTGTGTCCAGCCTCCCCCCTCCAACTTCCACTACCCAGACCCAATCCCCTCTACCTCTGCCTATCCCAAGAACACCATCAGACCAGCATGCACACTCATCAACACACAAAAGTGGCTCAGGCAAACATAAGCACCACACATCCCACAGGCACTCACACAAGCACCATCCCCATGCAGACACACCAACATCCACTGCCTCCACTGTGTCCCCCTCATCCACGTCCTCCACCTCCCTCCCAGTCTTGTCTCCACTCACGCCTGCATGCACTACATCCTCAGCCACTACCTCCATCACCAGCATGCTCATCACCACACACCGCTCACATGCAATCACCACCCCCACTACCATGCACATGTCCCCTGTGTTCTTTCCCAGTGTGTCTGTGAGCCCTCCTCCCAAAGAAAACAAATGCAGGCACACACCCACTCAACAGCCATCCACCTCACAACAGCCTCCAGTCCATGCACCCTCACCTAAACTCATCAGACATACACCTCCTACAACCACTACCTCTTCCTCCACCCCCAAACCCCCTCCATCTTCCCGTCCAAACTTTTCCCTACACCTCCTCCCGTGCTTCCCCCAGGGCCAGGATGTCCAGATCCCAACCCAGCACCTCAACCACAAAATCCTCGAGCCCTGTGGTCTCTGCAAGACCAGTAACATCGTGGGCGGCACCCATCAGGGCTGCCAATGTGCCACCTAGTGAGGCCAAGGATCACCCTATTCCGCCATCTGCCAAGGTGAAGAAGGGGCCCACATGCTGTAGGGAAAAGCTGCACCAACCAATCAGCAAGGCCTCCTTCAAGACAAAAGAGGACAGTGCAAAGGTCCCAGCAGAGACTTCCAGGGTGGGGAAGGGACATAAGGCCAAAGGGAAGTCAGCTCGCGGCACAGAGCATCCGGGTGAGGGACTGGTGTCACCCGTTCTGCAAGACAGAACAGCAACCTGTTCGGCGGTGGCCACCGCCACCTGCAACGCCACCTTCATGTCTTCTGCCACTGCTACAGTCCCCAGCATCATGCTCAGTGGGCAGCCATCCGAGGCTGCTGGGGACGTACTGCTGTTTCCCTCCACAGGTGTTGACACCAGCACCACCAGCAGCATCTCAGCCGCAGACACCGCCGCAGCCACCACCACCTGTTGAATTCACAGTTAAAACTGCACACACAGACACTGCAGTGGCAGGTCTGAGACATGATTACAGAGCTACTTATGTGGGTGGCACAACCAGTGCTGCAGGCCTACTGGTAGCATTTGATTTACAGGCCCTGGCACCTCCAGTGCACTTTCCTAGGGACTTACTAGTAAATCAAATATGCCAATCATGAATAAACCAATCAACAATACAATTTTACACAGAGCGCATATGCACTTTAGCACTGGTTAGCAGTGGTAAAGTGCTCAAAGTTCAAAAGCCAACAGCAACAGGTCAGAAAAAATAGGAGGCAGGAGGCAAAAAGATTGGGGATGACCCTGCATAAGCAAAAAAAGTCCAACAGCAGGGTAGTGGGTTAGCCTGCAGATGGAAAGACTTATGTCTGTAGTCGTGTCCCTGTACTTACTGGCTTTTATATGTCACACTTGGAGAAAATTGACAAATAGGAAAGTCCTAGCTTGATGTTACAGACATGTTTATGACTCAACCATTTGTGATTAAACTTATGATCATGATCTATTGATTTGTCTTTTGCATCCATGCAGATCAACACCCATCAAAAGAACAGATCATGGAGAGCTATCCCCCAGATGTTGTGGAACCTGGGAGTCCATACTCTGTGGAGCTCCCACTGTAGGAAAAGGTGGGGGAACCTGAGATTCTGGGCCCGGAAGATCACTAAGGCCCAGCGGGGGATGTCCTTCAAATGTGAGTAGTGTGTCTGTTCACCTTCAGAAAACCCACCACACACCACCGCACCCAACAGCTACCACGCCGCTGCTGGGGCAAGGTCACCGAGGACCAACTGACTACCGCCCTTGCCCTGAGACCACCCACCGACCCCACCGACACAGACACCGCCGCGACCAACCTCACACAGTTGATCAACGACTGCGCCAACACCCTCGCCCCTCTCAAGACCTTTACAACCAACCACACCAACAAGAAAGCCGCCTGGTTCACCGAGGACCTCCGGACCTCCAAGCACACCTGTCGGAAGCTGGAGAAGAAATGGCTCCACGACCGAACACCAGACAACCACACAGCCCTCAAGAGCGCCACCCGCAGACATCATCAACTCATCAGGACCGCCAAGAAGACCGCCTTCAAGGACCACCTAGACAACAATGCACACAACACCAAATAGCTCTTCAGCATCGTGAAAGAACTCTCCAACCCCAGCTCCATCACCAACGACATCCCGCCATCTCAAGACCTGTGCGACTCCCTGGCCACCTTCTTCCACCGCAAGATCACCGACATCCACGACAGCTTCAACCCCGACCCCCCCGCACCCACCACCGAGTCCCTGCGACTACCACTCGCACCAGTCGCCTGACCGCCTGGTCCAGCGTCAGCGACAAAGACACCATCAAAACCATGAACTCCATCCACTCTGGATCCCCATCGGAGCCCTGCCCTCACCACGTCTTCAACAAAGCCAGTGCAGCCATTGCGCCCCACCTCCGGAAAACAATCAACTGTTCCTTCGAGACAGCAACCTTCCCAGAAAGCTGGAAGCACGCCGAGATCAACGCCCTTCTGAAGAAGCCCAAGGCGGACCCCAAGGACCTCAAGAACTTCTGGCCCATCTCCCTGCTCCCTTTCCCGGCAAAAGTGACTGAGAAGATTGTCAACAAACAGCTGACCAGCTACCTCGAAGTCAACAACATCCTGGACCCTTCCCAATCCGGTTTTCGCAGTAACCACAGCACCGAGACCGCCCTCATTGCCGCCACTGACGACATCCGGACCCTGATGGACAAAGGAGAAACAGCCGCCCTCATCCTCCTGGACCTAACAGCAGCCTTTGACATGGTCTGCCACCGCTCCCTATCAGCACGCCTCCATGACGCCGCTATCCAAGAGAAGGCCCTGGCCTGGACCACATCCTTCCTCTCCGGCAGAACCCAGAGCGTCCGCCTCCCACCCTTCCGCTCCAAAACCACTGAGATCATCGGCGGCATCCCACAGGGATCCTCCCTCAGCCCGACACTGTTCAATATCTACATGGCCCCCCTCGCCCACGTCGCGCAACAACACAACCTCCAAATCATCTCCTACGCCGACGACACCCAGCTGATCATATCCCTCACCGAAGATCCCTACACCGCCAAAGCTAACCTCCACTGAGGAATGAAGGCTGTAGCCGACTGGATGAAGGACAGCAGACTGAAGCTGAACTCAGACAAGACGAAGGTCCTCATTCTCGGACCCACCCCATCAGCCTGGGACGACTCTTGGTG
This sequence comes from Pleurodeles waltl, assembly GCF_031143425.1. Taxonomy (NCBI): domain Eukaryota; kingdom Metazoa; phylum Chordata; class Amphibia; order Caudata; family Salamandridae; genus Pleurodeles; species Pleurodeles waltl. Next base: position 722,076,657 of record NC_090436.1, on the reverse strand, counting down.
GCCCACGTCACTAGGCACAGCCCCGGAACCCATGGACCACGCGCGCAACCTGGGGGTCATCCTCGACTCCACTCTCTCCATGACCAGGCAAGTCAACGCCGTCTCCGCGTCCTGCTTCAACACCCTCCGTATGCTCCGCAGGATCTTCAAATGGATCCCCCTCGACACGAGAAAAACCGTTACCCAGGCCCTCATCACCAACAGACTCGACTACGGGAACGCCCTATACTCAGCAACTACAAACAAGCTCCTGAGTCGACTCCAACGCATCCAGAATGCCTCGGCCCGACTCATCCTCGATGTCCCCCGCTGCAGCCACATCACACTCCACCTGAGAGACCTGCACTGGCTCCCCGTCAACAAAAGGATCACCTTCAAGCTCCTGATCCACGCACACAAAGCACTGCACAACACTGGACCCACCTACCTCAACAACCGACTCAGCTTCCACACCCCCACCCGAAGCCTCCGCTCAGCCAACCTGGCCCTCGCCACAGTCCCCCGCATCCAAAAAACCACCGCCGGTGGCAGATCCTTCTCCTACCTCGCCGCCAAGACCTGGAACACTCTCCCCACCATCCTACAACAGACCCAGGACCTGCGGGCCTTCAGAAGACTCCTCAAGACCTGGCTCTTCGACCAGTAAGACCCACCTACCCAGCGCCTTGAGACCCTTGCGGGTATGTAGCGCGCTTTACAAATGCAGTGATTGATTGATTGATTGATTGTTGGACCATATCCCCCATAATGGCCCGCATTCTGGCAGTGGCCTATCCGGAGATTGATGGGTGTTTGAGGGCTGCTCAGCAGCCACAAGGGTTTGAAGAAAGGGCATATTACTGACTGTCACATTAGTAAGTGAATGAATTGGGTTCTGACAGTTCTCCTGACAATAGAGATGAGCCCTGTGTAACAAAAAGGAATGAGTGATTGTTTTGTGTAAACAGGTCATGTGGTGCATACTGACCTTGCCTGTTGGCCCAGAGACCTAGGACACAACTGGGTAGACTCCACAAACCACTAGCTCTCCAGGGATGACATATGGCTGGATACATTGATCAATCAACTAGTGTTTGTTGTTGTAGACTGTTGTAATTTCTATGCAACAGACCACAACTTCTCAATGTTACAGGCCAAAGGTAAGTAACTGATGGATCACTGTCCTCAGCCATGTGTCCGGGTAAATGAGTATATGGGCATCTGCTACCCAGAGGCTAGTTGTTTTCCACATATGATAGGTGCTGGTGCCTCACTGCAGGCTGTAATGTAAAGATGGCCAACATACATGTGACAGAGCTTAAATTGTTCTTTGGGTCAGCTATAGATCAATACTTTGGTAAGTGAGGAATGCCAATTGACATAATGTGCCATCACTATGACAAACATTCCTTGTGCCTTTCTCTTTGAGAAGCATTTGTAAGCTGCTGTTTCATGCATTGTCTACCTATGTTGATGGGATGATGACTGTATTCCCTCGCATAAAAAGCTGCAGTTTCATGCCTTGTCTACCTATGTTGATGGGATGATGACTGTATTCCCTCACATATATATGCATGGCAAACTGTGTGTGGAATGAAACATTTGCAAGGGAGGTACGTTTCATGTTGTGCCAAAAATAGCAGATGTGTCAACATTGCTTCTTGGCTCTTACATTCCTTCATGCATCATAGCATGTCATTTTGCATGTACAACTGAAGTACCAAAGAGGGACATGACAGGTAGGTCTAGAGTTCCGAGCCACAATGTGAAAATCTATACCCTTGATGTGCCATCATGTGGAAGAGTGCACTGATCATGTGCAATGGCTAAGGTTGGTGACCTGACTATTGGCCAACATCATGTAGTGACTTGCAGTTGTGTTGTAATCACATGTGTTTGGGTATCAGCATTCATCCACAGATCGACATCTGGGTCTGCATGATCGTAATGGAGGCAATGATGTAGCTTCCAAATGGGCAATATGTTTAGGACCTTCTACAAGTACTTGCAAATCTCTGGCCTCTCCAACATTGAAGGAACTAATGGTGTCTACTGATGCACTCAGTATGTCATCATTGTAAGGGGTGCCAGACATTAGTGTTAATTACCCTGGGGCTTGCTTATTCATTGTGTTTTGGCTTTTGGGGACATCTCTCCGTGACGCATTGCACATGATGTCTACAGTGTCCACTTCCATGCCACGTGTGGCCTATCTGAGAAACTTTAATATTACCTCCATCACTCCATTGGGACAAATATCACTTGGTGAAGTGTGCAACGTGAAACTGCTTCCAATGTGACATGAGTATTTCCATGTCACCTTCTCCAGGCTACTGTACTGTTGACAGCAACATGGCATGTTCTGGGAGCATCTTTGCATAGTGTAGTGTTATTCTGTATGTGACAAATAGATGCATGACCTTGTGTAGGTTCTGTGGAAATGAACTTGCCATTGGGCTACTATTGTATGACAACAGGTAACTGAGGTATATTCCATAAGGCAAAGCATGGACTGTGATGTGGTCTCCTACTTGTTCAGTGATTACTGTGATTGCACAACTTCAGCCATGCAATTTTAGTTGTCTCAGGTCCTGATTTTCCTGTAGGCAACTGTTGACCTTTCAGATGACATGCATGCATATGGTATGGTACATGTAGGAGGCACTTTAATATAGTTTGTTCCTGGGGCCAACTTGATGTCATGGCAATGTTTGCTAATCACAACTGTTGTGGTGACCCTTTCTCTCTTTGTATTTGTAGCATCATCCCAGGCAAGTGAAGGACACAGGGCACAACTAAGTGAGGAAGCATCTGGCCCCAGTACCTCAGGTAAAGAAACCACTGACATGGAGGGATTCAGTGGCCCAGACGGTGAGGTGTTGCAAGACACTCACCCAAACTCCAGGTGGTTCCGATGGGCGATGATAATCCCTGAATCTCAATGAGAGCGATAGGCCAGCAATGAAGGACACACTGCAACCCTCGCAGTTTCTAGGGGGAAGTGGATTGGGATGAGAGGGAAAGAAAGACATACCAGGGTTTCTGCATATTTATATTTCTCTACTCCGGGCACTTCTGGGTTCCAGGATGTTTGAATTCTGGTTCTGGATTCAGGGTAATGACAATTGGGAATATTTAGATACAAGGGTCTGGACTCAGATTTCCCTATAATGAAACCACACTTTAAAACAGAATAAAACGAAACAGATCTTTGGCAATAACTATCGTCAAATCAACATACCAACAATTCACACTAGAAACACTCCCCAGTGTGATTTAAGAATTATCCAAGAATTATCATCAACTAGAATTATCATGTACAAGGATTTCACTGAGTGAAAATAACTGGTTTAATCACAACAAAACTACTTCAAATTCCTCAGTAGTTCAAGAGTCTCAAGAATTCAAGGTTCATATGCAAAAAGGAAGTGACAATCAGATTATAGTTCTGAATTGTCCCAAAAGTCTTTAGAACACCAACATCAGATTCTGATCGAGAAAAAACTGATTGAAAACCAACTATGAGCACAAGATCCAGGAAGATGTAGCCATTAAAAGAAATACAACTTTTCTCTAATATCTTTTCAGTCATGAGATTGATCCGAATATTATTGCGGGCTTTAGACAAGTTTGATTAATCAGCACTGATCAAGATCCAAAATTAAACAGAAAGACTTGTGTTACCTTATTTGGGATGACTTGTATCTTTTTGCCATATACTTGAAAAGAGGGAGCCCTGTAACCCTAACCTGCCCTGGGTCAACCAATAATCATAAACACAAAATATCGGCAGGTAGGGACAAATACACTAATTAATTTAAGAAAACAGTGCTCAATCCTGGTCTCTTGGACCAATTTCTTTCCCTTGTTTATTTAAATTATTCTAAAAAAAGGTCAGCAGTGGTTATTCGGTGAACATTCTATAACATGAATATATACATAACATAAATATATACATGACATCACAAACAATTATGACAAATGACCAAATCCCTGAGTATTGGCGGTGTATCAAAAGGAGGGTTATGCCCCACATTATTTCTTTACATTGTGGGCACTATCATGGAATTAAAGTTGTAATCCACTGAAAATTCAATGATTGTGAGCCTTCGCTGCACCCAGCTGTCAAATACCTATATATTTATTTCCAAAGGTATTATGTAGTGCATATCAAATTTCTTAATTGTAGTACATTAATTTGCAAGCCCTCAATCTTGCAGAAGATGTGTCAACGCGGTTCGGCCTCTTCAGTCAGGGCCTCATCAGGACTGGAGAAGGTCAATACCGCCTCTATAAAAATCAACAATAAACATGAACTTGTACCATTCCATACGGTATCAAGACAGTAAGTATACCATCGGAGTATGAGCCAGTGTCACCAGAACCATATGTGTCCTGTCATACATCATCACACACCACTTACACCTCTGTGTGGAGAGGGTGATAACAAAATCTTGGATTAAAAGTGTTGGATCAAAAAAGTCTGTGCCAAGAGTCTAACGTAGATATCATGCTCTATGTTGTTAATGAGCATGCATTACTTACATATGGTGCAATCACTATGATTAAAGCACTATTAGTTACCTTTATTCTGTTGGACAAGAAGCTACTTGCAACTAGCCGTTAACAGAAGTAGGTGACAGCCAAGAAAGAATGGTTTCCACCATTTTGGGGCAATTGCAATACCTTCCGGGGACAGATGGTAACCGAAAAATTCCACTTACCTGGGCGAAATGTACATTTATCTAATTTAGTGTACAGCGAATGCTCTCAAATGCTGAAGAGTCATTCTTATGTGCAGGACATGATCCTGCTCAGTCTTGTAGAAAATCAAAATATCTTCTATAGAGACAATTGCACAAATGTTGGAGACGTCATGGAGAACTTTTTGATACAATACTGAAATGCCGCTGAGGCATTATAGAGACCAAAAGGCAATACACTACTCAAATAGGCCAAATTTCATTATGAAAGCCACTTTCTACTCATCTCCAGCTTTAACACGTATGAAGTGGTAAGCACCTTGTCGATCTAACTTTGTATAAAAAGTGGAGCCACATACGTGATTTAATAGCATGGGAATGAGTGGTAATGGGTAACAATTTTTAATCATGGCATATTAACTTCCAAAAGTTGATGCAGGCCTGTAATTCCCCATTCTGTTTTGGGAAAAAAGAGGGGCAATGAAATGGGTGAGTGGAATGCATTATTAATCCTAGTTCTAGCATTTCATCCAAATATTTACGTAAATGTTGAGTTTTCGGCTCAGTAAGAGTCTAAATTCTACTGCATGAGAGTCCTTCTCCAGGAATGAGATCGATTTTACATTCGTAGACCCTGTGAGTTGGTAACTGGGTAAGTTGGATAAGATCAAAGTTGTCTGAAAACCCAGAGAGTCCGCCTCCCCCCATTCCGCTTCGAAGCCACCAAAATCATCTGCCGCATACCCCAGGGTTCGTCCCTCAGCCCGACCCTCTTCAACTTCTACATGGCCCGCTTGCTAACATCGCCCGATCTCACAACCTCAACATCATCTCATACACCGACGAAACCCAGCTGATCCTCTCCCTCACCAAGGACTCCGCCAAGACCAACCTCCATGAAGGAATGAAGGCCATCGCTGAATGGATGAAGAACTGCTGCCTCAAACTCAATTCCGACAAGACATAAGTCCTCATCTTAGGCTCCACCCCCTCCACATGGGATGACTTCTGGTGGCCTGCCACTCTCGGATCCACTCCGATTCCCACTGACCACGCACGCAACCTAGGATTTATCCGGGACTCCTCATTATCCATGACCCAGCAAGTCAATGCCATCTCCTCCTCCTGCTTCAACACACTCCGCATGCTCTGAAAGATCTACAAATGGATCCCCACCGAAACCAGAAGAACAGTCACCCAAGCCCTCGAAAGCAGCCAACTAGACTACGGCAATGCTCTCTATGCAGGAACCACCACCAAACTCCAGAAAAGGCTTCAACGTATCCAGAACGCCTCCGCACTCCTCATCCTGGACATCCCCTGCCACTGCCACATCACAGGCCATCTGAGAGAACTGTACTTGCTCCCCGTTGACAAGAGAATCACCTTCAACTCCTGACCCATGCTCACAAAGCACTACACAACACCGTACCAAAATACCTCAAAAGATGTCTCTCCTTCTACACCCCGACCCAGCAACTGTGCTCCGCCGACCTTGCCCTCGCAACTGTCCCACGCATCTTCAGAACTACAACCAGTGGCAGATCATTCTCGCACCTCGCTGCCACAACGTGGAACACACTTCCCAACCACCTGCTTCAGACTAAAGACCTCCTTACCTTCAGGAGACTTCTCATGACCTGGCTGTTCGAGCAGTAGCAGTGCCCCCCCCTCAGCACCTTGAGATCCTCATGGATGAGTAGTGCACTTTACAAATTCCTTGATTGATTGATTGATGATTTTCCTGTGGTAATGTGGGAGAGTGATGTGCAACGACACTATGAAATGGTGTGACCGGTTCCTGAGCTTCTTGATAACATGTTGTCCTACAAAAGGGGGAAATCCACGGTTATAGTTCTTCTCTTCTGATGACAAGGGCCCCTTGAACCTTCCAAATTGCATGGGTTCTGATTCAGATGTCTTATCATCCTTGAATTTTCTTTCTGTTTTCAAGACTACTACTCTTGTGTCGTTTCATGGCCAGTCACTTCTACATTAACCTAGTCTATGATGCAGTTCAACAACCAGATCAATGGATTCTGTTCAGTTCTTAGGTAGTTCTACAAAGTGTGCAGTGAGTCTTTTAACTTGTCCGTAAGGCCTCTATAAAACAAGGATGTACGTTTCTCTTCATGCCAAATTGTTTCAGAAATAAGGTGATTAAATTGAGAAATGTAGGTTAAAAGACTTTTAGAGCCCTGTCGCAAATTTAATAGTTCATTGTTGCTGGATTGAATGAAAACATGCTGCTCAAAAAGGCTATTCATCCATACCTCAAAGGCTGTCACATTGTATAGGATAGGGTCTGTTAGAAATGGGGTCTTTGGATGGCAGTCAGGTTACCCCCTGTCCAAGCAAGGACCCTCGCTCTAGTCAGTGTAAAGGAGAATCACCCTCAGTTAACCCCCGCTCACCCCCTTGGTAGCTTGGCACAAGCAGGCAGGCTTAACTTCAGAGTCTAGGTGTAAAGTATTTGTACCGACACACAGAGTAACTCAGTGAAAACAACACAAAATGACACAACATAGGGATAGAAAAATAGGAAATATTTATCTATACAAAACAAGACCAAAATGGTAAAAATCCACCATACACAAGTCAAGTTATGAATTAAAAAGCAAGAAAGAGTCTTAAATCCTTGAGAGAACAGTAAAAACACTGTTAGCGTTGAATAGTACCTGGGTAGTGTCAAAATAACAAGCACGGGCGAGTGTGCGTCGGAAAAGGCTAGCGGTGCGTCAATTTCTCACCCGCAAGAGAGACCATGTGTCGTTTCTCCTTCCCTGGTTGCATCGGCGTGCGTTATTTCTTCTCTCTGCAGGAAAGCGGAGCGTCGTTTTTCCATGCCTAGCGATGTTCTGTCAAAAATCCGGCCGCACGGTATCAGGAACCCTTGCTGTGTGGGTTGAGACTTTATTAGCCTCCATCAGTGGGTGTTGCGCGTCGTTTCTCCAGCTGTGTGCATCGATTTTCCAGCCGCGATGCAGGTGGAGCGTTGATTTCAGCTGTGAAGCTGGCGGCACGTCATTTCTCAACCGTGTCTCGGAAGGTGCGTCGAAATTTTCCCCGCACGGCAGTCTGTGTGTGGATTTTCGGTCTTGGTCTGCCAGCTTTACCTTCCAAGGCCCCAGAAACTGGATAAGGCACCATTTGGCAGGGCAGGAACCTCAGCAGAGAGTCCAGGTGCTGGCAGGAGAAGTCTTTGATGGCCCTGAGACTGCAACAACAGGAGGCAAGTTCAGGACAAGCCCTTGGAGATTTCTTCACAAGCAGAAATGCACAACAAAGTCCAGTCTTTGTCCCCTTGCACAGGCAGAAGCAGCAACTGCAGGATAGCTCCACAAAGCACAGTCACATGCAGGGCAGCACTTCTCCTCAGCTCTTCAACTCTTATCCAGGCAATGGTTCCTCTAGAGGTCCAGAAATGATCCAATTTTTGAGGTGTTTGGGTGCCCTTCCTATACCCAGTTCTGCCTTTGAAGTAGGCCTACTTCAAAGGAAAGTCTCTCTTGTTTGTGAAATCCTGCCTTGCCCAGGCCAGGCCCCAGACACACACCAGGGGGTTGGAGACTGCATTGTGTGAGGGGAGGCACAGTCCTTTCAGGTGTAAGTGACCACTCCTCTCCTCCCTCCTAGCACAGATGGCTCATCAAGATATGCAGGCTACAACCCAGCTTACTTTGTGTCACTGGGTAGAGAGAGGTGCCAACCAGCCGAACTGTCAAAATGATCCGGACAGGGAATCCACAAACAGGCAGAGTTACAGAATGGTTTAAGCAAGAAAATGGCCACTTTCTAAAAGTGGCATTTTCAAACACACAGGGGCATATTTATACTCCGTTTGCGCCGAATTTGCGTCGTTTTTTTCGACGCAAATTCAACGCAAAACTAACTCCATATTTATACTTTGGCGTTAGACGCGTCTAGCGCCAAAGTTCATGGAGTTAGCGTCATTTTTTTGCGTGAACACCTTCCTTGCGTTAATGATATGCAAGGTAGGCGTACCCGTCTTAAAAAATGACTCCGATGCATATGCGTCGGATTTATACTCCCGGGCAAAAATGACGCCCGGGAGTGGGCGGGTCTAAAAAACCTGCATTAGCGCCGGATTTTAGCGCCTGGGTCTGGGCAGGCGTTAAGGGACCTGTGGGCTCAGAATGAGCCCAGAGGTGCCCTCCCCTGCCCCCAAGGACAACCCCTGCCACCCTTACCCACCCCAGGAGGACACCCAAGGATGGAGGGACCCACCCCAGGGACATTAAGGTAAGTCCAGGTAAGTATTTTTTTTTATTTTTTTTTGTGGCATAGGGGGGCCTGATTTGTGCCCCCCTACATGCCACTATGCCCAATGACCATGCCCAGGGGACAGAAGTCATGGCCATTGGGCAAGGGGGCATGACTCCTGTCTTTGCTAAGACAGGAGTCATTTCAATGGGGGATGGGCGTCGTAAAAAAATGGCGCAAATCGGGTTGTGGCGATTTTTTTGCCTCACCCTGACTTGCACCATTTGTGGACGCCCATACGCCATTTTCTCCCTATGCCGGCGCTGCCTGGTGTACGTCGTTTTTTTAACGCACACCAGACAGCGCCGGCGGCTAACGCCGGCTAACGTCATTCAATAAATACGGCGCCCGCATGGTGCTTCAGAATGGCATTAGCCAGCGCTAATTTTTTTGACGCAAAACTGCGTTGGCGCAGTTTTGCGTCAAAAAGTATAAATATGGGCCACAATCTCAAACCAACTTTACTAAAAGATGTATTTTTAAATTGTGAACTCAGATACCCCAAACTCCACATGTCTATCTGCTCCCAAAGATAACCTATGCTTTAATCATATTTAAATGCAAAAACAACAAATGATCGACGGAATGTAGAACAAATCATACATTCACCCCCAGTCACAGAACTGGGTTTCATCCATCAGTTTTTTTTGCTTGCCATGCCTTTCCATTTTGGACCCAGCAAAATACAAATCAGTCTTGACCCTGTTTCCCATGGGAACAGTCCAGCCCGAACTGCCAGGCCAGATCCTCCTGAATGAGAAACAAGCAACCTAGGACCGGTTTCAGGGTATCACCCTTCATCAGCCAGGCTAGCTTGAATCTGGTGGCCTAGCAAGCACAGGACCCACGTCTGGGCATACCCTTCCCACTTTGGGTAACAAATTCAAAATCAAAAGATGATGACAGAATGTAGAATAAATCAAACATTCGCCCCCAGTCACAGATCTGGGTTTAATCAATCTTTTTTTTGCTTGCCATTCCAGTTTGGACCCAACCATATGCAAATCAGTCTTGACCCTCTTTCCCATGGGAACAGTCCAACACGAACTGCCAGGCCAGGTCCTGACTGAACCAGAAACAAGCATCCTGGGACCAGTTTTAGGGTATCACCCTTCATCAGCCAGGCTAGCTTGAATCTGGTGGCATACCAAGCACGGACCCACGTCTGAGCATACCCTTCCCACTTGGTGGAGAAGTGTGGCACAATGGTTAGAGTGGCAGACCCTGATCCAGAAATCTGGTCTGCGACCAGGATTCAATTCCTGCCTCAGCAGGTCTTGGGCTCAATTCCCTTGGACCAGATAATTCTCGCCTTGGTGCCTAATATAATTAATAGGTCCAACTCTGGGCAATAGCTTGCTTAATCTCCACAACGGCCCTGACAGCACTTGGATGCCTGGCTTCACCCTGGAGATTTCCCAGAAGTGGGTGCCTCATAGGGAAAAGCCAGGAGGGGTTCCACAGCGGTATGCGTACAGCGCCTTGAGACCCTAACGTGTGAGTAGTGCACTATACAAGTGTGAAATGTATTTACTTGGGGCAACAAATGCAAAAACAACAGATGATGGGTGGAATGTAGAACAAATCAAACATTCACCCCCAATCACAGATCTGGGTTTAACCCATCAGTTTTTTTGCTTGTCATGCCCTTCTAGTTTGGACCCAGCCATATACAAATCAATCTTTACCCTGTTTCCCATGAGAACAGTCCAGCCTGAACTGCCAGGCCAGGTACGGCCTGAACCAGAAACAAGCATCTTGGGACCTGTTTCAGGGTATCACCCTTCATCAGCCAGGCTAGCTTGAATCTGGTGAAATAGCAAGCACGGGACCCACATCTTGGCATACCCTTCCCGCTTGGGGCAACAAATGCAAAAACAAAGGATGAAGGACAGAATGTAGAACAAATCAAACATTCACCCCCAGTCACAGATCCGGCTTTAATCCATCAGTTCATTTGCTCACCATGCCATTCCAGTTTGGATTCAGCCATATGGGAACCAGTTTTGACCCTGTTTCCCATGGGAACAGTCCAGCCTGAACTGCCAGGCCAGGTCCTCCGTGAACCAGAAACAAGCATCCTGGGACCGGTTTCAGGTTAACACCCTTTAACAGCCAGGCTAGCTTCAATCTGGTGGCATAGCAAGCACAAAACCCATGTCTGGGCATACCCTTTACACTTGGGGCAACAAATGCAAAAACAACAGATAACGGATGGAATGCATAGCAAATCAAACATTCACCATCAGTCACAGACCTGGGTTTAATCTATAAATTTTTTTGCTTGCCATGCCATTTCAGTTTGGACCCAGCCATATACAAATAAGTCTTGACCCTGTTCCCCATGGGAACAGTCCAGCCCAAACTTCCAGGCCAGGTCCTTCCTGAACCAGAAACAAGCATCCTGGGAACAGTTTTAGAATATCACCCTTCATCAGCCACCCCAACTTGAATCTGGAAGCATAGCAAGCATGGAACCCACGTCTGGGCATACCCTTCCCACTTGGGGCAACAAATGCAAAAACAAAAGATGACGGATGGAATGCAAAGCAAATCAAACATTCACCCCCAGTCACAGATCTGGGTTCAATCCATCAATTCTTTTGCTTGCCACGCCATTTCAGTTTGGACCCAGCCATATGCAAATAAGTCTTGACCCTGTTCCCTATGGGAACAGTCCAGCCTGAATTTCAAGGCCAGGTCCTTCCTGAACCAGAAACAAGCATCCTGGAGCCAGTTACAAGGTATCACCCTTCATAAGCCAGGCTAGCTTGAATCTGGTGGCATAGCAAGCACGGGACCCACATCTGGGCATACCCTTCCCACTTGGGGCAACAAATGCAAAAACAACAGATGATGGACAGAATGTAGAGCAAATCAAACATTCACCCCCAGTCACAGATTTAGTTTTAATCCATCAGGTATTTTGCTCCCCATGCCATTCCAGTTTGGATCCAGCCACATGGAAACCAGTTTTGACCCTGTTTCCTATGGGAACAGTCCAGCCTGAACTGCCAGGCCAGGTCCTCCGTGAACCAGAAAAAAAAAGCATCTTGGGACCGGTTTCAGGTTATCACCCTTTAACAGCCAGGCTAGCTTGAATCTGGTGGCATACCCTTCCCACTTGGGGCAACAAATGCAAAAACAACAGATGACAGATGGAATGCAGAGCAAATCAAACATTCACCCCAGTCACAGATCTGGGTTTATTCAATTAATTTTTTTGCTTTCCATGCTATTTTAGTTTGGACCCAGCCATATGCAAATAAGTCTTGACCCTGTTACCCATGGTAACAGTCCAGCCCAATCTTCCAAGCCAGGTCCTTCCTGAACCAGAAACAAGCATCCTGGGACCAGTTTTAGGATTTCACCCTTCATCAGCCAGGCTAGCTTGAATCTGGAAGCATAGCAAGCATGGAACCCACATCTGGGCATACCCTTCCCACTTGGGGCAACAAATGCAAAAACAACAGATGACAGATGGAATGCAGAGCAAATCAAACATTCACCCCCAGTCACAGATCTGGGTTTAATCCATCAATTTTTTTGCTTGCCACGCCATTTCAGTTTGGACCCAGCCATATGCAAATAAGTCTTGAACCTGTTCCCCATGGGAACAGTCCAGCCTGAACTTCAAGGCCAGGTCCTTCCTGAACCAGAAACAAACATCCTGGAGCCAGTTACAAGGTATCACCCTTCATCAGCCAGGCTAGCTTGAATCTGGTGGCATAGCAAGCACGGGACCCACATCTGGGCATACCCTTCCCACTTGGGGCAACAAATGCAAAAACAACAGATGATTGACAGAATGTAGAACAAATCAAACATTCACCCCCAGTCACAGATCTAGTTTTAATCCATCAGTTATTTTGCTCGCCATGCCATTCCAGTTTGGATCCAGCCTCATGGAAACCAGTTTTGACCCTGTTTCCTATGGGAACAGTCCAGCCCGAACTGCCAGGCCAGGTCCTCCGTGAACCAGAAACAAGCATCTTGGGACCGGTTTCAGGTTATCACCCTTTAACAGCCAGGCTAGCTTGAATCTGGTGGCATAGCAAGCACAAGACCCATGTCTGGGCATACCCTTCCTACTTGGGGCAACAAATGCAAAAACAACAGATGACAGAGAGAATGCAGAGCAAATCAAACATTCACCCCAGTCACAGATCTGGGTTTATTCGATCAATTTTTTTGCTTGCCATGCCATTTCCGTTTGGACCCAGCCATATGCAAATAAGTCTTGACCCTGTTCCCCATGGGAGCAGTCCAGCCCAAACTTCCAGGCCATGTCCTTCCTGAACCAGAAACAAGCATCCTGGGACCAGTTTCAGGTTAACACCCTTTAACAGCCAGACTAGCTTCAATCTGGTGGCATAGCAAGCACAAGACCCATGTCTGGGCATACCCTTCACACTTGGGGCAACAAATGCAAAAACAACAGATAACGGATGGAATGCAGAGCAAATCAAACATTCACCCCCAGTCACAGATCTGGGTTTAATCCATCAATTTTTTTGCTTACCACGCCATTTCAGTTTGGACCCAGCCATATGCAAATAAGTCTTGACCCTGTTCCCCATGGGAACAGTCCAGCCTGAATTTCCAGGCCAGGTCCTTCCTGAACCAGAAACAAGCATCCTGGAGCCAGTTACAAGGTATCACCCTTCATCAGCCAGGCTAGTTTGAATCTGGTGGCATAGCAAGCACGGGACCAACATCTGGGCATACCCTTCCCACTTGGGGCAACAAATGCAAAAACAACAGATAAGGGACAGAATGTAGAACAAATCAAACATTCACCCCCAGTCACACATCTAGTTTAAATCCATCAGTTATTTTGCTCGCCATGCCATTCCAGTTTGATCCAGCCACATAGAAACCAGTTTTGACCCTGTTTCCTATGGGAACAGTCCAGCCTGATCTGCCGGGCCAGGTCCTCTGTGAACCATAAACAAGCATCTTGGGACCGGTTTCAGGTTATCACCCTTTAACAGCCAGGCTGGCTTGAATCTAGTGGCATAGCAAGCACAACACTCATGTCTGGGCATACCCTTCCCACTTGGGGCAACAAATACAAAAACAACAGATGGAATGCAGAGCAAATCAAACATTCACCTCAGTCACAGATCTGGGTTTATTCGATCAATTGTTTTGCTTGCCATGCCATTTCAGTTTGGACCCAGTAATATGCAAATAAGTCTTGACCCTGTTCCCCATGGGAACAGTCCAGCCCGAACTTCCAGGCCAGGTCCTTCCTGAACCAGAAACCAGCATCCTTGGACCGGTTTTAGGGTATCACCCTTCATCAGCCAGCCTAGATTGAATCGGGAAGCATAGCAAGCATGGAACCCACGTCTGGGCATACGCTTCCCACTTGGGGCAACAAATGCAAAAACAACATATGACGGATGGAATGCAGAGCAAAGCAAACATTCACCCCAGTAACAGATCTGGGTTTAATCCATCAATAATTTTGCTTACCACGCCATTTCAGTTTGAACACAGCCATATGCAAATAAGTCTTGACCCTGTTCCCCATGGGAACAGTCCAGCCCAAACTTCCAGGCCATGTCCTTCCTGAACCAGAAACAAGCATCCTGGGACTGGTTTCAGGTTAACACTCTTTAACAGCCAGACTAGCTTCAATCTGGTGGCATAGCAAGCACAAGACCCATGTCTGGGCATACCCTTCACACTTGGGGCAACAAATGCAAAAACAACAGATAACGGATGGAATGCAGAGCAAATCAAACATTCACCCCCAGTCACAGATCTGGGTTTAATCCATCAATTTTTTTGCTTGCCACGCCATTTCAGTTTGGACCCAGCCATATGCAAATAAGTCTTGACCCTGTTCCCCATGGGAACAGTCCAGCCTGAATTTCCAGGCCAGGTCCTTCCTGAACCAGAAACAAGCATTCTGGAGCCAGTTACAAGGTATCACCCTTCATCAGCCAGGCTAGTTTGAATCTGGTGGCATAGCAAGCACGGGACCCACATCTGGGCATACCCTTCCCACTTGGGGCAACAAATGCAAAAACAACAGATAAGGGACAGAATGTAGAACAAATCAAACATTCACCCCCAGTCACACATCTAGTTTTAATCCATCAGTTATTTTGCTCGCCATGCCATTCCAGTTTGGATCCAGCCTCATGGAAACCAGTTTTGACCCTGTTTCCTATGGGAACAGTCCAGCCCGAACTGCCAGGCCAGGTCCTCCGTGAACCAGAAACAAGCATCTTGGGACCGGTTTCAGGTTATCACCCTTTAACAGCCAGGCTAGCTTGAATCTGGTGGCATAGCAAGCACAAGACCCATGTCTGGGCATACCCTTCCTACTTGGGGCAACAAATGCAAAAACAACAGATGACAGATAGAATGCAAAGCAAATCAAACATTCACCCCAGTCACAGATCTGGGTTTATTCAATCAATTTTTTTGCTTGCCATGCCATTTCAGTTTGGACCCAGCCATATGCAAATAAGTCTTGACCCTGTTCCCCATGGGAACAGTCCAGCCCAAACTTCCAGGCCATGTCCTTCCTGAACCAGAAACAAGCATCCTGGGACCAGTTTCAGGTTAACACCCTTTAACAGCCAGACTAGCTTCACTCTGGTGGCATAGCAAGCACAAGACCCATGTCTGGGCATACCCTTCACACTTGGGGCAACAAATGCAAAAACAACAGATAACGGATGGAATGCAGAGCAAATCAAACATTCACCCCAGTCACAGATCTGGGTTTAATCCATCAATTTTTTTGCTTACCACGCCATTTCAGTTTGGACCCAGCCATATGCAAATAAGTCTTGACCCTGTTCCCCATGGGAACAGTCCAGCCTGAATTTCCAGGCCAGGTCCTTCCTGAACCAGAAACAAGCATCCTGGAGCCAGTTACAAGGTATCATCCTTCATCAGCCAGGCTAGTTTGAATCTGGTGGAATAGCAAGCACAGGACCCACATCTGGGCATACCCTTCCCACTTGGGGCAACAAATGCAAAAACAACAGATAAGGGACAGAATGTAGAACAAATCAAACATTCACCCCCAGTCACACATCTAGTTTTAATCCATCAGTTATTTTGCTCACCATGCCATTCCAGTTTGATCCAGCCACATGGAAACCAGTTTTGACCTGTTTCCTATGGGAACAGTCCAGCCTGATCTGCCGGGCCAGGTCCTCCGTGAACCATAAACAAGCACCTTGGGACCCGGTTTCAGTTTATCACTTTTAACAGCCAGGCTGGCTTGAATCTAGTGGCATAGCAAGCACAAGATTCATGTCTGGGCATACCCTTCCCACTTGGGGCAACAAATACAAAAACAACAGATGGAATGCAGAGCAAATCAAACATTCACCTCAGTCACAGATCTGGGTTTATTCGATCAATTTTTTTGCTTGCCATGCCATTTCAGTTTGGACCCAGCCATATGCAAATAAGTCTTGACCCTGTTCCCCATGGGAACAGTCCAGCCTGAATTTCCAGGCCAGGTCCTTCCTGAACCAGAAACAAGCATCCTGGAGCCAGTTACAAGGTATCACCCTTCATCAGCCAGGCTGGCTTGAATCTGGTGGCATAGCAAGCACGGGACCCACATCTGGGCATACCCTTCCCACTTGGGGCAACAAATGCAAGAACAACAGATGATGGACAGAATGTAGAACAAATCAAACATTCACCCCCAGTCACAGATCTAGTTTTAATCCATCAGTTATTTTGCTCGCTAGGCCATTCCAGTTTGGATCCAGCCACCTGGAAACCAGTTTTGACCCTGTTTCCTATGGGAACAGTCCAGCCTGAACTGCCGGGCCAGGTCCTCCGTGAACCAGAAACAAGCATCTTGGGACCGGTTTCAGGTTATCACCCTTTAACAGCCAGGCTAGCTTGAATCTGGTGGCATAGCAAGCACAAGACCCATGTCTGGGCATACCCTTCCCACTTGGGGCAACAAATGCAAAAATAACAGATAGAATGCAGAGCAAATCAAACATTCACCCCAGTCACAGATCTGGGTTTATTCAATAAATTTTTTTGCTTGTCATGCCATTTCAGTTTGGACCCATCATATGCAAAATAGTCTTGACGCTGTTCCCCATGGGAACAGTCCAGCCCAAACTTCCAGGCCATGTCCTTCCTGAACCAGAAACAAGCATCCTGGGACCGGTTTCAGGTTAACACCCTTTCACAGCCAGACTAGCTTCAATCTGGTGGCATAGCAAGCACAAGACCCATGTCTGGGCATACCCTTCACACTTAGGGCAACAAATTCAAAAACAACAGATAACGGATGGAATGCAGAGCAAATCAAACATTCACCCCCAGTCACAGATCTGGGTTTAATCCATCAATGTTTTTGCTTGCCACGCCATTTCAGTTTGGACCCAGCCATATGCAAATAAGTCTTGACCCTGTTCCCCATGGGAACAATCCAGCCTGCATTTCCAGGCCAGGTCCTTCCTGATTCAGAAACAAGCATTCTGGAGCCAGTTACAAGGTATCACCCTTCATCAGCCAGGCTAGTTTGAATCTGGTGGCATAGCAAGCACGGGACCCACATCTGGGCATACCCTTCCCACTTGGGGCAACAAATGCAAAAACAACATATAAGGGACAGAATGTGGAACAAATCAAACATTCACCCCCAGTCACACATCTAGTTTTAATCCATCAGTTATTTTGCTCGCCATGCCATTCCAGTTGGATCCAGCCACATGGAAACCAGTTTTGACCCTGTTTCCTATGGGAACAGTCCAGCCTGATCTGCCGGGCCAGGTCCTCCGTGAACCATAAACAAGCATCTTGGGACCGGTTTCAGGTTATCACCCTTTAACAGCCAGGCTGGCTTGAATCTAGTGGCATAGCAAGCACAAGACTCATGTCTGGGCATACCCTTCCCACTTGGGGCAACAAACACAAAAACAACAGATGGAATGCAGAGCAAATCAAACATTCACCTCAGTCACAGATCTGGGTTTATTCGATCCATTTTTTTGCTTGCCATGCCATTTCAGTTTGGACCCAGCCATATGCAAATAAGCCTTGACCCTGTTCACCATGGGAACAGTCCAGCCCGAACTTCCAGGCCAGGTCCTTCCTGAACCAGAAACAAGCATCCTGGGAACAGTTTTAGGATATCACCCTTCATCAGCCACGCCAACTTGAATCTGGAAGCATAGCAAGCATGGAACCCACGTCTGGGCATACCCTTCCCACTTGGGGCAACAAATGCAAAAACAAAAGATGACGGATGGAATGCAAAGCAAATCAAACATTCACCCCCAGTCACAGATCTGGGTTCAATCCATCAATTCTTTTGCTTGCCACGCCATTTCAGTTTGGACCCAGCCATATGCAAATAAGTCTTGACCCTGTTCCCTATGGGAACAGTCCAGCCTGAATTTCAAGGCCAGGTCCTTCCTGAACCAGAAACAAGCATCCTGGAGCCAGTTACAAGGTATCACCCTTCATCAGCCAGGCTGGCTTGAATCTGGTGGCATAGCAAGCACGGGACCCACATCTGGGCATACCCTTCCCACTTGGGGCAACAAATGCAAAAACAACAGATGATGGACAGAATGTAGAGCAAATCAAACATTCACCCCCAGTCACAGATTTAGTTTTAATCCATCAGGTATTTTGCTCCCCATGCCATTCCAGTTTGGATCCAGCCACATGGAAACCAGTTTTGACCCTGTTTCCTATGGGAACAGTACAGCCTGAACTGCCAGGCCAGGTCCTCCGTGAACCAGAAAAAAAAAGCATCTTGGGACCGGTTTCAGGTTATCACCCTTTAACAGCCAGGCTAGCTTGAATCTGGTGGCATACCCTTCCCACTTGGGGCAACAAATGCAAAAACAACAGATGACAGATGGAATGCAGAGCAAATCAAACATTCACCCCAGTCACAGATCTGGGTTTATTCAATTAATTTTTTTGCTTTCCATGCTATTTTAGTTTGGACCCAACCATATGCAAATAAGTCTTGACCCTGTTACCCATGGTAACGGTCCAGCCCAATCTTCCAAGCCAGGTCCTTCCTGAACCAGAAACAAGCATTCTGGGACCAGTTTTAGGATTTCACCCTTCATCAGCCAGGCTAGCTTGAATCTGGAAGCATAGCAAGCATGGAACCCACATCTGGGCATACCCTTCCCACTTGGGGCAACAAATGCAAAAACAACAGATGACGGATGGAATGCAGAGCAAATCAAACATTCACCCCCAGTCACAGATCTGGGTTTAATCCATCAATTTTTTTGCTTGCCACGCCATTTCAGTTTGGACCCAGCCATATGCAAATAAGTCTTGAACCTGTTCCCCATGGGAACAGTCCAGCCTGAACTTCAAGGCCAGGTCCTTCCTGAACCAGAAACAAACATCCTGGAGCCAGTTACAAGGTATCACCCTTCATCAGCCAGGCTAGCTTGAATCTGGTGGCATAGCAAGCACGGGACCCACATCTGGACATACCCTTCCCATTTGGGGCAACAAATGCAAAAACAACAGATGATTGACAGAATGTAGAACAAATCAAACATTCACCCCCAGTCACAGATCTAGTTTTAATCCATCAGTTATTTTGCTCGCCATGCCATTCCAGTTTGGATCCAGCCTCATGGAAACCAGTTTTGACCCTGTTTCCTATGGGAACAGTCCAGCCCGAACTGCCAGGCCAGGTCCTCCGTGAACCAGAAACAAGCATCTTGGGACCGGTTTCAGGTTATCACCCTTTAACAGCCAGGCTAGCTTGAATCTGGTGGCACGGCAAGCACAAGACCCATGTCTGGGCATACCCTTCCTACTTGGGGCAACAAATGCAAAAACAACAGATGACAGATAGAATGCAGAGCAAATCAAACATTCACCCCAGTCACAGATCAGGGTTTATTCGATCAATTTGTTTGCTTGCCATGCCATTTCCGTTTGGACCCAGCCATATGCAAATAAGCCTTGACCCTGTTCCCCATGGGAGCAGTCCAGCCCAAACTTCCAGGCCATGTCCTTCCTGAACCAGAAACAAGCATCCTGGGACCAGTTTCAGGTTAACACCCTTTAACAGCCAGACTAGCTTCAATCTGGTGGCATAGCAAGCACAAGACCCATGTCTGGGCATACCCTTCACACTTGGGGCAACAAATGCAAAAACAACAGATAACGGATGGAATGCAGAGCAAATCAAACATTCACCCCCAGTCACAGATCTGGGTTTAATCCATCAATTTTTTTGCTTACCACGCCATTTCAGTTTGGACCCAGCCATATGCAAATAAGTCTTGACCCTGTTCCCCATGGGAACAGTCCAGCCTGAATTTCCAGGCCAGGTCCTTCCTGAACCAGAAACAAGCATCCTGGAGCCAGTTACAAGGTATCACCCTTCATCAGCCAGCCTAGTTTGAATCTGGTGGCATAGCAAGCACGGGACCAACATCTGGGCATACCCTTCCCACTTGGGGCAACAAATGCAAAAACAACAGATAAGGGACAGAATGTAGAACAAATCAAACATTCACCCCCAGTCACACATCTAGTTTAAATCCATCAGTTATTTTGCTCGCCATGCCATTCCAGTTTGATCCAGCCACATAGAAACCAGTTTTGACCCTGTTTCCTATGGGAACAGTCCAGCCTGATCTGCCGGGCCAGGTCCTCTGTGAACCATAAACAAGCATCTTGGGACCGGTTTCAGGTTATCACCCTTTAACAGCCAGGCTGGCTTGAATCTAGTGGCATAGCAAGCACAACACTCATGTCTGGGCATACCCTTCCCACTTGGGGCAACAAATACAAAAACAACAGATGGAATGCAGAGCAAATCAAACATTCACCTCAGTCACAGATCTGGGTTTATTCGATCAATTGTTTTGCTTGCCATGCCATTTCAGTTTGGACCCAGCAATATGCAAATAAGTCTTGACCCTGTTCCCCATGGGAACAGTCCAGCCCGAACTTCCAGGCCAGGTCCTTCCTGAACCAGAAACCAGCATCCTTGGACCGGTTTTAGGGTATCACCCTTCATCAGCCAGCCTAGATTGAATCGGGAAGCATAGCAAGCATGGAACCCACGTCTGGGCATACGCTTCCCACTTGGGGCAACAAATGCAAAAACAACAGATGACGGATGGAATGCAGAGCAAAGCAAACATTCACCCCAGTAACAGATCTGGGTTTAATCCATCAATATTTTTGCTTACCACGCCATTTCAGTTTGAACCCAGCCATATGCAAATAAGTCTTGACCCTGTTCCCCATGGGAACAGTCCAGCCCAAACTTCCAGGCCATGTCCTTCCTGAACCAGCAACAAGCATCCTGGGACTGGTTTCAGATTAACACCCTTTAACTAACAGCCAGACTAGCTTCAATCTGGTGCCATAGCAAGCACAAGACCCATGTCTGGGCATACCCTTCACACTTGGGGCAACAAATGCAAAAACAACAGATAACGGATGGAATGCAGAGCAAATCAAA
The DNA here is from genome assembly GCF_031143425.1 of Pleurodeles waltl. NCBI lineage: Eukaryota > Metazoa > Chordata > Amphibia > Caudata > Salamandridae > Pleurodeles > Pleurodeles waltl. Next base: position 722,055,219 of record NC_090436.1, on the reverse strand, counting down.
CATTCACCCCCAGTCACAGATCTGGGTTTATTCAATCAATTTTTTTGCTTGCCATGCCATTTCAGTTTGGACCCAGCCATATGCAAATAAGTCTTGACCCTGTTCCCCATGGGAACAGTCCAGCCCAAACTTCCAGGCCATGTCCTTCCTGAACCAGAAACAAGCATCCTGGGACCAGTTTCAGGTTAACACCCTTTAACAGCCAGACTAGCTTCAATCTGGTGGCATAGCAAGAACAAGACCCATGTCTGGGCATACCCTTCACACTTGGGGCAACAAATGCAAAAACAACAGATAACGGATGGAATGCAGAGCAAATCAAACATTCACCCCAGTCACAGATCTGGGTTTAATCCATCAATTGTTTTGCTTACCACGCCATTTCAGTTTGGACCCAGCCATATGCAAATAAGTCTTGACCCTGTTCCCCATGGGAACAGTCCAGCCTGAATTTCCAGGCCAGGTCCTTCCTGAACCAGAAACAAGCATCCTGGAGCCAGTTACAAGGTATCACCCTTCATCAGCCAGGCTAGTTTGAATCTGGTGGAATAGCAAGCACGGGACCCACATCTGGGCATACCCTTCCCACTTGGGGCAACAAATGCAAAAACAACAGATAAGGGACAGAATGTAGAACAAATCAAACATTCACCCCCAGTCACACATCTAGTTTTAATCCATCAGTTATTTTGCTCACCATGCCATTCCAGTTTGATCCAGCCACATGGAAACCAGTTTTGACCTGTTTCCTATGGGAACAGTCCAGCCTGATCTGCCGGGCCAGGTCCTCCGTGAACCATAAACAAGCATCTTGGGACCCGGTTTCAGGTTATCACTTTTAACAGCCAGGCTGGCTTGAATCTAGTGGCATAGCAAGCACAAGATTCATGTCTGGGCATACCCTTCCCACTTGGGGCAACAAATACAAAAACAACAGATGGAATGCAGAGCAAATCAAACATTCACCTCAGTCACAGATCTGGGTTTATTCGATCAATTTTTTTGCTTGCCATGCCATTTCAGTTTGGACCCAGCCATATGCAAATAAGTCTTGACCCTGTTCCCCCTGGGAACAGTCCAGCCTGAATTTCCAGGCCAGGTCCTTCCTGAACCAGAAACAAGCATCCTGGAGCCAGTTACAAGGTATCACCCTTCATCAGCCAGGCTGGCTTGAATCTGGTGGCATAGCAAGCACTGGACCCACATCTGGGCATACCCTTCCCACTTGGGGCAACAAATGCAAGAACAACAGATGATGGACAGAATGTAGAACAAATCAAACATTCACCCCCAGTCACAGATCTAGTTTTAATCCATCAGTTATTTTGCTCGCCAGGCCATTCCAGTTTGGATCCAGCCACCTGGAAACCAGTTTTGACCCTGTTTCCTATGGGAACAGTCCAGCCTGAACTGCCGGGCCAGGTCCTCCGTGAACCAGAAACAAGCATCTTGGGACCGGTTTCAGGTTATCACCCTTTAACAGCCAGGCTAGCTTGAATCTGGTGGCATAGCAAGCACAAGACCCATGTCTGGGCATACCCTTCCCACTTGGGGCAACAAATGCAAAAATAACAGATAGAATGCAGAGCAAATCAAACATTCACCCCAGTCACAGATCTGGGTTTATTCAATCAATTTGTTTGCTTGTCATGCCATTTCAGTTTGGACCCATCATATACAAAATAGTCTTGACCCTGTTCCCCATGGGAACAGTCTAGCCCAAACTTCCAGACCATGTCCTTCCTGAACCAGAAACAAGCATCCTGGGACCGGTTTCAGGTTAACACCCTTTCACAGCCAGACTAGCTTCAATCTGGTGGCATAGCAAGCACAAGACCCATGTCTGGGCATACCCTTCACACTTGGGGCAACAAATTCAAAAACAACAGATAACGGATGGAATGCAGAGCAAATCAAACATTCACCCCCAGTCACAGATCTGGGTTTAATCCATCAATGTTTTTGCTTGCCACGCCATTTCAGTTTGGACCCAGCCATATGCAAATAAGTCTTGACCCTGTTCCCCATGGGAACAATCCAGCCTGCATTTCCAGGCCAGGTCCTTCCTGATCCAGAAACAAGCATTCTGGAGCCAGTTACAAGGTATCACCCTTCATCAGCCAGGCTAGTTTGAATCTGGTGGCATAGCAAGCACGGGACCCACATCTGGGCATACCCTTCCCACTTGGGGCAACAAATGCAAAAACAACATATAAGGGACAGAATGTGGAACAAATCAAACATTCACCCCCAGTCACACATCTAGTTTTAATCCATCAGTTATTTTGCTCGCCATGCCATTCCAGTTGGATCCAGCCACATGGAAACCAGTTTTGACCCTGTTTCCTATGGGAACAGTCCAGCCTGATCTGCCGGGCCAGGTCCTCCGTAAACCATAACCAAGCTTCTTGGGACCGGTTTCAGGTTATCACCCTTTAACAGCCAGGCTGGCTTGAATCTAGTGGCATAGCAAGCACAAGACTCATGTCTGGGCATACCCTTCCCACTTGGGACAACAAACACAAAAACAGATGGAATGCAGAGCAAATCAAACATTCACCCCAGTCACAGATCTGGGTTTATTCGATCATTTTTTTTGCTTGCCATGCCATTTCAGTTTGGACCCAGCCATATGAAAATAAGTCTTGACCCTGTTTCCCATTGGAACAGTCCAGCCCAAACTTCCACGCCATGTCCTTCCTGAACCAGAAACAAGCATGCTGGGACCAGTTTCAGGTTAACACCCTTTAACAGCCAGACTAGCTTCAATCTGGTGGCATAGCAAGCACAAGACCCATGTCTGGGCATACCCTTCACACTTGGGGCAACAAATGCAAAAACAACAGATAACGGATGGAATGCAGAGCAAATCAAACATTCACCCCCAGTCACAGATCTGGGTTTAATCCATCAATTTTTTTGCTTGCCACGCCATTTCAGTTTGGACCCAGCCATATGCAAATAAGTCTTGACCCTGATCCCCATGGGAACAGTCCAGCCTGAATTTCAGGCCAGGTCCTTCCTGAACCAGAAACAAGCATTCTGGAGCCAGTTACAAGGTATCACCCTTCATCAGCCAGGCTAGCTTGAATCTGGTGGCATAGCAAGCACGGGACCCACATCTGGGCATACCCTTCCCACTTGGGGCAACAAATGCAAAAACAACAGATAAGGGACAGAATGTAGAACAAATCAAACATTCACCCCCAATCACACATCTAGTTTCAATCCATCAGTTATTTTGCTGCCCATGCCATTCCAGTTTGATCCAGCCACATGGAAACCAGTTTTGACCCTGTTTCCTATGGGAGCAGTCCAGCCTGATCTGCCGGGCCAGGTCCTCCGTGAACCATAAACAAGCATCTTGGGACCGGTTTTAGGTTATCACCCTTTAACAGCCAGGCTGGCTTGAATCTAGTGGCATAGCAAGCACAAGACTCATGTCTGGGCATACCCTTCCCACTTGGGGCAACAAATACAAAAACAACAGATGACAGATGGAATGCATAGCAAATCAAACATTCACCCCAGTCACAGATCTGGGTTTATTCGATCAATTTTTTTGCTTGTCATGCCATTTCAGTTTGGACCCAGCCATATGCAAATAAGTCTTGACCCTGTTCCCCATGGGAACAGTCCGGCCCGAACTTCCAGGCCAGGTCCTTCCTGAACCAGAAACCCGCATCCTTGGACCGGTTTTAGGGTATCACCCTTCATCAGCCAGCCTAGATTGAATCTGGAAGCATAGCAAGCATGGAACCCACGTCTGGGCATACCCTTCACACTTGGGGCAACAAATGCAAAAACAACAGATAACGGATGGAATGCAGAGCAAATCAAACATTCACCCCCCAGTCACAGATCTGGGTTTAATCCATCAATTTTTTTGCTTGCCACGCCATTTCAGTTTGGACCCAGCCATATGCAAATAAGTCTTGGCCCTGTTCCCCATCGGAACAGTCCAGCCCGAACTTCCAGGCCAGGTCCTTCCTGAACCAGAAACAAGCATCCTGGGACCGGTTTCAAGGTATCACCCTTCATCAGCCAGGCTAGCTTGAGTCTGAAAGCATAGCAAGCATGGAACCCACATCTGGGCATACCCTTCCCACTTGGGGCAACAACTGCAAAAGCAACAGATGACGGATGCAATGAAGAACAAATTAAACATTCACCCCCAGTTACAGATCTGGGTTTAATCCATAATTTTTTTTGCTTGCCACGCCATTTCAGTTTGGACCCAGCCATATGCAAATAAGTCTTGACCCTGTTCCCCATGGGAACAGTCCAGCCTGAATTTCCAGGCCAGGTCCTTCCTGAACCAGAAACAAGCATCCTGGAGCCAGTTACAAGGTATCTTCATGAGCCAGGCTAGCTTCAATCTGGTGGCATAGCAAGCACGGGACCCACATCTGGGCATACCCTTCCCACTTGGGGCAACAAATGCAAAAACAACAGATGATGGACAGAATGTAGAACCAATCAAACATTCACCCTCAGTCACAGATCTAGTTTTAGTCCATCAGTTATTTTGCTCGCCATGCCATTCCAGTTTTGACCCTGTTTTCTATGGGAACAGTCCAGCCTGAACTGCCGGGCCAGGTCCTCTGTAAACCAGAAACAAGCATCTTGGGACCTGTTTCAGGTTAACACCCTTTAGCAGCCAGGCTAGCTTCAATCTGGTGGCATAGCAAGCACAAGACCCATGTCTGGGCATACCCTTCACACTTGGGGCAACAAATGCAAAAACAATAGATAACGGATGTAATGCAGAGCAAATCAAACATTCACCCCCCAGTCACAGATCTGGGTTTAATCCATCAATTTTTTTGCTTGCCACGCAGCTTCAGTTTGGACCCAGCCATATGCAAATAAGTCTTGACCCTGTTCCCCATGGGAACAGTCCAGCCTGAACTTCCAGGCCAGGTCCTTCCTGAACCAGAAACAAGCATCTTGGAACCAATTACAAGTTATCACCCTTCATCAGCCAGGCTAGTTTGAATCTGGTGGCATAGCAAGCATGGGACCCACGTCTGGGCATACCCTTCCCACTTGGGGCAACAAATGCAAAAACAACAGATGATGGACGGAATGCAGAGTAAATCAAACATTCACTCCCAGTGACAGATATGGGTTTAATCCATCGGTTTTTTTGCTTGCCAGTTCGGGCTAGACTGTTCCCATGGGGAACAGGATCAAGATTGATTTGCATATGGCTGGGTCCCAACTGTAATGGCATGGCAAGCAAAAAAACTGATGGATTAAACCAAGATCTTTGACTGGGGGTGAATGTTTGATTTGCTCTGCATGCCATCCATCATCTGTTGTTTTTGCATTTGTTGCCCCAAGGTGAAGGGTATGCCCAGACATGGGTCCCGTGCTTGCTATGCCACCAGATTCAAGCTTGCCTGGCTGTTGAAGGGTGATACCTTGAAACCGGTCCCAGGATGCTTGTTTCTGGTTCAGAAAGGACCTGGACTGGAAGTTCAGACTGGACTGTTCACATGGGGAACAGTGTCAAGACTGATTTGCATATGGCTGGGTCCAAACTTGAATAGCATGGCAAGCAAAAAAACGGATGGCTTAAACCCAGATCTGTGACTGGGGGGTGAATAGTTGATTTGCTCTGCAGTCCGTCCATCATCTGTTGTTTTTGCATTTGTTGCCCCAAGTGGGTTGGGTATGCCTAGACGTGGGTCCTGTGCTTGCTTTGCCACCAGATTCAAGCTAGCCTGGCTGATGAAGGGTTATACTCTGAAACTGGGCCAAGGATGCTTGTGTCAGGTCCTGGGAGGACCTGGCCTGGCAGGTCGGGCTGGACCTTTCCCATAGGGAACAGTGTCAAGACTGATTTGCATATGGATGGGTCCAAACTGGACTGGCATGGCAAGTAAAAAAACTGATGGTTTTATCTTTGACTAGGGGTGAATGTTTGATTTGCTCCGCATTCCATCCATCATCTGTTGTTTTTGCATTTGTTGCCCCAAGGTGAAGGGTATGTCCAGACATGGGTCCCGTGCTTGCTATGCCCCCAGATTCAAGCTTGCCTGGCTGTTGAAGGGTGATACCTTGAAACCGGTCCCAAGATGCTTGTTTCTGGTTCAGAAAGGTCCTGGCCTGGAAGTTCAGACTGGACTGTTCACATGGGGAACAGGTTCAAGACTGATTTGCATATGGCTTGGTCCAAACTGGAATGGCATTGCAAGCAAAACAACTGATGGCTTAAACCCAGATCTGTGACTGGGGGTGAATAATTGATTTGCTCTGCAGTCTGTCCATCATCTGTTGTTTTTGCATTTGTTGCCCCAAGTGGGTTGGGTATGCCTAGACATGGGTCCTGTGCTTGCTTTGCCACCAGATTCAAGCTAGCCTGGCTGATGAAGGGTGATACTCTGAAACTGGGCCCAGGATGCTTGTGTCAGGTCCTGGGAGGACCTGGCCTGGCACTTCGGGCTGGACTGTTCCCATAGGGAACAGTGTCAAGACTGATTTACATATGGCTGGGTCCAAACTGGAATGGCATGGCAAGTATAAAAACTGATGGCTTAAACCCAGATCTTTGACTGGGGGTGAATGTTTGATTTGCTCTGCATTCCATCCATCATGTGTTGTTTTTGTGTTTAATCATATTTAAAGGCAGCCCCCATGTTAACCTATGAGAGTGATAGACCTTGCAACAGTGAAAACCAAAGTTGGCAGTATTTTACTATTAGGGCATATAAAACACATCAATATGTTCTACCTATACCATACACTGCACCCTGCCCATGTGGTTACCTAGGGCCTACCTTAGGGGTGTCTTACATGTAAGAAAAGGAAAGGTTTAGGCCTGGCAAGTGGATACACTTGCCAAGTCGAATTGGCAGTTACAATCTGCACACACAGACACTGGTCTGAGACATGTTTACAGGGCTACTAATATGGGTGACACAACCAGTGCTGCAGGCCTACTAGTAGCATTTGATTTACAGGCCTTGGGCACCTCTAGTGCACTTTACTAGGGACTTACTAGTAAATCAAATATACCAATTATGGCAATCCAATTACACATACATTTTACATAGTAGCACTTGCACCTTAGCACTGGATAGTAGTGGTAAAGTACGCAGAGTAACAAAAACAGCAAAAACAGAGTCCAGCACACATCAACAACCTGGGAAACAAAGGCAAAAAGTTAGGGGAGACCACGTCAAGGATACCAAGTCTAACACATGTGCCCCCAGCTGAAAGTTGGGAGCAGCTACCCAACCTCATGGGAGTTCTCATCACTAAGGCAGAAGAATCTGGAAAGACCATCAGCATTGGCGTGTTCTGTGCCAGGGCAGTGTTCCACTGTAAAGTCCACCCCCTGTAGGGAAATGGACCATCTCAACCATTTTGGATTCTCACCTCTCATCTGCATTAACCATCTGAGGGGACTGTGGTCTGAACCCAGACATGAGTCCCAAACAAGTAGAGTCTCAGCTTCTTCAGCACCCAGATCACAGCAAAAGCTTCATGCTCTATGGCACTCCACCTATGTTCCCTGGGAGGTAACCTCCTGCTAATGAAGGCTACAGGTTGATCTAGGCCCTCTTCATTAAGCTGTGAGAGTACTCCTCCAATACCATTCTCTAAGGCATCTGTTTGCACAACAAACTCCTTGGATTAGTCAGGTGCCTTCAGCACAGGTCCTGTGCACATGGCAGCCTTCAGGGCATCAAAAGCCGTCTGGCAAGACTCAGTCCAGATCACCTTTCTGGCCTGCTTTTTGGAGGTCAACTAAGTCAAGGGAGCATCAACTGTGCCATACCCCTTGACAAACCTCCGATATTATCCTGTGAGACCTAAAAAGGCTCTCACTTCAGTCTGGGTCTTGGGAGGTTCCCAAGCCAGAATGGTATCAATCTTTTGCTGTAGGGGTGCCACCTGGCATCTCCCCACCTGGTGTCCCAAGTACACCACAGAACCCTGCCCTATTTGGCACTTGCTTGCCTTAATAGTGAGGCCTGCCTTTTGCAGGGCATCCAACACTTTGCAGAGGTGTTGCAAAGGTTTCTCCCACGAGTAACTGAAGACAACAATGTCATCCAGGTAGGCAGCACTGAACTCATCCAGCCCAGCCCAGCCAACATCTGGTTGACCAACCTCTGAAATGTGGCACGGGCATTTTTCATCCCAAATGGCATCACGTTGAACTGAAAGTGCCCATCTGGGGTAGAAATGCAGACCTCTCCTGGCCCCCTTAGTCAAGGCAATCTGCCAATAACCAGACGTTAAATCAAACATGCTAAAGGTATTTGGCAGCTCCCAACCGATCTATGAGCTCTTCAGCTCGAGGGATGGGGTGCGTGTCAGTTTTAGTGACCGCATTGAGACCCTGGTAGTCCACGCAGAACTGGAGTTCTGGGGTGGCACCAGGAGCAGCAGCTTTTGGGACCAAAACCACAGGGCTGGCCCAAGGACTGCTGGAATGCTCAATAACCCCTAGGGTTAACATCTTGGATACCTCATCCTTGATGCTAGCCCGGCCTTGTAAGTCACCCTGTAAACCTTTTGTTTAATGGGTGTACTGTCCCCAGTGTCCACACGGTGTGACCCCTGGGACCAATGAGAACAGTGAGGTGAACTGTCCCATTACCTGGCGACAGTCTCTCTGCTGCTCTGCAGTCAGGGAGGGGGAGAGGTTCACTCTCTCCACAGACCCATCTTTCTCTTCTGCAGACAGGAGGTCAGGAAGAGGCTCACTCTCCTCCTCTACCCCGTCATTTGTCGCTAGGAGCATGGACAGCTCAGTCCGCTCAAAGTGAGGGTTGAGGCAATTCACATGCAGGACTCGCAAAGGGTTCCTAGGAGTCTGCAGGTCCACCAGGTAGGTGACTTCACTCTTGCGCTCCACCACCTCAAGTGGCCCAGTCCACTTCTCTTAGAGTGCTCTAGGCTCCACTGGTGCCATCACCCACACTTTCTGACCAGGTTGAAACTCGACCAAAGTGGCATTCTGGTCATACCAGTGTTTCATATCCTCTTGTCTTGCTTCTAGGTTCTCCTGTGTGAGAATCCTGAAGCAGCCAGTCTGGTTTCTCAGAGCCAGCATGTAACTGAATACATCCTTGGGGGGTTACTAGGAGCTTTTTCCAAAGCCTTCTTTGTCAGACTTAAAGGTCCCCTCACAGGGTGGGCATATATCAGCTCAAAAGGACTAAAGCCAAGTCCCTTTTGAGGCACCTCCCTATAACCGAACAGAAGGCATGGCAAGAGGACGCCCCACTTCCGCCTCAAGGGCTCTGACAAGCCCATGATCCTGCCCTTTAAGGTGTGGTTGAATCTCTCAACCAGACCATTACTTTGGGGGTGGTAAGGTATGGTGAACTTGTAGGTTAACACACACACCTTCCACAGAGACTTCATATATGTTGATGTGAAGCTGAAACCCCTATCGGACCCCACTTCCTTGGGGAACCCCATCTGGGTAAAAACTCCCATCAAGGAACGGCCCACCACAGGGGCAGTGATTGATCTTAAAGGAATGGATTCTGGGTACCGGGTGGCATGGTCCACCAAGACCAGGATAAACCTGTTGCCCATGGCTATCTTGGGATCCAGAGGCCCCACAATGTCAATACCAACCATTTCAAAGGGGGTACTAAAAACATGAAATGATTGGAGGGGACCTTTACATTTCCCCCTACTCTTGCCACTTGCCTGACAAGTTGGGCAAGACCTACAATGAGCATCAGAGTGCCTGCACATTTGGGGCCAATAGAAGTGGTGACAAGCCGCTCAAAGGTCTTGTCTTGCTGCAAATGACCAGCTAAAGGCATGTCATGAGCCAGACCCAGTAGGAAGGCTCTGAAGCAGTGGGGTACCACCAGCACATGGGCTAACCCAGGCTCAGGAACCTTAGGCTCACTATATAGGAGGCCATCCTCCCAGTATATAAAATGTGATCAAGGCTCCTTGCCAGATGCCTGGTTTGTAGACTGCTGCCGCAAAACCTCCAGAGTAGGGCATTACTTCTGTGCCTCAAAGAATGCTTCCCTGGTGGGCCCCCCTTCCTGCTGCCACTTTGACAACTCAGGGACCTCACCCAGTTCATCCACGTTGTCCCCCGCAGGCTCCAGGGCCTCCCCCTCAGGTTCAGCCTCCTCCTGGACCGTGGGAACTTCTAGGGTCAGTTTCCCAGGTCCCTTGCCCTTCCTCCTTCTGGCAGACACCTGGGCCTCCTTCCAGGCTCCAAGTTCTCCTGATCATCCTGACGGGCTGCCATAGACCTGGTGGATACGCACACCCACCCAGGCAAACCCAACATCTCCAAGTGTGACCTGTGTTCCATCGCCTTCCATGAAGAATCCTCGAGGTCATTGCCAAGCAAACAGTCTACAGGAATGGTTGGGTTCACAGCTACCATCAAGGAACCTGAGACCCCCCCATTCAAAGGGAACGTGTGCCACCCTGCAAAGGTGCTCCGAGTTGTCTACCACAACTACTTGGTGAAGTAACCAGAGATCTATCTGCTCTTCAGACACCAGGTGACTCCTCACTGTAGTCACACTGCCTCCTGTATCTCTCAGAGCCTCCACCCTCTGTCCATTGATGGTCACCCACTGCCTGTACTTCTTAGTGTTCTCAGGCACTAGGGTTCTCTGGAACATCTCACTGTCCCCTAGTGAGACAAGGGTCATCTCAGCTGGCTCCCACCCACACCAAAGCAACTCCTCCCCAAGCACTACTCTAGCCAAACCTTGGGACTGTGCACCAGTGGGTGCTGGTGTACTCTTGGGGCATTTGGTGTCCCTCCTCACATGACCCACGCCACAGGTTTCCCTGTGGAGAACCATGGCTTCTTCTCTGTGGGCGGCTGGGAATCCTTACCCTGGGAATCAGGTTGGGGCCCTTTGGAGAACTCCCCCTGTTTACACTTACCCCCCCTTTCTTCTGAGAGGCACCCTGCCCACCCTTGGCGTGGTCTCCCCCACACCTCTTCTGGACCCTGGTGCTCTCCCAGTGGTCTACTTCCTGCACAAGCTTCCTGGGGTCAGTCAGCTTGCTGTCAATCAGGTGCTGGCGCAACTCTGGAAAACATAAACTGTACAAGTGCTCCTGTGTTTCACCCAACTATCCAGTGAACTGCTGAATGAATCAACACATTCCAACCATGTTTGTGATTCCTTCTTCCTATAGGACCTAAACTTGTCCTTATACTGATCAGGGGTGAGACAATACCTAGTGATCAGAACGTTCTTCATGATAGGGTAAGTGAGCCCCTGGGGATCCCCTAAGGATGTCAGAGTATCTCTTCCCTCTCTCTCAAAGTACTTCCACAGACCAGCCCCCAATGAGCTTACTGGGCCAGATTTATCTGCAGAGCAGACTCATTGGCTCACTTGGCTCTATTATTATTTGCCCCTGAGGTACCTGAAGGGCCAGTTCCTGTGCAAATGTTGTTTAGGGATGTAGGCAAAGTGATATGTGTCCCAGGTCAATGTCTTTCCATGAGTGCTCCTGATGCTTCCATCCCAATTGTGCAGGTATTGTTTTCATTGTGAGCTTTGAATATTTGTCTCTCTGACTATTGTGCATCCCATTGTCCTTCCATTGTGTTGCAATGTGGGTGATGAGTGGGTCCATTTCAGGAATGTTTAATGGGAAGGATGTTTGTGTTCTATAACACACCCATACATATTTGTGTTGAATCTGATGACAGTCCATGGCATGTGTGCAATGTGAAGGTGTCAGTTATATTGGTAGCTGAGATGTTGCTGTGGTGTTGCATTTGTGTGACACAATGTTGTATACACTACTGTCGCTGTGCCTAAGATGTGCAGACATATGTTTTTGTGTAGTGGGCAGTGAAGTGTGAGTGACCTTCCCAAAGGGGGAGTTTAATGGCGGTAAATGTGTCCCTCTGTGTGAATGACTCCCACTTTGGAGACAATGAGACTTTTACTTGGTGCCCGTAGCGTGAGTCCCATGTCTTGTGGACAACGACTCAACAATCTGTTGTTAAATTTGATGGCACAGGTTTGGCGTGGATTTTGGGCTCCATCAATGAGCAGCAGCAGAAGCAGGCTGTGTGTGATGGGATCCATGGGGGCACATGATGTGTAACATTGCTTGCAGGTGAGCTGCTCTCTTTACACTCTCTGTTTCTGCATCCTGGGACATGGTGGTTGTCCGCCACAGTCACAATGCAGTGTGCAACATCATAATATGTTCGGCAGAAACACTGACTCCGCCAACCAGTTTGCCCTGCCTCGTCATCGCGTGGGCTGCGCTGCATGGTGGTGCCGGCGGGACCACGGCTGTCATTGCTCCATAGGCCCACCAGGATCGTAATACAGTGGTGCGACCATCAAGCCAATGGCGGTCAGGCTGCCACCACTACCATGGTGGTGCATGGACTGGCAATCAGGTACTAAGTTAATTTTTTCTTGATGCTGGGTCAGTCACTTCTGGTCTTTCCTACAACACTCATGTAGTCAGGGCAGGCTTCTTGTCATCAAGTCTATTTCCAGATGTGGCCCTCACCAGGCGCACCATAGTTAACTATACACTTGACAGATAGATCATCTTCAGGATGACGCCTTGCTGATATTTTTGTCCCTATAAAAATGAGCAAGAGGCCAACCAATCAAACCTCAATGAGCAGTCCCAGGCGCTGGGTTACAATGAGAATCAGGAGTCCTTCATTCCCCTTTTCCCAACAGTCAGACAGATTTGTCTTTCTTCCTACAAGTATTCTTCCAGGTTCAGCAAATTTTGTAGTAAAGATCCTTTATTTTCCAATGCACTAGTCAGGAACTGGACAATATTCTAGTCTCTGACATTCCTTCAACAAGCCAACCCCTTTTTTAGGAGTCTTTCATCTTACTGTAAACTTTCCCAGAGTCCCTCGTTCTTGAAGATATTAGCTAGGCTTCTCTCACATTACCACGATCTGGGAAAATCATCCCCTCTTGCTATGGACAAGGATGAATGTTTGAGAGATTGCTGGGTGTGATTAGGCTCATGTCACATGGATCATCATTCAGAATTTTCATGCGAAAGAAAGGGCTCATTTGGCAGTCATTTTTGTTAACATATGTGCACTCCAAGAAGGCACATCCAAGCTAAAGAGTTGGTATTTTCACACCACAGCTTACATGAGCGTGAAAGTGGTATTTGTCTGTGGCAGGACATCAGGTATCACCTAATTCTAACTAATTACAGTCAGTTGAGAATAAACAGCAGAACTGACTATTTTTCCAATTTACTTTCAGGTAGCACAAAGTACCATTTTTGAGAGTTGCTTTTCTGGTACATATACCAAAAATCTACTTTCACCACTGAATTAGATTTGTATTAAAAACAATGGAAAAGGGATAAGTCAAACAACTGTAAAAATTAACTTTTTATTCACAATTAGGCTTCTTCTTAGAAGATGTAACTTGACCTATACAGTGTGAACCATTTGTGAAACATTTCACTATGAATAAATACTTTTCTTAAATTTTTAGCATATTCCATGTTTATATATTAGGGGCATATTTATGAGCCACTAGCGCCACCGGAGCGTCACTTTTTGTGACGCTCCGATGGCTCTATGCCCTGCACCGTATTCACAAGGTGGCATTAAGCCACTTTTTGTGGCTCAACACCACCTTGTAAATACAGCCCCTTCACACGCAGCAGTTTGCATGGAAGGGGCGTGCAATGGGTGTTGCTGTGGGAGTGCCACAGCAACACCCACTGCATTTTGAAGCTGCCCTAGATTAAAGAGTTTTCATAAACCTGAGGCAGTGTCAAAATCTAACACCACCCCAGGGGTGCCATTAGCAGGGTGCAACCAGGAGAAACACTTTTATTTTTCCTTGTTTTTTGCTCTATGTGTGCTGCATCTGCAGTACATATAGAAAGAGCAAATCACCATTTAAGATTGTTTTTGTGCAGGAAGGTGTGCCTTCCTGCACAAAAACAATCTCCCCCTCAATGCAGCCATGCTTGCACCATGGCGCAATGGTGGCTATGTTGGAGCTCGGCTGCAAATTTAGCGCCAGCACAGGGGGCAACAGAGGGGTGCACCGTCTTCAATTAAATACGGTGCATCCCTGCATTGTGAGAATGACGGAGCAGGGCGCTGTCGATTTTGTCACAGTGTCATGCTCCGTCATTTTCTGTTAAATATGAGCCTAAGTACCCAGCCCTGTGAGCTTATAGGGCACACTTAGGGGTGACTTGCCTTATGTATAACTAGCATGACCTTACTGGAAAGTAAATGAACCTAACTGTAATCAATTCCCCACTCTGGGTAGCAGTGTATAATGCTTAGGTTCGTAATTTCAACAAAACTAGGAGGACAATGCTTCAGAAACACTGCATAATTATGTCATCTCCTAGAGGCTGCTTTTGAACATATAGTTTTTCAGTATGTACCGATATGTTTCCTTATATGATTACAACACACTCAGCAAAATAGAAAATGCTGTGAAATTGCACCGCATGTGGAAATCAACCTTTTGAGAAGGAGAATATATGTGGAGAGAGATCAATTCTGAATCTAATCAAATGTATCAAGATAAAATGCGATTTGGCTGGTCTTTCTATTAAGCCAATTGCACCTCTTTTAATTAAATGATACTGACTGAGAACCGTTATCGTAAAGAGCCTTATTTTATGGTTTTTAACAATTTGTTACTATTATGTGTTGGGCTGTAAATTATTCTCTAAGGCCTATTTCCTCTGATTTATTTTTTGCATACCGTAGATGTAGTCATTCTATTAAAATGGCAAGGGTTTAGGTAGTGGCATGGCTGCTCCACGGTGTGGGCTACAGGAAAAGAGGAGAAGAATCTGTTTTGTGCAAAGTAATCCTAATATATATCCCCAATGTTGCTGTAGTTTGGCTTACGGCATTATATTTGTTTTACCTTTGTATCAAGGGCTTAGCTAAAATCTTGATACAACAGAAAATGCTGTGCCTAAAGACTATAGTAACCGTCATCTAATTTGTTTGAACATGTTGCCTTTCCATAAATAAATATTAAAAATAATATTTAAACAAGGGAAGATTTTTAAATAGTTTGGAGATGTTTATTCAATGTAGTTAAATATATAAGGGCCTCATTTGCAAGAAACTGATGCATCCTCATCGATGCGTCAGATTTATTGCACCTGCCGCACATTCCCTAACGACACCATGCATGAACTGTATTTACAATGCAGAGCTCTAAGGCGCACAATTTCACAGATGTGACAGAAATTCTGGCACATCTGTTAGCGCTAAAGTGATGCATTCCTGGAGTTGCGTTGTTAAAGTGACACAACTCAAGCAATGCGAGGACAGTCTCATTGGAAAAAGCCCTGCTTCAATTTTAGGCCTCGTCTGAGCAGACGGTAAAATTGTGACAGAGTGAAGTCATAGAGTGATGCAGTGAAAAGTTGTAAATTTCACTGCATCAGTTCTACGTGGCTTTTTCCGTGGGAACTCCTACCCTGCATTGATTAGATGTGGAGCAGGTGTAATGTGACACAGGGCTTTACAAACTGATGTATTGGTCCCAATGCATCAGTTTGTGAATATAGAGCAGTGTAGTGCACTGCTAGTGCCACCACTGCGTCAAAAAAAGTGACCCATTAACGGCGCAATGGGCTTGTAGAGGAGGCCCATAGTGACGTATGAGCTGTTTATGAACGTTTGAACACTTCCCATCAAACTTGAAGTCAATTTGTCATTTATGGATCAAATTTTCTGATCATGTTACTAATTTCTGGAACACTGCTTCTAAGTTGTTTATGTAAAGGGTAAACATGAAAGAACCCAGGATGAAACACTGACACTTTCCTAACAGAGTCAAAGAGCCATGTGCATTTGTGCCTTTGCCACCAGGATCACATCCAACTTTGACCCATAATTTCTAGTGCATATAGGATAATAAAGCAATCAAAGCTGGTTCAGCGTCCATTTATTCGGGAATGCCTCACACCTATACCTTAGTGACAAATTAAAAATATGATGAAAGGTCCATAAAGGACAGATACAGTAAGCCTCAGTGGACTTCTGCATTTTTGCCTGACTGTTCTAAATTCATATTGTCCTCTGATGATTTCCTAAGAGCAGATGTCCATATTTCATAATGCAACATGAGGATCTTTGAAAGGGGCCCATTCCAAGAAACCTGGTTATCCAGTTTGAAGCAAAAAAATCTGATTTGGGGCTGCACAGACTCACATCTTCTGGTATTTCCAGCTGCATATCAATCTTCAAAAAGCAGATAGAAATATGCTCAGAAAATGTTGTCACTTCCCCCGAGTTATTCCTCATTCCAGATAGGGGAACATGGAATTGCTCTGTACAAGTGGAGTAAATACCAACAGTATCGGAAATAGTTTTGCAGTATTATTGGACCTTCTTACTGGGCCCTTTGTGATCAGCCCCCAAATATCTTTACACAAGATTCTATTAGCAGTACCATGCAATTAGGAACTAAACCCTCTGCATGGAGAATAACTGTATGGACATAGAATGACTCTGTAGAATTCTTCATGGTATTCCCCTTTCTGAGGAGCTTAACACACAGACAATCAATTCTCTGAGCAGTTGGTAAATGTGTGTGAGGTGCATGATTTGAGGCAGGGTAGAGAGGAGGGTCGAGGGATATGGGACTGAAAGGGAAAAAGAGGTATTCCAGGGGAATATCTGGGGAAAAAGGACAGACAGGCCAAGGGGATGAGTCTTGGCTGCTGTTGAAGCCAAAGTCTCAAGTGATTTTACCACCGAAATTTCCCTAAAGTAATTTCAGGTCCAATGTTCCTGCATTAAGGAGCACCAGGTGCAAAAACACTAGTACATTTGTGATTGGGCAGAGCAGATTTCCACACAAGACTTTTGCTCTTGCCCTGCTAGACTTTTATTAGGGCTCTAAATGGCCAAAGGTTTCTTAGTAGTGGGTTATAGTATCTCATCTTGCTTAGCAGTATGAAGCTCTTCATAATTTGAAGAAGGTAACTAGGCACAATAACTCAAACTAGTGTACTAGAAATGCTCCTACCATAAAAGGTAGGTGTATTCTTCAAATCCCTGTTATTCTTGGACATCTTGTAGGTTCCTTGTTATCACCAGATCCAGAGATAGACAGGTAGATAGATAGATAGATAGATAGATAGATAGATAGATAGATAGATAGATAGATAGATAGATAGATAGATAGATAGATAGATAGATAGATAGATAGATAGATAGATTTATTTAGGGCCTGATTTACAAAAGTAAACTTACACTATTGTGTAAATTTATGATTTTTTGCTATTCACAGTAGACGTTTAGGAGTAGTATCTTTACATCTGGGGAGTCTCCTCACATATAAAGATATGACAGTCTTCTCTTTTTATGTGGAGACTCCATAGTTGTAAAGATACTACTCATAAAATACCTTTCTGCATAGAAAACAGTTGAAAATTACACAAAAGTATAAGTTTACCTTTGTGAATCAGGCCCTTAATATTCAACCATGTTACAGAGAAACTGTTATTCTGCCAGTAAGACGACCTACCACAACACCCACTTAACAAGGTTGAGGTTTAAATTTCCCACCAGTCCCAAATACCCTTTATTCAAAACATTCTTTTATTGGGATTTAAGTTTATGAAACCATGATGTACAACAAAAAGGTTCTTACACTTTTATTGCACTTTGATCTCAGTCCACCTCTTGACTAATCTAGTCTGAAATAATGTCCCTTTGCCTTTCACTAAGGCTTTGTTAAAGGTTTTTATGTCTGCCTCGGGTTTTCACTTTATGATAGTCATCCTGTAAATGTAGTTTGTGGTAATGCTGCAAATGTTGCAAATGTGGCAGTGTGTTAGTGTGCTGCTGAAACTCAGCTGCTACTTCCAGAAACTTTCCATTTTTAGAACTAAAGAAACATATGCTCTGAAGGGAATGGTATTTAAAGCATTATGGGGCGTTTTACTGACCATCAGTATATTTAATATCTAAGTCTCCATGGAGTTTAACACAAGTATGAATATGTATGCTTTTCAAATTAAAGCCCTTTTCCATCATATCAGAAAAGCATTTAGTATTACCCTGGTACCACAGCAGGCTACCTGCATAAAATTGAGGAAGGAGAGGTGCATACTTCAGAGACACATTTGGATGCCAGGATTGTCTTGAACATGGTGCACAACTGACATTGCTCAACATGTGCCCCGGCCAAACATTTCTCTGGTAAAAGCAGATCACTCAATACAAGTATGAGTTTTGCTTAGCATATTTTTGATATTAGAGTAACATTAAGCTAGAGATTGATGTGGTGGTCCAATAGTGGGTGATATCTGTGAGAAAGTAGCCTCTTTCTAGCATGGTTAACCCCCTCTTTTGGCCTGTTTGTGAGTGTGTGTCAGTGTGTTTTTACTGTGTCACTGGGATCCTGCTAGACCTATTTTCTCCCATTACATTCTATAGCATTTCCTATTGTTTGCACTATCCTATGTCTAATTACTTGCCTTATTTTGGTGTTTAGTGTATATATTGTGTATAATACTTACCTCCAGAAGGACTATTGACTCTAAGATATTTTTGGTACTGTGTCACCCAAATAAAGTACCTTTATTTTGGTAACACTGAGTATTGTCTTTACTTGTGTATAAGTACTGTGTAACTATAAGTGGTATTGCAGGAGCTTTGCATGTCTCCTAGTTCAGCCTAAGCTGCACTGCTATAGCTATCTCTATCAGCCTAAGCTGCTAGAACACTACTACATTTCACAAATAAGGCCAGCCTCCTACTATGTCTGCCTGTGGTACTTAGCATACTGCTACGTTAAATTGAATTTCTGCTACACATGGAGCTTCACTGCCATGTTATGTAATATTATGTTATGTTATGTTAAAAAGATTTCTAAAGTGCACTGCTGCCCCATGAAGGGACTTACCAGCACTAAACCCTGAGATGACAAAAACAGCAGAAAACAGAACAAATACAGCTTAGGGTGAAAACAGCCAGGACTTTAACTGCTTCCGAAAAAAAACTCAGGTGATTCTGGAACTTTCTTAGCTTGAGAGGCATGAAATTCCATAAGGACGGAACTAGTACTCGAAAAGAACATCGTCCCAATCCAGCTCTTCTAGTGCTGGGTATATGTGCCAGGTTCAGATTTGCCAAGCATGATGCTCTAGTAAGCAGTTATGGTTGAATCAAGTAAGCAGAACTGTGAAGTGCCCATGCACTGGCTCAGCTTAAATGTGGAATTTACTTATTGTATTTATTTATGTATTTTTTATTCCTTATGTGTAGATCAAAAAAGGTGTGATTTTTCATGTCATCCTGCTACTGTATTGAACTTTCGGCTATGCTTATGGTAAAATATTAACTGTAATTAAAGGTGTAATATTTGATCTGGGTGAATCAAGTTTGGTGTTTTTGTTGTTTTATCTTGGGATGTTATTGGTGGTGCATCAGTGGATAAGAAAAAAACCCAAAGTTTTTAGAATAGGAACTGTAAATGCTTGTTGGTGGTGTAATCGTTCATTATACTTAACTTTCTGGTAAAATTACATTTAGGAAAATAGCAATGTTGTTGCTTATGTAAAAAGAAAAATTCATCCCTTAAAGAGAAGATGAACTCATTTGAAGAGTTGTATAATGGAGAAGATCCAAGAAACAAAACAAGCACTGCCAAAGCCTATAGTTTTGGCTTGATAATCTGGTGCGACAGATCTTTTTTCAATATTTCTGTTGCAAGATTTAAATACAAAAAGAAAACAAATGAAAACATACAGCCACCTAAATGTGGCTGCCATATAGTTGCAGTTGAAATGTAAAATATTTAAAATACTTGCTGAGGTGGTCATTCTACTACTCACATTTTTAAATAACTAGACGCTCAGTTGCATAGTACATTTAATTGTTGTTATTTGTGAAAGATAAACGAATCCTGAAGCAAATAAAATAGCTGGCTTCTACAATGTTATATTAGTTAAACAATTTATACAAGCAACTTTAAAAAGAACATGGAAATTAAATCACCACCCTACTAGGTACCTGAGGTGCAAGCAAATAAATATCTGATTTTTAAAGTAAATAGAAACACAATTTTTAAAAAAAGCACTAAGGGTAATCTTCATCACTGAAAAGTCTTTGTGCAGTCAGTCACAGTGAAGGGAGTCAATGGATAAAGTGGGTCGACCTATTGCCCTTGCTGCGTGCTGGGACTGGTCTACGCAAAATGTGTGTGATAATTTAACTAATCAATGGATAGATTTCTTTGATGAAAACCCCCTCAATAAAGGTATATTGTGTATATTTTTATTGAACAACAAATGTCTGGTAAAACAGTTAAAGTTGTCTCAAAGGCCAGACTTAATAAAGGAGCATGCTTAAGAAATGAGAATAAATTAGAATGCTAGTATACATTTTGTGGTATAGTCAATACTGCAGAAATGGTCACAGACCCATGTTTGTATGTATGTAATCTTGTTTGGGAAACGTAGCCAGCAGACAGTGGAGTGCTGTACAGTGTCAAAGATAAGCATAAAGTCAATGAGTAAGAGGAGATGGAGTGGGTTGAGGATGGTTAAAGCATTTTGATGTAGAGTTCTTCAAAGAGGAGAGTCTTCAACTCTTTCCAAAATTTAAGCATCTTTATGGCAATCCTGATGGACAAGGATGTTGTTCCAGATCCTGGGTGTATAGATGGAAAAGGACTGCTATTGTTATTTCTTTTTTACATTTCAGAAATCTGCAGTATTATGGTTTATTGGCTGTGGGTGTGACAAGATCCATCAGAGATGCAGAGTTAGTCTGTAAATTGAGTTGGTGTTGGTTGTGATAGCTTTGTAAATGATGCAACAGGTTTTGAAGATGGTATGAACTGACAAAGGGAGGTAATGGATTAACATCAGGATGGGGGTGATGCGATAATATTTATTCAGGCCCCGGATGGGATAGTGCTATAGCATGGAGGACGCTCATAAGGGTTGCCCTGTGTGGCATCTGTTGGGCCATACAGAACGGCATTACCACCATCCACATGTGAGAGCATGAGAGATTGAACAACAGTTCTGAAGTCGATTTATGGATGAAAGGGTTTGCATTACTTTAGATGAGAGAGTTGGTATCAGACTGTTTTTTTGGCAACGTACTCCTCGTGGTTGAGGTTGGTGTCCAGGGGAATCCTAATGACTTGGCATCTGGTAAAAGTTCGGGGTTAAAGTCATCAAAGTTTATGCCATTGAGCCTGGTTTGTGCTGTATCTCTTTTATTGCTCTAAACAGATGATATCAGATTTGCCTTGGTTGGGTTGAGCTTCAGGTAGGCGCTAGAAATCCAGGTCTGGATGACATGCAAGCAGTGTTTGAGGGAGAAAAGACTTTCAACTAGAGTTGGCTAGTATATTTCTTTTTCCACGTAATATCTTTATATTTATAAAAAGCACTTTGCATATTGCAAATATATACTTGGTCGAGAACTTTTTTTGCATTTTTGTTATTATTTGCCATTTTGAATGATTTTTTTTTTTTTTTAATCTAACCATCTTTTTTATTGAAATGCTGGAAATGTAAAGGCTGCCATGTTTCACTTTCAAGTGGCAGATTTGCTACTATTTAAGCAGCAGTGCAGTTGGTCAGGGGATAGTGGGTGAATAATACATGTTAATAATGTAAGAAATAACTAACAAAAATAAGATTCCTCAAGTAGCAGAATATAGTGTTGTCAACTCCATTGTGTTCAGAATTGTGATCAATGCTATCAGTGGACTCGTTAGTGGAACTGATAGCGCTGTAGTTGCATAGCGACAGAGGGTGATCAAAAATAACAACCTGTTGAGAGATTTACAAAATGTACACCACTAGCATTTCTTGCAGTTCAAATCTTTTCATTCTGCTACATTGCCAAAAGTGTGACCTGTAAGGAATGGCATACCCACCATACTTTTGTTATATGAAGGTTCATAATAGGCCCCTAGATCAGCTAACCAAACCAAAGCACATTCCCTACAATTTAATGAATTACTAAGCAATACAAATGACACCCCTGAAATACGTTTGATAAAGCACCCTGTTACATATGACCTAAAGAGGCAAAGGAACCTTTGGGCATGTATCATAACAGATTTTCTCATAGGGTGAGAATAGTAAATAAACCTTTGATACATTGGGACTTTTGCTGCTATGTGCCATCATCATAGAACACGGAATGTTGAATATACAGTACAACTTGAAGCACCTAGATGTAGAATATGATGGCATTAAAGTTAGGCTTGTGCAAAGTTTGTGTAAATTGCTTTGGGATAATGTACAACGTTTTGGAATTATACAACATGGAAAATCATTGTGTGATTTATTTTATCATCAAATGCATTCTTCATTTAATTTGGACAAAATGGCAGATTTTGCTCTAAAAAAGTAGCCAAAAAACACAAACACAACAAACAAGCAGCCCCACATGTTTTGATCATTTGCATTGTATCTGTGTGCTCAGCTAAATCTTTGCCACAAACAGCACACAAACACGTAACATGGAGCAATAATGTATATGTAATATTCGTAATACAAAATTGCCAAAATTGACCAATACTAACAAGGTCTAACAGAAATTTCACCTGCTTCTATTAAAAATGTTCAATTACTCTTCACACTTTAACTAACAATTAAATTGTATCTGTCTACTCGTGTGCAATTTGCATGTAAATTATTTGTTTGCATTATTGTGCAGTTTCACTCAGTTAGATTGATTATTGTTTCATCATTTGAGCAAAGAATGGATTAATCAAAAATAGTTGCTTAAATTCTCAGTACTGTTCAATAATATGCAATTTTAAACATGTAAGGGTTTATTTATAAGAGGCTTGTGCTGCTCCTGTATAAGAATTGACAATGACGTTTTTAACCTCCGAAGAATTTGAGATAAAACTTCATATAACAATGTTTTGAATCATTTACTATCTTTGGTTTTTACATGCTGAATAATGCATTCCTGCCATGTCAGCATTTTTTCATCAGAAACAGAAACATTTCTTGTTTCAATATGGTTGTGTAATATGCAGCAAATTACAATTATCTTGCACAAAGGTTCTGTGGCATATATTAGGCTCATATATGTGTGAAAGCACTGACTAACATTTTAGCAGACTGACTGATCTCTCATTACTCTTTAGATTATGTATGTCGCCAGCTTTATATCTCTCTTCTGCCTAAGTTTGTGTATGTGTGATTAGGTCAAAGACTGAATGTACAGTGGATAGGCGCTGGCCACTGGATAGGTAAAAAAGACAAAGTGCTATTTTAAATTGTTACCTCTGTCAAAGCACAGCACGTCTTTCACATGAAATTGTGAGCTCATAATACTATTGTGGGAGCCCTTACAGAATGGTAACGTACTTAACAATCATTCAGTAGCTTCAATCAAAGCAGATGTGTTTGGGATTCCACTGCTTTAGATACTATAAACGTTATGCTTTATTTTGAGAACAGCAGACGTTTGCACAGCAACTAAGTAATGGAGTTTACAGTCTGGAACATCTGCTCCCCTAGTCTTGCCTGCACATGATGCACATGTGTTCAGTCACTTTCATCTCTATGTCAGGAGAAATAATGCCATGTAATGGAAACTAGCATTTACAATCTTTTCATCGCAGTATCACTATTGATTTAGACACTGAATTAATGCATATAAAATGAACTGCATTATTTTTGAAAGATGGTTGGAAAATTCTTACAGCCAATGTAGCAGTAACCTGATACCTTCGGTCAGTATTTGAAATGTTTTGTCATGAAACATCAGGAAGATGTGTCATCCTTGCTGTCCTTAGCTGAAATGGCCTACATTATTATTCCTCAAAGTACTCTCTGACTTTCCCTCTTTATTGTACTTATGCTTATCGTCCCATCTCATGGTAATTGATTATGTCCACAACTTTGGTTCCAGCTATTAAGACACTGTGACATTGCTCAGATACACTTCATAAGTCTTCAGTCTCAATTTCAATCAAGTCTCTGGGTGATTATAAGAGGTTTTTTAAAGGTAGAGAAGGCAAGTAGAGAAGGCCCCAAAGTATCCATTGGACCTGGCTTTTAGGACTTTTTGCACTTTACTGCTCCTAACCAGTGGTAAAGTGCTTGTGCTAACCCTTCCAAACATGATAAAATTGGTACACACTTGATTTGATTATTTAATTCACTCATAAGTCCCTAGTTTACCATACTACATGTTCTCAGGGCCTGTAAATTAAGGGCCTGATTTATGAAAATTTAGCACCACCTTTATGTCATTTTTTGATGCAAAAATCGCACAAACTTACAAAGTATAATTATATTTTGTAAGTTTGCGCCATTTTTGCATCAAAAAATGACATAAAGGCACCGCTAAATTTTCATAAATCAGGCCATAAATGCTTTTAGTGTGCTGCAGCATTCATGTGTCCAGGCATCTCTTTGCAGCCTTGAGTGCAGTTTTAA
The DNA here is from genome assembly GCF_031143425.1 of Pleurodeles waltl. NCBI lineage: Eukaryota > Metazoa > Chordata > Amphibia > Caudata > Salamandridae > Pleurodeles > Pleurodeles waltl. Next base: position 722,030,805 of record NC_090436.1, on the reverse strand, counting down.
ACTGCCATTCAATCTGGCAAAATAAACCTTTTGCCATGATTGAATCTTCTTTTTCAATACTTAAAAGTTACCCCTGTCATAGAATCCCATTATAGTAACGAGACTGCTGGATTTTGGGCAGCAGCACCAGCGAGTATGGGGGACTGAGTCTGATCCCATACTGTGTGACGGCCTTCCGGCTAACAAGCAGCACCTCACTAATACCAAAGGCAAGAGTGATTTGTGGCAGTCTGTCACTTGACACTCAGACTCCTCAGTGAAGTAGTGGGGAACTGATCATAACCCTCTCTCTCGGTTATACAAGTCTCATACCTGCAAAGACAAACAGAACCAGGATCTTAGTTCAATATATATATTTTATTGAAGCAACTGCATTCTACTTAAAAATGCATCAATGGTGATTATGAGGATAATGAAACACAGCTTTATCACAGCAGTGCCCAGGAAAGTGAAACACAAGAAGAGTCCCACCATATTGTCACAATAGTGTCTCTAATATCCCTACCTACACTACTAAGTTTCTACATGTGCGCAAATAGCAATGCTAGCCCTAATCTGCCCTTCTTTTACCAGGAAGGAAGCCCAACGCCCATACCTGCTTTCAGAGATCAAGAAGAGGTCTGTTAGCCTGCTGGGAGTCCTCCCATATTGACAGATAGGAACCAAAAGGTTTCAGCAGAAACTGCGACGATGTGCAGCATGAGATGTCAAGCTGGCTGAAATGTCCCCTCTGCACTGGCGTGGGCAGTGTAATGTTTTATAATAACTTATCAGTTATTCGAAGAACTTCCCCAATGTGACAACACATATTTTTCTGTGTAGGGTAGAAAATGTACTCTTTAGACTATCAATACACGGTAAATAGTGTTTACAGCCTTGGGTTGAGCACAGGATGAAAATGTCATGCAAAGAAATTAATAACAAATTCTGCGTGGAAGGGCACTTGAGAAAAGAATGAAAAACATCTCTACTAAAACTAAGCTTTCTAAGATAACAAAAGAGTAAAAGTAAAATGTAATTAGGTGAGAGGGCACAGGCCTCAGGCCCTGAACTAAATAAGGTGACCCTGTAGATGCTAAAATAACCTCACAACACCCCCCCTCCATTGTAGTTTCAAAGGTGCAGAGGTCTATAATAAAAACGAATACTAAAATAACCTTTTCTACATTAATCTCTAAAAGAAAGCTAAAATATATTGATATATTGAATGAGATAAAATGTCGATATTAACAAGCAAAACAGACCAAATCTGAACCAAATTAGAAATGGTCAATTTGGAATTTCCAAAATTCAAACATCAGTTAAGGCCAAATTTCAGCAAATCAACAGTAATCATGATCTTTTAAAAAATTGCCAATATCAGCAATTGTTATTGACTCTAGGAAACAAACCACCCTGGAAGATGGAAGGTAACTAGTTCCTTGATAAGGAATATGAGGGAACAATTATGTTATGTTGCTGCAGCCATAGCTCCGACCAAGGTGGAAGTTTCCTGTGTAGTGCCAGATGTTGTGGCACCAACAGCCACTTGATCCACAAAGGGCAGTCCATAGGAATCTTCACGTAGCAATTGCAAACACAATGTGCATGCCTCTTAATGAATCCTCAAAGAGAACACAAACAGACCAGCGTCCAAAGAAGGTATGAGATGCATGGTAAGACACACTTCTAGTGCACCACAACATCAAAAGACGGTCTGCAAGCACTTCAGAACAGGTCTGAATGACAAAGACAAGTTGGACTCCAGTTCTTCCAGGAGTAGTGCTCCAAAATACTGCATCATGCAGTCACAACAGATTTGGGCTGGTGGAAGCGCCACCATTCTCCTTGTTGAGATGGGGCAGACTTTGCACATGAAAAGTAGTAACAGCAAATTCCTGCCAAATAATGCCAAAGTAACAGGGAATCCCCCAACATTTGAAAATAGAGAGTGTATGACTGAAGGTATTATGCCAAATATAGAGGAGAAGGTGCTGACAAAACCAGAACCAACAGCCTTGAAGAAGTGTACAATCCCAGTGGTGTCAGACACATTTAAAATGCCACCTATGAGTACAACGACCTCACCACTTGTAGAGCATAGGTCTCACGTGCAGATGTAAGTGCCACATGTTTTTGAAATGAAAGAATTTTTAGTCTGTTCAGTTTCGCAGCTGAAGTATAACATTCTCCATGCTAGGACATCTGTTTACAAATCAATGAATGACTTACAGAGGCCTCCCTTTCACTTCCTCTAAGAAAAACCTCCTTCATGCCATTGAAACATTTGCACATAAAGAGTAGCTCCCACACCTTATGGATATACCTATCTCCTGGCTGTTCACACCTGCCAACAGGAATGTGCTTCAAAGATGAGGTAATTGAAATGTTTAAATGGGCAGATTAATAATCCCATGTATTAACCAAACTGCAGATGGTATTTCCACCACAGTAAAAGGCAACTTTTCGATGTGTAACAAAATGTATGTTGCTTCTTTCTTAGCCGTTACTTGTTGTTGTCACATCAGATTAAATGCAACAAATAATTCTCTGGAGTCAGGGCACACAACCACTTTTCAGAACTTGTAACGTTCAACCTAACTGTAATAATGGACCTAAGCTGACTCTCTCCATGTTGTAATAATGACATGTCATTTTGTATGATGTCAATTGCAGATGAAACAATGTTATTTATGGTGTACATGTGGTTAGATAAAGTGTTCATACCATTATCTAAATGTGGTGACAATATCGGTGTGTTGTGATGTTATGTAACACGGGTCAGGTTGACTCGCTCTGAAACCCCCTGTGGAGTTTACAAAACATGCATGACAACCATTTGTGTCCATTTGCCACAATAACCACCCATTTGGACCTAAAAGTGTCAAGGTAAATGTAGGGGTAGGGGTTTAACTCTGCTCTGCTTGTGGAGTTAGCAGAGTTTTTCCCACTTTGCGCTCTGCCTAGAGGTGGAGTTCCAAAAAACTCAGCAGAGTGGAGTTTTTCTCCTCAGACGTGCTCACCAATGTTAAATTGGCAAGTTAGGAAAATCTTAATCAGACCACCTCCCAGCGAGAGTTCTCAATGTGAGCGGTCGCTACAGTGCGCATTGAGAAACCTTCCATTCACACTGAGGAAGGTGCCCCTCGAGGAGAAAATCTACTGAAGTGGCAGAAAAGAAGCAGCACCCTTTTATGCTGGCCCTGGTGCCATTCGTGCTGATTTTTCAGCATGGGACAAACACCCGGTGTGAAAAATCAGTGCGAACGGCGTGACCTAACGCACTTCGATGCTTCTGGAACTCCACATTTCATGGCAGATGCGGCACTCTGCGAACTCCAGCCAGACCTAGTTAAATGTTCAATTCCGGACCCACCCATCATGCTGTCCCTCAGAGACATTTAAAATATTTTCCCATTTGTTAAACTGGGCTGGTGACAGAATTCCGGGTGCGTTCAATTCCTAATTCTTTGCTAGGTCTAAACAACTTGTCTATTGTACAGTTTCATGTAAGAATTTGGGGCCAGATGTAGGTAGGTAAAAAATTGCGACTCGTAAATAGCGACTCCATGCAAATCGATATTTCCGACTCACAAAACCAAATGTCAGAAAGACTCGCCATTCCAAATAGCGACGCGCAGAGGTGTCGCACTGCATTTTATGATCTCTGTTTTTGCGAGGTCGCAAATTACGCGAAGGGTGTGGTCCGGTGTCGCAAATTGCGACTGACTCGCAAATTGCCTGCAGGTGGAACAAAGCAGTTGGAATACCCACTTCCTGGCTCTCGGTGATGACATCATAACCAGGAAGTAACCAAATAGAACTGGGAGGAGGGAGGAGCCCAACCAGCCCAAACTGCAGAGCCACACCCAGGTGAGAGGAGCTGCAGCAACAATGGAGAAGGAGACACCCAGTGCTGGCAGGAAGAGAAAAATCAAGTTCTCTGACAAGGAGTTGCAGGTACTAACTGAGGAGTGCTGCCTGCACCATGAACAACTCTTTGGCAAGGCAGCAATGAGTGTCCCTGACACCCAAAAAAAAAAATATGGCAAGACATCCAGGACAAAATAAATGCCATTGGGGTAAGCCACTGCCTCCTGCATGAAAGTAGGAAAAGGTGGTATGACCTTCGCTCCAGGACCAAGGAGAGGGTTGCTGAGCGCAGGAGGGAGATGCAGGGCACTGGAGGAGGCCCATTCACTGTTCCACCACCTACAGCAATTGAAACCATGGTGGAAACAACACTGGAGCCAGAGGCTGTACTGGGCATAGGAGATGTGGACAGTTCGGCACCTGGAACATCAAAATGTAAGTACCAAAATATATGCTTTCACACCCACGAATGCACTATACACACAACCCCAGTACAAAGCAGCGGGCACCTCCAGACTAGCTCCATTCCTGTCTAGCAACCTCTAGAATAGTGCATTATGGGCAATGTAGTACAGTAGTCCAAATATAGGCAATTGTTTTTTGTGAGGCAAAAAACATATGTGCAACACTGATAGTGGATTCCCTATGTCCCACAGGTCTCCCACATGGCCTCCCCATCAGCGCCAACTTGCAGGGAGAGGAACACGGTACAGATCTACAGGAGGAGGCTGCCACTGACACAGCAGGGGAGTGCAGGACAACACCACGCATGGAATTGGCACCGGAGTCCATGGACGATCCTGCGCTGGATATGGAGCCAGCAGTGGTAAAACCAGGGCCACTGCCTACGGAAAGGCACACACAGCCATCATCAGGCGCAGTGCGTAGATGCCGCCGCAGATTGCAGTCTGTGCACAGTCAGGATGTCGAGTTTGCGGGACTTGAGGCATCCTTAGTACAGGGTCAGCGCCTTCAAAATAGACAGTTGAGGTCAATTAACCGGAACCTCACAAGGCTGCAGACCACTGTGACCCATGGGCTGGCTAATGTGGACAATCAGTTCCAAACAATGAACACGCATCTGGGGAACCTGGCACAATCCATTGACTTTTTGGTAGGGGAACTGTTGGCTGACAGGGCACAGGGCACAGGCACGGCGCAGGGAGCGCAACACTGCAGCCCATTTAGACAGACTTGCTGCATCCACAGGGGGCCTGGCAACGAACACAACCTGCCTGTCAAGGCGCACTGTCAATCTGCAAATAGAACTGGGAAATTTTTCTGGAGATGGGGTATGGGGACTTGGCCACATCAGCCATGTGGTTGATATCCTGGAGACCAGACAGGCTGCAAGGGGCACAGGGGATACCCCCCAGGACAGTGAGGAGGGCTCAACAATCAGCAGTGTGTCTGCCACTGATGCGCCTGTGCTGCGGAGTAGCAGTGCACGGCAGGGCTCAGGGGACCAAGCTGGAGTAAGCCATGGTGGCCGCAGTCGGAGGGGGCTGTGAGCCATTGACATGTACTGGTGCTGAGGCACATGAAAATAATGCGTCTGATTTGACTGTTTCCATACCAGACTGTTGCAAACTGCACATTTAGATCAATAGTATAGTTTAGCAATAAAAATGTTTTGTTTGTTTGACCACACAACTGGGCTATGTGTGTCTGACATTAGTGAGTGTGCTCACGGTTGCCACGTACCTGCCAAAGTATTGGGTTGCAATTTGGTTCCGTCTCTGTCTGCCCTCATTTGCGATGCTTCTATCCCCAGGCTGTCGGTGTGGCAGCTCTTGCTCCTCATCCTCCATGTCTGTGTCTTCAGGGGTGAGATGTAGACCACGTCTGGTGGCAATGGTGTGTAGGATAGCACAGGTGGCAACTATCTTGCATGCTGTTTCTGGGGCATACTGGAGTGCTCCTCCACTTTTGTGGAGGCATCGGAATCTTGCCTTTAACAAGCCAAAGGTTCTCTCGACTACAGTTCTGGTCCGCCGATGTGCAATGTTGTATCGCCTCTCGTTCTGATTGCCAGGTGTTAGGTATTGGGTGAGTATCCATGGTCTCAGGGCATAAGCACTGTCACCTGTTTGACAAAAGAGGCAAATTTAGCAGGGCATCACAGGGTTACACAGTGACCTGTATGTAAGGCTTCAGAGTGTAGTCACCAATACCTAATAAATATCCTTCTCCAAACTCCCCAGGTGCTAGGCGTTGGTGTATCCCACTGTGCCTGAATATGTATGAGTCATGTGTACTCCCTGGATATTTAGCTACAATGTCTGTAATGACATTATGGGCGTCACATACAACCTGGATGTTTAGTGAGTGGGTACATTTCCTATTGCGGAACACATATTCCAGATTTGCAGGTGGGCAAATTTGTATATGTGTCCCATCCACACACCCTATTACATGGGGGAAGTTGGCAATTCTGTAGAAGTCCAACTTGGTGCTGTTAATTTCTGCCTCATTCCTGGGAAAGTATATATATCTGGACATGTGTGTGAGTATGGCATCTAGGAAACGTCTGAAGAATCGTGAGAGGGCACTTTGGGATACCCCACCTGCCACTGCAATCACCCCAGATAGCTACCCGAAGCCAGGAGGTGCAGTGAGCATAGCACTTGCACATGTGTGGGGATGGCGCTGCCGCTCATTGTCTGTCGTTCAAGATGAGGTTTCAGCAGTTCAATAAACTCTAAGATAACAGCACTGCTCAGTCTTTATTTGTCATACCTCTCCTCCTCAGTTTGTTGAAATAGTGTCTTCCTGGTTCTGTATATCCTCTCCTGTCTCTGCCTCCTCCTCCTCTGCTGGGCAGCCTGGACTTTCCTCCTCCATGCAATCATGTACAGTTCAGCCATTTGAGTAGCCCAGATGCCTTCTGGGTCTCCTTTTATACTTTGGTTCTAGTTACCACCTGCTCTGAATCAGTGGTAATACGGGTGTGCAAAACGGGCTTTTTGCGACTAGTCGCAATTTGTGACTGGCTTTTGCATATGGTTCGCGACTCGGAATTTGCGACTTCCTGAATGCGGGTCACAAAATCAGCTCGCAAATTTTGCAAGTCGCTGCTGGGTTGCATCGCTATTTGGTGATCGGACATGGGATTTTTGCATCCCATTTCGGATTTTGCGGGGTCGCAAATAGTGATGCGAGCCATTTGCGACTCGCAAAACTTTGCTACATCTGGCCCATAATTTGCAACAGAATAAAGCATGCTCTAAACAAAACTTCTCATCCCTGTATTTTCCCATTGTTGTTTCCCACACACTCTTTAAGTCAATCAATTTCAATCAATATTCATCGCCTTCAGTATCCAACTGGGAAAAAAGAAATTGGAATAGATGAATTTAGTATCTGTTAACAGGACATTCTGAAATGTCATAGGAGACGACTTAAAATAATAACACTCAGATTTGTTACATCATGCTGAGAAAAATATGCAAACTTTTCTACATACATTTTAAAACTCTCCGCTGGTGTTTCTAATGTGTGGAATTGCAAACATGTCACCGGGTTCTGGCTTCCAGTATAAAATGATGTCCGTAATGACAGTAAGATTTCCCCATAATTTGCTGTTGTTTGGTAAACATCTTCACTTTCAAACACAGTATAATGTTCAAGCTCAGAAAGCATAGAATCAACTGTTTTCACATCCCAATCGTCAGAAGCCACCCAGGCGTTATTATATCATTCATAGAGACTTTGAATACATATTGAATTTGAATCATTTCTGTTGGTCCAAGTATATCAAGTGATACTTCATCCCGAACAATCACATAAGGAATCGGTATAACTGAAATGTTCATTAGGGACAAGTCTCTGTGGACCTTATGTGAGAACAAGTGAGGCTTCAAAACCTCATCCACCAGTTCAACAGCAGAGTGTACAGGAAGATAATGACCATGTATCAGCGAAAAGAAAATAATGACAAAAACAATGCAAAGTAGGAAGGCAAGCACAGTTAACAGTACCCATAGATAATTCCATGGATGAATCAGATAGTTAGTTTAAGCCAATTGAATAGCTCACATGCTGTTGATATGGATGCAGTTGACGATGATGAAGAGAATCATTGATGCCGGCAAAATATCCAGAAGCAGTTAGTGCAAACACTGGAGCCAATGTTGGAGAAGGAGAACTGGCAGATGTATTCCTTGATGGTTCAAAGTAAATGATTCCATTCGTATCTGTTGAATATGAGTAATATTGCTCAGAATTTTGAAAACTTTCTGTCATAGATGTAGAGACAGGTGCTAATGAGAGTTCATGTTTCACCATCTTGAAGCTCGGGGAAGTCTCATCACTGTAGGTTAAATTTTGGAAAGGCACATCCTCACTAGCAGTGAGAGGGTATGAACTGCTCATGGGTCCTCGTGGTCTACTGTATAGGACCGGCCACTTGGTGTAACTTGACATTGTCAATTGAAACAAAGCGGTTTCTTTAGAACCAGGTGGTAGATTGACAGTTCTGGTACCATGTATTCCCAGGACTGGAACTGGTACTTGATGAAGGACCAAATTCCTTCTGCAAAGCAATCTGTGCACGCACTAGATCCCCAACTTTTGAAATCCAGCTGGTAGACATTGTTGGTGAATCCCTCATTCCCACGGTGGCAGCACATGCAGATGAGTTTCCTTCACAGAACTGTTGTAATTCCTACAAGATAGTGACAGATTCATTTATGTCAAAAAGTGTGTCTGCAGCCACTGCCTCAGGGCCATCAAGATCTGGGACATACATAGGTATGCTAAACAGAACCTCATATGGGGTGCAATCTCCCAAGGACTTTCTGGGTGGATTATTTTTACGTGCTGTCTGGACTCCATACAGGTGGTTAAGCCAACTACGACCTGACCCTGATATTCTAGCTGTTAAGGATTGCTTTAAGTCTTCAGCTCCACAGTAGCGTTTCTCTCAGGATGATATGGAGACAAGAAATACAGTTGGACCCCCATTGTCGCCATGGTGTCCCTGAATGCCCTAGAGGCAAATGCAGGGCCCTGGCCTGAATAGAAAGCTGCAACTGCAAGGTTCCCAATGAGGACATGCAAATCTTTAATACCAGTTCGTGGCTCAGCTGATCATTATGGCCATACCCATAGAAATCTGGAGCAAGAATCCACAGCAACTAAGATGTATTGGTATGCACCATCGGGTGTTAGGAGGCCACAATGGAAAATTATGACAGGTGGACGTTTAATGGTGGACTCTCTTATTTGTTGACAGAAGTCACAACAAAGGATATACTGTTTGGTCTGTTTGTATAGACTTGGCCACCAATAGCATTTTTACAATAATATAGTTGTAGCCGCCACAACCTCATGGGCAGAAGCTACCCCTTCATGTGCTGCTTTTATTAGGTCTAATCCAATGTCTTGATTAGAGATCACACGATCACCCACCCCTGTATTGTTTTGAACGCAACATTTTGGGCACTTGAATGGTTGGAATATTTGGCGGGATACTCTTTTGTCAAGGCCTTGCTGTCAGTCAAAGCTTTCACAGCAGCCAGTGTTTCATCATCCAACCTCATCTTGGAATGAGTAATCGCAGCAACAGAAACTGTGGCTACTGCTGACTTAACTGCCTCGTCAGCCATAGTGTTTCCTGCAATGTGTATTCCTTCACATTGATGACCCATTGTATGTACTACATGGGTATTTGGTAACATCTCTTTTAGATTTGCTACCTTCCCCCAAATGAGTCTGTGTTTGATAGTGTTCCCTTTTGAATCTCTGAACCCATTCTGGTGCCAGTAATGCAGATATCCATTAAAGGACTAGAAACAATAATACATATCACACACAATCAGTGTTAGGAGGTCATGATTTGTGTGTTCCAGCACCATAAAAAGAGCCTAAAGCTTTGCCAATTGGGCATTACAATCCCCTAAGGTCTGCATGTATGTGTTTTGGGGATGGAACTTGCTATCCCTCATTAATCCACTCATTGCTTTGGAATGATCATTTGGTATTGATCAAGAGGCAAAATGTTTGTAGGTGTTGGGTATTCAAGTTCATATTGAAAGAACTCTTGTGTCTGACATTTTGGGTCAAAAACATAGTCAACATCAGTTGCAGTTAGAGAGGTGGCCCATTGAATCCAACGTGGATGTAATGCTTTTGTGCTTGGAATGCTGCCTCCAAGACTGGTATTGGGGTTTTGAAAACAGTTTGTTTCCCCTGGGCTAGAGGTCTCTCTTTTATCACGGCCATCTGGACAGCAGTCAGAATTTTCTCAGTGGAAGCAAAGCGTTGTTCACTTGTTGAATACAAATGTGACTTCTATGCTATAGGGATGGTATTACCTTCAATGAATGTTACATAGGTGAACCCAATGGCACAAGCGATTGCTCTGATGACCAAGTTTGTTTTGTTATTACATGTGTGTAAGTGTTTTGCAGTCAAGCATATCCTGTTGTAATACTTTAAGAATGCGTGTGTGTTTAACTTTCCAAAGTTTACTTGAGAAATCTAGATGTATCAAGTCATACAGTGATTGTATGTGCTGTGCATAATCTGGAATGTATGTTCTGCCAAAATTGAAAGAGACCAATAATGATTGTAGTTTCTCGAAGGTATTTGGTGGTTTAAAATCGTGCACATTTTTCTAGAAAGGGGATGCCAGGCTCTTTCCTTCATCTGATAACTCGTGTCCAAAAACAGGAAAATAAGAAAGGCAATTTTTGTTTCTTGAAATGGAATTTGTAGCCTATTTCAGCAAAACCCATCACAATGCGGTGCACCCATCTTAGGTGTGTGACCAGGTCATCATCTCTTAGTTAGATGTCATCTACATAGGTTAACGCTTCAGGGTCAGAGTTGTGTAGTATGGATGTTGCACATGCTAAGAACAGTCCAGGACTGTTCTTATACCCTTTTGTGAGGCAACACAATTTCCTGTGAGCCTAATGAGCTGAAAGCAGTCAAATCCCAGCTTACAGGCACTATATTTTGACAGAAAAAAAGTTGGAAATATCTACGGTTGTTTTGTATTTATTTAGCGCTAAATTGTCTATGAGTGCTGTGCTGCGTGTGTTTTGTGTAGCAAATGTGCATGTGTGACTGTTTCAATGTCTCTAGTCTAAGACTATTCTATATGAATAGTCTGGCTTAGCTACGAGGAACAAAGAGTTGTTCATTGGTGATACGCAGGGTTCTATTACACCCTGATACTCAAGTTGTGTGAGTATTTCTGTCACTGGTGCTTTAGCCTTCTGTTTAATGGGATTTGTGTTTGTGTAAGTGGTGTTGATCCTGCCTGTATTATGGTTGGGCGAGTCTTTGTCCCATCCTACATGATTACGATACAGTGCCAGGGCTTGTGCCACTGCCCAATCTACTGCGTGAGCCTGTCTTAATTCTTCAAGAATAAGGACTGAGAAAAATGGCATAATGAGATCTTACCCTAGTGGGAGTTTACAGACAAGTTCTGGTGGCCAGCCCTTTTCTGACAATAGGATGTTGTAATATAACGTTAGTTTTTCCCAGAATGTTATTTTAATTGTGTGCTCCACATCGCCCTCAATTTGCATTTTCACTTTGTAAACTCTATCTTTGGGGGGAGACTCACATGTTCACTGTTTCGACTTCAAAAAGTTATTCGTTGGTGTCGCCTCCAGAAGCTCTTGAAGATTTACTATTGTGGCCTCTGCCACACTGTCTAGCAGAGTCATTGCCCACTTCCTATTTTTCAGTAAACTTCTCATTATGTGTGGCATTTTTAGCCATATTTGCTGCCACTTTTTTCTTTTTAAATTGTGCTTTCTGTTATGGAGGTTTCTCTTCCCTTTTTATGGAAAGTTCAGAAGGGCATTGTGAATCTTATATTGGTTTCACTTACACATTTTTCAGAATGCCCATATCTCTCACTGCGTTTATCCGGTGAGTCCTGAAAGGAACAAGATTGTCATGTATCAATATATTGGTATCTATCAGTAGTTTTTAAAGTATCCCTATTTCTCAAAGTGTAGCATTACTCAGAGGTCGCAGAGTGCAGAGATTCTCCTCTTTGTTTTGTATTATCTTTATTTTGTTTTTGTTTATCCCAATGTTTTTAGAACCCTCTTCTGTTTGCTTGGTAGAATCCTGATTGTATTTACCTTGTAGTTGTGGCTTACTTGGTGTGGCCTCCAGACTATCCCAACCTATATTAGAATAGGTCTCAGTGATAATCTTTGGCAGCTCATGCTCTTGATCCTGTTCGGGAACATCCTTGAGCCTCTGGCACTATTGCTTCCACTTTAAGGTTACTTCGTATGATTGAAGATACTATGGCAAAATTGCCCATTATTGTATTCCCAGATCGAGGGCTGGGGCAGGCCCATATTCATCTTGAATTTGTTTTTAACACTTCAGGAAGATTCACAAGAATCAGTGTACTGTGTGCGGTAGTGTAGAGTGCAGCAAACACTGCACCCCAAGTGGTGGATTTGTCCACTGAGGGAACCATCCCAAATGGCAAGCACATTGTGGGAATTCTTTGTTTATGTTGGGTTGCCATATGGGGAAATACTGCTTCCAAGGTGCTAAGATTTTTGTGCTAACCAAAATGGAATCTCTTCACATTTGGTGGGTACTTTACCAATAATTGAAAGCATAGTAGCAAGATTAATGCCTGTTGTGGCCACGTGTGGTTGTGCTGGAGCAGCCCTTGCTGGGGTGGTATTCAAAATCTGCATTACAATTTGTATTAACTGCCTATATATTTCTCCTAAATTAGTGTATAGGAAGGGTATATCTGCCACCACCATTGTACCTACGTTAGGATGTGGTGTATAGGTAGCTAATTCTGGCCATGTAGGTCCGTCATTACGCAAACAACCTTGGCTAACATTTTGTGGAACATGGGGAAGGGTCCCCCAAGCCAGTTTTGGTGTTTATGATAAGATAGCGGTATTTCTGAGTTTGCATATGGTCTGTATTGTGTGGATGCATTTGCTGGAGTGTAGTGATGAAATGTGTGTGTATATCCATCCACTGCTGGAAAAGTGACCCAAGAATAAAATATTCCTCTTCAGTATGCATTGTGAGCCTCAACAAAAAATGTAACCGTTCCTCCCTCATCTGTTAGGCCATTCTTTAAAAATGTGTTGTGAGAGGGAGTCTCATGTTTGCAGAAATCACAACCCTGTTTTGGTCTGCCATTTTTTTTTTTTTTAAATGGAATTGAATTGTTCAGAGATAGAAACCAGAATTAGGGAATCCTTTTAAGAGTTAAAGCTTGAACAACCTACAGTGTCAAATAGATAATAGATATCGAGCTGCGAAGTTACTCCCTAATACCACAGACATCTCTGTAGCTAGGGTGCCTTTACACAAAATGAGACAGAGATTCTTAGGAGATCTATAAAATCAGTGCCTAATCAATGTAGTAGACTCCTGTTATAGTAGTGAGACTGCTGGATCTTGGACAGCAGCACCACCGAGTATGGGGGGCTGAGTCTGATCCCACAGCATGTGATACCTGTCGGTCAAACCTATTTAGCTAACTAGCAGCATATCATAATGCCAAAAGCAAGAGTGATTTGTGGCAGCCAGTCACATGACACTCAGACTCCTCAGGGAAGTTGTAGTGGAACAGAAAGTAAGACAAAAGAAAAGTCCTACCATAGCGTCACAATAGTGTCCCTAATATTTCTACCTATACTACTAAGTTTCTATATGAGGGCAAATAGTTGTGGTAGCCCTAATCCCCCCTTTGGTCCCAGGATGGAAGCCCAATCCCATACCTGCATTCAGAGGTGAGGAAAAGGTGTGTTTGTCTTTTGAGAGTCCTCCCACATAGATGAAGAGGAACCAAAAGGTTTCAGCAGAAACTGCGACGACATGCAGCATGAGATGGCAAGCTGGTTGGAATGTTCCCTCTACCCTGGTGTTTTATAATAAAATGTTATTCTAAGAACTGCTCTGATGTAACAACACATATTTTTCTGTGTAGGGTAGACAATATACTCTTTGGACCCGCAATACCCGGTAAATATCAGATGCAGCCTTGGGTTGAGCACAGGATGAAGATGTTGTGCAAAGAAATGAATCACAAATTCTACGTGGAAGATCAACTGATAAAAGAATGAAAAACATCTCCACTAAAAATTAAATTACGTTTTACATGCCCTAACGTCGACAAACTCTTAAAGTTGTTTTTCACTGTATCAGGGCTATCTTTTCCATAGACTAACAATGGGTTACCATATTGTTATGTCATGTTATGTTATGTTATGTTATGTTATGTTATGTTATGTTATGTTATGTTATGTTGTTATGCTATTCTCCGCTATGCTATGCTATACTTTGTTATGTTAAGTTAAGTTATGTTATATTATCAGTGTTTTGTGTAGCTAGCTAATCATCCATGAGGGTATCCAGGAGATCTGTAGCAGGTGTTTGAGGTAATTCCTGGGGGTTTACTCAAAAAGCCAGGCATTCAGCTTTTTGTGAAAGTCCAGAAGAGAGCAGGAGGTTCTGTTGTCTTGTGAGGTGTCCTTCCAGGCTTTAGGGAACAGGTACGAGAAGGCATGGTCCTCTGCTCTGCTTTCATGTATGCATGTGGTGTGTTATAGTAAGAGATTGACAGTTAAAACTTAATAAGTGATAACAGATACAGAAATATTTCTTCCATTAATTTGAATTATAATTTAAAATCATCTTTATTGGTAAAGTACAATTTTAGGTTACTACCTGAAAATTCCACTTTTAGGCGATTGTCATTTTTCTGCCTAAACTAAATGTGCCTTTCTGCCAATGTCCAGGGTTGCATGAGTGTGAATGTCTTTGCTGTGATGTGAGGTGTATTCCTTCTAGGCATGGGCAAAAGGGCCCTCGGTGTAAAGGGAGTGGGTCTTTCTGGCAGGATGACCGGGGAGTAATTGTGCCCAGCCAAGAAAACACTTCAAGGGACCCTACCTACAGTGCACACAAAGGAACCAGACACCAGACCTGCCCTTGCCTTTGTCTCTCTAGACAGGTTAGAGCCAAATCTAGGGAAGTGGGCTAGAACTGACCAGAACTAGTTTAGAAGTACAACAATACTGAGGCACTCGTTGATCTAGTATCAAGTAACACCAAAATTTGCAGCAGTTCCTATAATTTTCAGTTCTGTACAATAATTAAACATTAGCAAAATTAAAGAGAGGCAGAAACAATAACATTCCAAACCTCAGAGTCCTCATATGTGATTTTGTATTTTGTCCAGGATCAATTTTTACGTACTCTTTCACCCAAAAATTGTAATAATCAAAAATAAATACAAAATTTCAACATTTATAATTCCTTTGATTCGTAACAATTGTCCTCTCATCAGAAATTTGTATATTTCCACACTCCTCGATATTCAAATTATGAATCCATTTTTTATATACCAAAAGAACCAAAGAATAGGTCCATGTTACTCTCCTAGTTCATTGTGATTGATAGTTGATTAAGCATCCATCCTTCTCATAGATTACTCCTTAATGAAAAGTCCATATTTCTATAGCGACCTCACAGCCAACACGTGTTTCGTCACTTGACTTCTTCAGGGCTGAAACTTAGTCGCTCCATAGCGTGTAAACCTTCCTAGATGTAAAAAATCATGAGAAACAATAAATAAATATAGTAATTGACATAGATTGATAAGTCCTAACCAAACCATTCAGTCTGAAACAAAAAGATTCATAAGAAATTGCCCTTAAAATGGAACAAAACTCGAAGTAATAACCTGTTATTGCATATGTTAATGATGCAAGGAAATCTCTTAGATTTACTTGCACCATTTTTTCGGAGGAACCATTTAACATGGGAACGTCCCCTTTGCGTACATTATGCCTGGTGTAGGCATAATATAGCGTAAAGGGTTACAAAGTGGCTCATTGCATGCATTGCGCCACTTTGTAAATATGGCACTAGGATTTTGGCCTCATTGGGCCACATTAGCATTAAAAAAATGACGCTAATGTGGAGCAAGGTGGTGCTTATAAATATGACCCTTGGTCTTTGTACAACAAGTGCTACATCATGGTCAGCCAGAACTTGTGATTTAGACCAGGTTCAACGTGACCACATACTAGTGATTTGTGTTTTGTTCTTTTTGACGCTATTTTCACCTGAACCTTCAAAAATTAATAGTTTTGGTTCTACTGCTTGGGCTTTTGTCATTTTGGTGTCATTTTATTACAAAAAATGTACTTTGCTTATCTAAATTGGTTTAAGAATGTTCTTTTGTTGTGTTTTCACTTTATTAGTGTTTGAGTGCTGCATAAACACTTCAAACAGTACCTAAAATTAAGCCTGAATGCTTTTGTGCCTAAAAGGCAGACGGTTAAGCACAGATGTAGTTAGTCATTTTTCCTGACAGGGATTGGGTTTATAATCAAGTGGAACTCTCACCACTGTCAACTTATAACTTGATTTCTTACAGCATCAAAATGGGGGCAGGTTTTGGATTTTCACTACTCAACTTTGTATCTCTTGTTTTTACTCCAAGTCTGTACCCTGGTTTGGGGTTCCTTTTATCATCACTCATCTAGAGTGATCCTCTGCCTCACATTTGCTTCTGCCTACTAGCTGGAAGGTTCACCCTATTTAACGAGTCAAACTGGGAAACCCAACCAGTATGGTAGACAGTTTGAGGCTATTCAGGGCTCCAGGGAAGCCAGCTCATTTTGTTCATCACACTCAGTTGGTAAAAACCTTTTATTACGCTCATCCAGAAATAATGAAGAAAGACGTTACTTCATGAAGAATGTTAAAACTGTATTTTGCCATTGTTCAAATTAGAAACAAACAGGGCATATCACAAGGCAGATATGCTGTGGAGTATTCTTTGAAAAAGTCTTGCTGAAAGAGAAACTTAGAGGTGACTTGGAATATCCTTATCATGTATGGCAAATCGTACTTGATTCCATTTAATACATGCTCACACCATCACCTTGATGCATAGCTCTTTCATATGAAATAGAGAGCATGTTACAAACATGAAGAATACAAATAGAACCTCTAGTGAAAAATGTAACACATCAAAATCATATAAAAAATTTGTTGTGAAAAGTTTTTAGAAACAGTTTAATTTGTAATTGTTTTTTAAACTGCAGTTTTCCAGAATGTGTAGAAACATGCAGAAAGATTCTAACCTTTTTATAATTATCTAAGGAATGCAAAAAATAATCATGTCAATTCTGCTAGTCACTTTGAGCTAGAAAAATAGAGCTGAAAAAAAAGAAAAAAAAGATTTCATTTATTTTACTTTAAATAGCTGCTCAGTGACCTGACCTGCCTTTTGCCTAGCTGCTGGATGTGGCAGCAGGTACTGTGACATCAAAACTCGAGCGCAATAACTTATTACACTTGAGTTCTGAGGTCTTTTCTTTATAAATCATGACTGGGTGTGTTAAAAGTCGCTGATTATAAAGCAATTACACACAGGCGTTTATGCAGAGATTGCAGAATCCTGTATATTGTTTGATCATTAAGAAGTTAAATATTTTCCTTTGTGACTTCCAAGCTTAACTATTGTACTGTTAATTCAATAAAGGCCACCATTCCTAAGCCGGTTGAGCCGTTTTGATGCTCTTGATTGATTAAAGTAGTGCCCTGCTTACAAATTTGCTGGGATAATCAGATTTAAAGCATATTAATTCATATTCAGCTTATATCTAAATGGAACAATGTTACAGCTTCCTCTTCACTTCATGTGTGAAACATTATTTAATTTCACTTGGCTGGACAGAGTGACCTCAGTGTGTAATCTGTATATTCGCTGTACGCTTCCATAGCCCATGAGACAAAAGTGGTGCAAACTTACAAAATACAAATATATTTTGTAAGCCTGCAACACTTTTGCGTCACAAAATGATGCAAAAGCGGTGCTAAAAAAGTATAAATATGGGCCTAAGTCCTTTCAACAAGGCCTAAACCTTACTTATATTGGTGGAATGGCTTGGAACTGGGGAGAGTGGCAGATCTCTGATTCGCCGCTTTTGTTTTAAAAAAATGACTCAAAAACAGCGCTAAAAAAGTATAAATATGGGCCTTAGAATCCTAATTTCTTCTGTATTAGCAAGAACACCACTTTTGGGGCAGCCATTTTTTTCAGTAATTCAAAAGCCGAGTGTGGGGATGTTCATAATTTGATTAATGAAAATGAACCTACTGTTCTCCTCTAATTATGCGTACTGGAGAAATCCAAGGTGTTTCCTTCCAATTTAGGTGCTTGTATCTGTGTGCGATTTAAGTCCCTTTTCCATGGCTTGGATTTCCAAGGGGCAAAGTAGCCATGTAATCAGACTATTTTTAAGATATATATACATATATATATATATATATATATATATATTATTTTTTTCTATGATAACATTAGCATTATCAAACAGTCAATACTGTCATCATATTGTGTTTTGGAGTAAACAACTGCAAGGAAATGGTCATTGGACAATGTAAGAAAATGTGTTGTTGGTTGACTGAGGTGTGAGCCCTGGTCAAGCAACAGCCATAATCCCTTGCAGGGTGAACCACACAACATCACTACATAAACATATGCATAGCCCTGGGTAGCTTGTTACAAAAAGCTGTCAGGCTTAACTGACAAAGTACAAAGGATTTATGCAGCACATCAAACAGTAATACAGTGAAAACACAACACAAGAAAAATCCCAAACCAATTAAGAAAATTTAAATAAAATGTAATAAATAACTAGACACAAAAAACACAACAAAAATACAATCAGTGGAACTAGGGCTATGAATATTTAAGTTTATGTTTCAAACCAGCAACTAAAAGACAAAAGCACCAACCATGGACATCTAGTTGTGCATGACTGGGTCAAGTTAAAAGTTAAGGCCGACCACAGTGAAGAGTGGTTTGGATAAAAGAAGTGGATTGGATCCACTCAGCTCTTACCTTTGGACTTAGAAATGTTTTGAAAGAAAATGTCTAAGAAGGTAGAAGTTCAGCAGGACATGGCTGCAGGAGTGTCCAAGAAGGGAGCATCATCATCATCAGATGGCCATGGAGCGAAGCAGCAGTGAAACTTTTACCTTTGACTTAGTTGCCAAAATGGAAGTTAAAAATCTCCACAGGATGAAGCTGAAGGCTGTAGAGGAAGCAAGTTTCATGAGTTCAGATACCTCTTTGTCATAGGACAGCTGAAATGGATTTGCTGCTGAGAAGAAAAACGTAGAGGAAGAAGCTGTGAAGTCGATCTGGCCAGCGACACACCTTAGGCAGATAAGCAAGCAGATTGGTCCCGGTCTCGTCCTTCTTCTCTGTGCACTTTTTGTTTAGATTTTTTCTAATTCCTCAGTTTATGAAAATGGCCATCTGGGCACCTTTAGCAGAACAACAAAGGGTCTAGGAGTGAATGGGGACCTCTTGGAGGTTCAAGACTCACTCAGGCTGGGTTCAGGTGCTGGTTCAAGATGGTGGGAGCCTGTTATGTCCCTGTGGCTCTGAGCAGGAGGCCAGCAAACTAGCCCTTGGCATCACTTCTGGTAGTCCTGGGTGCAGGTGTATATGCAGGACTCAACAGCAGGGCTAGCCTCTGAGGGTTCAAGGCAAGCTCCAGTCAGCAGGACTGTCCTTCCAGTTATAGCAGCAGTGTGGAGAGTGCACAGCAGGTCACAGCAGCAGGCAGCCCTCTGAGAGTCCTTCTGCAGGTCTAGTAGTGAACTTGAGAGGGCCTGAAGATCCCTTTTTCCACATCCTGGTGCCTTTCTCCTGGAAGGTGGGAGAAGATACTGGAAAGGTTCTAAGAAGTGCATGGGCATTCTTTCCTCCCCTGGCTAACTGAAGTGACAGTACAGTGTCGTCAAGCCTTTTGTCAGTGACAGTACAGTGTCATTAAGCCTTTTGTCTGGAGCTAGGACACGGCCTATTCAGGTGCAAGTGGGGCTGTGTCCAGCTTTGCCCCGCTCCTGCCCATTGATGGCCCATTGAGGAAAACCTACAAATTCTATTGTGTGACTGTCTGGGAGGAATTCACAAGCTCTGTAAGCTACACCCAGTCATGTGGCCCAACACAAGCTGCAAGCACAGACGGCAGAGTTCAAGAAAATGCCACCTTTCTAACTGTGGCATTTTCAAAATTGTAATGAAACATCCAGCTTTACCATTAAAGAGTACTTATCATTACAATGCCATAGGAACCAAACATGACATACCTACTTCCTCTCAATCAGGAGTCACAGCTTAACAAATGTAATAAGGAATCACCGATGTTATTCTAAGGGAGTAGTAGGGCTCACAGTAGTGAAAAATTAATTTGGGAGTGTTTTATTACCACGCCATGTAACATGTCCTACCTATTATTCACAGAGCTCTCTGCCCTACAATCTACCTAGGGCTTTCTTTAGGAGTGATTTATATGTAACAAAAGCTTGACAAGGGGGATTTAATGGCAAGTAGACATGGCAGTGTGACACTACATTCAGGCTACAATGGCAGGCCTGGGCCCTGTTTTAGAGGACTACTTAGTTGGGTGGCACAATTGGTGCTGCAGGCCCACTGGTAGCTTTGAATTTACATGTTCTGTGTATATGGTAAACCCCTCCACAAGGGACATAGAAGTAAATTAAATGTGTCAATTTAGTATAAACCGATTTGACCATGTTTTAGCAGTGGTAAAGTACACAGAGTTCTAAGGCCAACAAAGATGAAGTCAGTAAAAAGTAGAGGATAAAAAGCAAAATGTTTAGGGGTGATCCTGCAGAGAGGGCCAGGTCCAACAGCGCAGTAATCTGTGAAAATCTAAAATGAGTAGCATGTGTAACTATTGTCTGTTCCTTGTACAGTTTAATTGATTTTAAATCTCTTCACCTTCCTCCATTTACCCACTTGCGTTCCACGGTCATCTGGGCTATCAACAATAAAATACAATCCATAGAAGACCCTCCACCAAACCCTATCTTGTGAATGTTCCTGTGACATGCCCTGGCATTATATGTCACTCTCTTTACCTCCATGTATAACTCCATACCATTTTGCCCTTCCCCATTTGTGTGGATACTCAAACATCCCCCATTATTTGCCAAGTCTCTTTTTGCCACCATTATTTCCAATGCAAATAATAAAAGCTTTTTTCTTGGTAGGTCTATATCATTCTGAATCCACAGTATCACAAACTGGAGCATCAGAGGCAATTCATATCTCACTTTCCTCCCTACCCTCTGTAGTATACTTTCCTTGCTGTAATTTACCATAATCCTGGACTGTGTGTATGAAGATGTCTTGTGAGAATGCCACACTTTCAGAAGTTGGATTGGACATAGCCTTGTCTTAATTGCAACTTATCTAGGGTGCACTGGAACTGCTTCTATAGCCCTTATATCCTCCTCCCATTTCGACAACAATTCCTTCAACCCATCAGGCATATTTTTGTTAAGAGTTTTATAAGAGGAAGATATTCTCATATCACAGTTCAACCCATGGTATGGTATTTTCCAGCAGTGTATAGTTAGTGATCCCAGACCAGTTTGATTCCTCTACCTGGAAGGCAAGCTTAAATTGGGCCTATTTAAGCATTTCACTTGTGCCATATTATACTTGATTACAACTTTGGTTATCCAACCGTGGAACCGCTAAAGCCATGGGGATAAGGCCACTGTCATGCCGGCAGCCTCACCCTGATCGTATTATGATTTTTCCACCTGGCTGACTGGTGAAAACCATTGTATTACGATGTTTCTGTCAGTCAGCCTGGTGGATACAGTGCAGCGGAATTGGCCTCAGCTTCCTTAGGGGTCGCAGGCAGTGCATGGGCCCCTGTATGGCCCCCAGCCTTGGCTTTCTGCATGCCTTTCAATGGCAGGGACACAGCCATGAAAAGGCTGGTGAAAAGTAAAGTCATGATCAGCATAGCGGTGACTCAATGGGCATTGCCGTGTCAGACCACAACTTCGACCGCCGCCAACCCGTCGGGATATGTGATTCCGGCAGTGGTGCCGTTGTCCTGGCGGACCAACTGTCAGGATCATAATCTGGCTTTCAGACCACCAGGAGTGCAGCCTTCTGACCACCACTGTAAGGTCCTAGGGCTGCCAAACTTGTAATCAGACCCTTAGTCTGTATAGTAGAGAACAAATTCATCTCCCCCTTGAGTATGTGCCCAACCCAACCTTCATTGTACTAATCCAGCCCCACCTCTTATGTCTGTGTAGCTTATGAGTTTCCCTCAGAATTTCCCCTTCCCACAGTGGTGCCTCTTTTCTAATCTTATATTCCACCTAGTATACCCCTTCTCCTCTACCAGGCCATTAGGGATGTATGAGTTGCTGGCAATAGGTTTGATATTACCTTCCCTCTATGTAGTTAATGCATACTTGAGGGCAATATCATAGGTCATCTTTCCAATTTAACTGAGGAATGACATCTCTGGGCAAAAGTCTGGTTGTTGATTGGTAGAATCTGTGTGGCTTATTAATATGGTCCGACATACAGAAGTGCAATCCCAGTGTTATACAGAGATCTGGATAGTGCTGTTGATGAAATTCTCAGGGGGCTCCCATTCCTTAGCACGGTCCCTAGTTTTCTGGGAATCCAGGAGAAGATTCCTACTGATATGGGGGAAGGGGTGGTTTTATGGCATAAAGTAGTTTCAGTAGGGTAAACATCTGAAAATATGCTGCTCTCCCCATAAGTGTTAGTGGCTGTGACCTCCATCTGCTCACATCTGTCGAAACGCAGCAATTATTGTGTTGATGTCCCTTGGTAGGTGTAACTTGACCTTTGGAGTTACCTATAACTTGAGGTACTTGAACCTTCCTTCAAGACCTTGATTCCTGGGGAAGTTCTTCCAGCAATGTGCAGAAATTGTTTTGATATAAAATGGCCTTTCCCCAGTTATTTTGTACCCTCTATCTTTATTAACCTCCATAAACATCTGAAAGACTCTTGGGATAGATACCTGAAGCTGTGTGATATATAACATTGTGTCATAAACTGAAATTGAGTCTTCTTTGGGATTCTCACTCCTTCAGAATACCTTAAACTCCTCCAACAACCTGACCCAGCACGGTAATGACGCTTAGTGTGAAAAGGAGTAGAGTTAGCAGAAACCCTCGTCAGATGCCTTGCCCCAGAAGGAATGGTTAGGATACCTTTCTCTTGACTCTCATCACTGCTTTATAGTGGAGGGTCACCAAGCTGCTGAATGCTGATCCTAAACCAAACCTCTGTAACGTAAATAACAGATGTGGACAGGGTATGGAGTCAGGTGTGTTTTCAGAGGCCAGAAAGATTATCTTTAATGGTGCCATCAAAGAGTTCATTTTTGCTAACCAATCATACAACTTTTGCAGTTTAAGTGTTGTGCAGCATTGTGACAGAAATGCTGATCAGTCCTTGTGTATGAGGGGCACTATGATCCCTATTAGACTAGTTGTGATGGTTGTTGGTACCACCTTCACCGCTGCATTTAATAACAAGATTGGGAGGTATTACCAACATTCCTCTTTGATTTAGCCCACCTAATCGATCACTGTAATGATTGCATATCTGAGATCTGGAGGGAGAATTTGTTTATCCCTGGCTCCCACGCATAGCCAGTGTAAGCAAGGTCCTAATTGCACTGGGATTTTTTTATCAAGCTCCACTACTATCATATTCAGGCCAGGAGGTTTTCCACTTTTCATTTTTTTTAATGGCTTCCGTGATTTAGTTGAGGGTGCATCCCTCTCAAAATCCTGTCTATCACTTAGGTTTGGTATTTCTAGATTATGTAAGAATCAATTGATTTCTAAATCTCCATTCAAGTTCTCCCCATTGTAAAATTTGCTACAGTAGTGGGTTAATGCCTGTGTTATGTACATGCCTGTCTCTCATTTCTTCCCATTTGTATCAATTACCATACCCACCCACTGGCAGCTTCCTCCCTCTTGCTGATTCATGCTAATAGGTGTCCCGTCCTGTCCCTTTCTTTATATAATTTATGTTGTGTTGCCCACATTTGTTGCTGTGCTGTGCTTTCCAACATGTTGTGGGCTTTTTGTCTGAATGCACTCAATTGTTTCAACAACAGAGAGTTTGACTTCAGACTAATGGTCTTTTCCATTTGCAAAAGATTGGATTAAATTCCCTAATGTGTTCATGCCTGTGTGTTTTCCTATGAGTACTAACGTTCTGTATCTTATATCTTCTGTATTTTATTTTGCATTACTGCCTTGTAGGCCTCCCAAAATGTCAATGAGGAGTCTACCATATCTTCATTTTCTTTGAAATACAGAACAGTGTCTGCTCTTATCTCTGACCACTGGATCGCTCAGTTACTTTGGATTTAGTTCCAAGTTGAACCCTCCCACCAAAGTCCTACTACCCATTGTCAGCAGGAAGAGTGTAGTGAGATTCCCTTGGTTCTAAAATCCACTCCTCTCAGTGCAGGGATTTCTCCTGTTGGGATGAATATATAAGCTAGTCTGAAAAATCCTGCAGGGGCAAGTGAGGAGTAGGACTTTTGTCATTCATTTGGATGTTTCATCCTCCATATAGCATTGAGTCCTTTGGCTCTAGTGAATAGTGAAAGACATGAGGTGATCTGTGCGCTCATCTCTTGGGTGGTTGTCCTATCTAGCTCTGGCATCATAATATCATTGAAGTCTCCTCCCACAATATACAGTGGAGAATTTCCTTCCAGAACAATATTACCAACTTCTTTTAATACATGTTGCTACATTCTGGTGGTACATAAATATTAATTATTATGACAGCTTGCCTCCTCTATTCTCCTTGTATCCCAACAAGACATTCATTGAAGTCTATACATGTCATATTTATTTGAAAAGGAGGGCTTTTCTTTGAGATTATTACAACCATTCTGGATACTCATGAGAATACTGCATGTACTAAGGATACATATTGGCTGCATCCTAAAAACTACACCTAGTGCCCACTAGGTGTTTTTCAATTTGCAGCACAATGTGCAGAGTATACCTCTTCACATATTGGTTTATAATTCCTATTTTTACTCTGCTGCCCAAGCTGTTACATTCCAGGATAGCTAAATAGGTTTCGGCCATGGGTGTCATCTCTCTGGATATAGAGCTCTTCTTATACTCTTCACCCACCTCACCATCCCTGAGTAACTCAGAATTACTTTAGCTGTTCTCTGAAATTTCAACAAAAAGATTTGTACTTTCTGTCTCTATACCTTCCCACTTTTCCTTGAATTCCTATGACCTTAATATTTGATTTTTGCCCTACCTTAGGAATTACTCTCTTACTCCCCTCAACCAAACTACTGCAGCTACAAATACAAGATGTTTTGCTACCTATAACCTACGCTAACAGCAACTATGTCCTCCCAAGGAGGCGGGCATGGAGAGTACAAGGACTATGTCAGCTGCGCAACCAGTCTAGGCTTGTTCAATGTAGTGAGGGCCACTGTAAATATGCGGCAGGGTTGAGCAAATAATGTGTCAAGAAAAGACAAATTATGAGGTATAAATATTCCACATTTTTAAAGTTGGTAACACTATCTGAGCATTGGTTGCACCTCATTAATACCAGTTTAGCTCCCAAATATAGCAATGAGCAATAGAAAAGTGACACATCCAGTTTTCCAAAGGGCCTTCCAATGTGTGGCAACACATTTGTTGTGTTTTTAATAACTTTTGAAAAGTTTGCGCTAGAAACTACTTTTTGTGAAAATCTGCAAATTATGGATTATGTGGTGTAAGCGGAAAATCTATAATTATATGAAAAAACAGCCACAGCCACACAATAGCATAATTCCAGTGGCCCTGAATATAGTCTTACCTGACATATCAGGTATTCCTTTCATCCCTCCCTCCGACCAATTTTATTGATGCTTTTCCTGGATGTTTGTAGGGCCTTTATGGATCAGCTGCTTGAGCCTTCCTGACTTTACGGTTCCTCTGAAGTATGTCGACATCCCCTTTCACTAAATGGTTACAATGGTTATGCTTCCTTTGTTTGTCCTTATTTATGATAAAGTTACCTACTATTTGGGCTCTCCTCCACTCAACCATCCCAGAAGGGTTTCCAAATCAGAAGCAATAAAAATAAGATGGATTCATCCATTTCTCAAATGTTGCATATTTCACCAGCATGGAAGTCGTTATTTCACCCCACCCACTTGCCCCCCCTTACATGGGCAGTTCAAGTAGTTAGGCCGGTATGTGTGAGCAGTCAATGTATGTATGCATTTTGAGGCTCACTAAAGAATTATTATGCAGTATTGAGTTTGGCCCTAATTGTCTCCTTTTTTCCCCAGCCCCCTCCAGTGACAGTTATGTAGAATGAGGAATGGAACTAGGTCCGAAATGGAAGGTGGAGCCATCAAAGTGTAGTTTTCCTAGTTTTCCTGGCACTTGCCCTTTCTCTTTGTTTGGCCCTGCTGACCCTTGTGTTGTTGGCTGCAAGGAGAGGGGGAGCCAGCGGATTTTTAAGGGGCCAGAAGAGAAGACAAGGTCAGAGATGACACATAGGGACTCTTCCCCTATCCCACAGGTCTAAACTGTAGTACTGTCCACCCCCCTCCCCACTAGGGGCTTCCCCAGAGACCCATCTTGAATCCCCTAGCCTCGGTCTGGCCAATCCACTTTTCACAACTTGTGCAGACCACTCAGGAAGGAACAGGCCACAAGCACTGCATCTTGTGTTCGCCTCCTTCACAGGCCCCCTCAGCTCACAGCAGGCCCGTCCTCCGCCCACCACACCATACCATGTCTTGTGAGCTGGGCTGGGCTGCGTGCTGCTCATTCCATTTGGAGTTGCAACCTCACTTCTTGTTGCAATCATTGTTGGGCAGTAAGCTGATCCTCTCCCTATGCAACTTTCTTTCACTGTTCTCTTCCATCATTCATTTTCCTTTCACGTCTTTCCTTCCTTCTCTGGGACAATCTTGAACCAGCAATGCTGTTTCATGCTGTTCAAGCTCTGCTACACTGCAAAGCTTTTTGGTCTCACACTGCCCTTCCAGGTGTTCAACCATTTGTAGGGTTGCTTCTTCACATTGTTTAGGCCATGTGATGGATGGTGTGGGTTAAAGTAACATCCTAATGACCTCTTATTGGCCACACCCGTCTCAGACTTTCATCTTCAAAGCACTACCATTGGCATCCACATGGAAGTTGATTTCGCTCTCATTATGAGTATCCCTTCAATTCTGAGAGGCCTGGCAATTTGAGTTACTGGTCTGGTGAGTGCTATTCCACTGGGAGATTTCACCTACTGAATGCCTGGTTAATACAAATTAATACAATTTCACAAGGCCAAACTTCAACTTTTGTGTAAGTTTACGTATTCACAAACTACGAGTTTAGTTTTACTACTAGTAATTTTATGACTGCGGAGTCTTTGCACT
The DNA here is from genome assembly GCF_031143425.1 of Pleurodeles waltl. Lineage (NCBI taxonomy): Eukaryota > Metazoa > Chordata > Amphibia > Caudata > Salamandridae > Pleurodeles > Pleurodeles waltl. The sequence goes on along the minus strand of NC_090436.1, from coordinate 722,003,653 downwards.
TGTGGAGACTCCGCATATAGACAGATAGGCCTGGCCTATATTTTTTTGTGTCCTGTATTTTTATGTGTTGAGTTCTCTCCACAATCGTAAAATTACTATTAGAAAAATAAAACCTGTAGTTTGTGAATTCCAAAAGAATAGTAAACTTACACAAAAGTATAAGTTTACCTTAGTGAATCAGGCCCTTATTGGCCCCATTATTTCCCCATTGGGAAATTACTGTGACCCCCCGTTGCTGCCAATGATGGGTGGGTGGAATTCCAGGGAGTATAGATGGCCACTTGTAGTTGGAACCACGCAAGGATTAATCTAAATTACACGTTTCAACAAATGTATTTGTGTTTTTTTCTTAAGCGATAAGCCACTTACTAAGAAGTGGAAAATGTCGAAGGGTAAATGAGCCCGGTCTGTCCCTTATTCTACTTATAACTACTGAGATCTCTGCAAGAACTCTCTTGTGGTAGCAGCTCAGCGCTTAGAAAAATATATTAAGAAGCTAAATAATCAGAAACTATGCATAAAACATGTGGAAAATTGTTCCTTTGAGAAATGTTAAGCTTGTGGTTGAACTTCATGTTCAGAATAATGGAACATCATTCGCGCTTCAAGTTTTGATTGACGAGTCATAATTACGTTTATTGTTCAATACGGAAATCTATAAATAGGAAAATTAATTTGAACTATGGTACTTTTTAATTATTTTTCAACAATTCGGTTTTCTAAATGGTGCAGCTGAGCTCGACAACATTACGATTTGGAGCCCATCCAGTTTTAAGCACTTTTAATCGAGAATACAATAGTTTTGAATTGTTTTCCTGCTTATTATTCAAAACTAAATTGATCTCCTAAAGATATTTTCCAATTCTTTCTTGTTCAACTAACTGTATAAATTTAAATAAAGAGAAATGCATAGGAAGAAAGATAGATTCTGTTATATCCGTTATCAACATAGCTAGAGGGAGGCGCAATGGAAGAATTTTTTGAAGGCACAGACCTCACAAACGTTTCAAGTCACAAGGTGGGGTTGAGATGCCATCGAGCATATCGATTCTGTACGTCCCAGTCCATAACCCAAACGGTGAAATCGCTTATGTGTTTGCAAATAGTGGTAATTGTTTTAACAGCCGTCCAGAATAGGATACCACATGGGCCATAATTCAGGAAGCATCAAAATGCTGTCAACTACACAATATCAGGCGGTCAGGAACCTCTTCAATCAAAAAACTTAAAGGGTCACATATTTCCAGCCTATAACGCTCCTACATGTCCTGGTTGCAGCCCATAACTAATATAAGTAAATCTGCTCTAACCACAAAGCAGTTCAACGCATATATATCCCAACCATCTTTGGGTCTATGTTTAAAAGTATCATGTCATCGCCATTCAGAAATAAATCTAAAACTGTTAGATGGAAAATTGCTATTCTTGGGCAAAAACTATGTAACTCTTTGCCATACTTGAGCGAACAGAATGTAGATATCTCACCTTCAAGAAGAAATCTAAATAGTTTCTGCAGTTCCTTTCCACTAATAAAGCTAATGCCTATCTATTCACAACTGCCTCTTTCAGATGTCCTTCACCCCATACCCCACACTACACCCGCGACAACCACCATCTAAAAGGTCCGCTGAGACCTGACTTCACACTACAGCAATGACAGCCCCAGACGACGACCAACGCGAAGCTCCAGTGATGAGTGGATCTTAATTTTTCAGCAATGACTGTCTGCACCACTTGCCCTGCTACTTGCTCTGAAAGCTTCCTCCTCGTGGCTTCCTCCAACGTAAGTCCAACTCTTCGCACTGGACTTGAGAAAGAGACTTTTCAATTAGACTAACCTGGTTACAGTGTCTGACCCACGCTCCATCATAGTCAGCCTGACCTTTCACAGGTCTAGAATGACGATGTAACCACAACTAGTGCTTTGTGCTTTTAGGTGGTTTTAGATGCTATTTTCACTAAAACTTTTAAAATAGAATATCTCCGGTTCTACTGATTAGATTATTATCATTTGGTTTATTACACTTTACTCTATTCCTCTAAATTGGCTTGGGATTTATTTTGTGTTTCACTTTATTACTGTTCGTGTGCTGCACCCATACTTTACACATTGCCTCGAAGTTAAGCCTGACTGCTTTTGTGCCAAACTGCCAGAGGGTTAAGCACAGGTTAATTTAGTGGCTTTGTTGTTCACCCTGACAAGGACTGTGGATGTTGCTTGAGATGGGGTTTGCACCTCTCTCAACCAATAAACCAGTTCCTTGCAAAAAAGAGCAAAACTTAATTTGGACGGGAAGTTCCATTCCCCTGTGAGAAAATCTGAACTATGTAGGTTTCACCACAGGAGTAATAATAACCAGTGAAATGTGTCACATGACGGTCCCAGAGGTATACCTAAAAACGTGCACCTCATGCAGGCTTCCAGGCACACTTCTGGGAATGTTTGTGAATACGTAAAAGAGATACAAGCATTGTCATTCTTAAAATCTCTGCACTTACTTTTACATTTGTTTGTGAAAATCGCCCATAGTATGGCAAAAGGATGTTTTTACAAAAAGTTTGAGGATCGGGCAATCGAAGCAGAGTCTATTAATTTAGGTGCCCTTCAAATCATAGGAGAATAAACAAAACATTTTCACGATAAAGTTTACATCATCTACATTAGGTAATGATCCAAAGAAATAATGAAACTTCAGAGTTTCTATTTAATTTGTCACAGAAACCTATTGCCATTTAAGACTGGCAAACATGTAGGTCATTGAAACAATGTGTTTACACCATTTCAGGCAGAATAAAAATGTGCATCTTGTCTTTTATCTTAATCTCCAGAAACATCAGCCATTTTCTAAAGACCTTGCTATTCACATCTTGAATCAGCCCACGGGAGTATGTTTGTCAAATGTTTTTGCATTGGCAGTTTGGAATGGATGGGTTCTTCTCTCTCACTGAAATACATTTGGCACTGTTTTACATCTATAAATCAATCAACCAGTGGTCCTGCAGTACTGGGGAATGAGTGATGATGAAAGCATCTGAAAAATGGATGCCAAAGAAATCAGTCCTTTTTTCTGTCGCATCCCTTTTTCAAATGTTTGTCTGTGCTTTATTACAGTAGGTTTTATTGACATTTGTAAAGGAGTATCAGCTCCATTACTGCGCAAGCTCAATTATATGTTGACTGGGTAAGGATTTTGAAAAGCTTGGTAGAAGCAATAAAACAGGTGCTGCTCCGATCTTCACCAGTGTGTCATCACACATTCTGGATCATTATGAAACAAAGATGTGAGACTCTTGAAACAGTGGCTTTTCTGTCTGTTGATTCTCATACACTTCCATAATTTCCCCAGAATTTTGTCGCAAAACCCCTTTAGATTTACATACAGATATTCTGATCATCTAGGGATTTACTCACATTAGGCGTAGGCATGATAATAAGCATTATTACTGAAACTGTGTCCCAGACCCTTACCTTTCACATCTTCATTTCTTGATTTATCTATATCCATCTATACTTATTGATTCACTAAGAAAACAAAGTTTGAAGTAAAGTTAAATGTAAGATAGTAAGATTTTAACTTATATTAAAAAACTATTGAAATTTATTGAGAAAACAAAAGTTAAGGTGGCGTTATACATAATTCAGCTAATAATAATAAAAAATGTTTTCAAATAAAAATTCTGACATCTGTGTTGTATGCAAATGACCTAAGTATAACATGCAATACCCTAGAATTCTGATCTCATAAGTAGTGCAAATTATACTTAGGTCATTTATGTCAAACTGCCATCTGAGGAGTTTGTCAGCAACGGATCCGGAGAAGGCACTGGTGCTGACCTACTTAAGTCCACCTGCCTGTAAGTCAGGCAATTGGATCGAGAGTTTGCCAGAGAGGGTACTCCACTGCAGCTGCAACGGAGTACTCCCTCCATCAGGCCTCTAGTTTTAGACATTTCTAATAATTTCATCAACTTCCATTCTTGCAAATGTTGATTAACCACAGACACTAATAAGTGTTCCTCACCAAGGGTGTGTTAACTAGTCTATGAAACAGTTTCGATTTTAGCTTTTTTGTTTTGGGCTGAGGTACACCTTTGTTTACCACATTTCCTGATTCTTCAAATATTTATTATATGAGGCATTATGGTCCCAAATTGTGCAGGTTTTTCTACCAAGTACGCTGCTCTCAAACAGCATTATTAAGAAAATGAATTACCTTGAAGAATAGCCTGTGCAATTTCTCTCGGGAATCAAATGTGTTAGTGTTTGCAGCAGGATCTAGGTACACAACCTTTCTAGAAACCGAGCCTTGGGGGACTTTACACTTCAAGGTGATCATCTGGTGACTGTGAACACTCAAGCTTGAAATGACTGAAAAGGTCATGAATAACCTCAAAAATGCAAACTGAAAAATATATAATCACTGTGACCTGGAAGTGACTTCTATATTTAGGTAGCCTATTGGACCAACATGATCTGCTAAAAGCCAGTGGGTCGCAGTCCTGCAAATCCTTCAAGAAATATAATTCACACTGTTCCACCTTTTGTGTGGGTCAGGCAAGAGCTAGGATATTCAAGAAATCACTGTGAAAAAAAAAACCGGTTATGGAAATTGAATTGCGATGAAGATTAGTTGATAATAATAAAAAAATGGATTTCTAATATTTTCACTTAAGACAATAATTAAGTGGCCCAAAGAAGATATGCAAAAAACGAATCAACAGTGCCAATGCGTTTATTACAATCTAATAGTGCATCTCATCTCTCTTTTTGCTGACATTGCAGCATCTGTAGTAAACAATCAGCTCCTGAGTTTACCAGAAACCCCTTCGTTCCTGCCCCTGGATCAGTCTGGGTGTCAGAAGGGGTTCAGTATCCTCTTGCCAAAGCCACCAATGATATCCGTTTGATCCTAGATGAAAGAGGGGTGGTGTCCCTGGTCCTATTAAACCTCTCTGCCACTTTTGATACTATCTCACATGGTATACTGGTGGAGCACCAGTCGGCAGCTGGCATCATGTAGACAGTACATGACTGACCTGATTGAGATTGAGCCTTGTCCATAGAGGGAGGTTTGGGTAGTTTATTTAGCTCAACAAAATGGAGGCCAGTAGATAGTAAAATAAACTTAATTAAAGCAGATAAGTATTTGTGAGGTGAAGAAGTAATAGAATGTCTTGTATACGTGCGAGCTATTTTGATGAATTCTATGGCACAGGTTAATGGATTTGAAGTCATTAAGTAAATTTATTAGAGGATAGGAAATGAGTGATCTGATTGGAGACCAGTTCTTCCAAAGTCTTTGTGAAGTGTGCAGTTGAGGGATAGTTTTTTACAGAGGAAGATGAGAGATTATTAATTGGTTTATTTGAAAGTGCCCACTTGCAGACTTGTTACAATTCTAATTTTTATCAGAGCGGATGGGAGTTTGTACAGTTGAATTTGTATTTAAAAGGTTATTTCATTTAATATTTTCCCTTGTTTAAACTGTGCTGTGTTTGCACAGTGATGTTCAGTCGTACACGTGAAAGAGTCAATACAGATACTGCAACACAAAAATAAACGGACAGACAGGCAATAACTAGAATGGATAATTTGACTAAAATGCAAAGAAATCGGAAAGGGAGACGTAAAGTCTATGAATCTCACTGGTAAACAGATTTTTAAGTATTTTCCCCACAAGGATTATGTCGTAGTGTACATTTGAAAAAAATAGGTATTTTCTACAGAGGGTAATAAAAAGAGACTTGCAAACGTTGCTTGTGGGGCAGCTAACTGACAGTTAAAAATGAAAGGAAAAACATGAACCCATAAAAGCTAATGGAGCAAGCAGAGGAAGGAAACAACGACTACCATAATTGTACACTCAATACTTCCAACTGCAACTGATTTTTGTTTGGCAGTAACAGAGAGCAAAACTGCCAAATGCTGAGACATCATTTCATTGTGTCCACAAAGCGAGCAGACTGTAAAATCATCGTTTATGCTGTGTGCTGCTAAACAAAGTCGATTGGATTTCAAATCAAATCAAATCATTAACATTTATAAAGCGCGCTACTCACCCGTGCGGGTCTCAAGGCGCTAGGGGAAAAAGGGGGGGGTTATCGCTGTTCGAACAGCCAGGTCTTTAGGAGTCTCCGGAAAGCGGAGTGGTCCTGGGTGGTCCTGAGGCTGGTGGGGAGGGAGTTCCAGGTCTTGGCCGTCAGGAAGGAGAAAGATCTCCCACCCGCCGTGGAGCGGCGGATGCGAGGGACAGCAGCGAGTGCGAGGCCAGAGGAGCGGAGGAGGCGGGTGGGGACGTAGAAGCTGAGGCGTCTGTTGAGGTATTCCGGTCCCTTGTCGTAGAGGGCTTTGTGTGCGTGGGTGAGAAGTCGGAAGGTGATCCTTTTGCTGACAGGGAGCCAATGCAGGTGTCTCAGGTGTGCGGAGATGTGGCTGCTGCGGGGTATGTCGAGGATGAGGCGGGATGAGGTGTTTTGAATGCGTTGGAGGCGATTTTGGAGTTTGGCTGTGGTCCTGGAGTAGAGGGTGTTGCCGTAGTCCAGGCGGCTCGTGACGAGGGCGTGGGTCACGGTTTTTCTGGTGTTGGCGGGGATCCAGCGGAAGATCTTGCGGAGCATGCGGAGGGTGAGGAAGCAGGCGGAGGACACAGCGTTGACTTGCTTGGTCATGGTGAGAAGAGGGTCCAAGATGAAGCCGATGTTGCGGGCGTGGTCTGTGGGGGTCGGTGCAGTGCCGAGGGCCGTGGGCCACCAGGAGTCGTCCCAGGCGGACGGGGTGTTGCCGAGGATGAGGACTTCCGTTTTTTCAGAGTTCAGCTTTAGGCGGCTGAGCCTCATCCAATCTGCGACGTCCTTCATACCCTCTTGTAGGTTGGTCTTGGCGCTGGCGGGGTCCTTGGTGAGGGAGAGTATAAGTTGAGTGTCGTCGGCGTAGGAGGTGATGATGATGTCGTGCTTGCGTACGATGTTGGCGAGGGGGCTCATGTAGACATTGAAGAGTGTCGGGCTGAGTGATGAGCCTTGGGGTACGCCGCAGATGATCTCGGTGGGTTCTGAGCGAAACGGAGGGAGGTAAACTCTTTGGGAACGGTTTGAGAGGAAGGAGGCGATCCAGTCCAGGGCTTGGCCTTGGATCCCGGTGGAGCGGAGGCGGGTGATTAGGGTGCGGTGACAGACGGTGTCAAAGGCAGCCGAGAGGTCGAGCAGAATGAGGGCGACTGTTTCACCGTTGTCCATCAGGGTTCTGATGTCGTCAATGACTGAGATGAGGGCGGTTTCAGTGCTGTGGTTGGTTCGGAATCCGGTTTGTGAGGGGTCGAGCAGGTTGTTGTCTTCCAGGAAGGTGGTCAGCTGTTTGTTGACGGTCTTCTCTATTACTTTGGCTGGGAAAGGCAGAAGAGAGATGGGGCAGAAGTTTTTTAGGTCGCTCGGGTCAGCCGTAGGTTTCTTTAGTAGGGCGTTGACTTTGGCGTGTTTCCAGCATTCGGGGAAGGTAGCAGAAGAAAAAGAAGAGTTGATGACGGTCTGGAGGTGCAGGGCGATGATGTCGTCGGCTTTGTTAAAGATGAAGTGCGGGCAGGGGTCCGAAGGGGCGCCGGAGTGGATAGAGTTCATGATGGATTTGGTTTCTTCCGTGTTGATGTGGGACCAGTTGTTGAGGGTGATGGCCGTGGATGCCGGTTCGGTGGTGTATGGATGGGTCTGGTGTCCGAAGCTGTCATGGAGGTCGCTAATCTTGCGATGGAAGAAAGTGGCGAGGGATTCGCACAGATCCTGTGAGGGCGTGACGGCGTTGGCGCTGGGGTTGGAGAACTCCTTGACGATGCTGAAGAGTTCTCTGCTGTTGTGTCTGTTTTTGTCCAGTCTGTCGGTGAAAAAGTTCCTTTTGGCAGCGCGGATCAGGTGGTGGTGTTCGCGGGTAGCGTTCTTGAGGGCGGTCATGTTGTCAGCGGTGTGGTCCTTGCGCCAGGCTTTCTCAAGGGCGCAACAAGTTTTCTTTGATTCTTTGAGGGTGTCAGAGAACCAGAGAGGTTTTTTGGTGTTGGTCTGTCTATGCATGCGTTTGAGGGGAGCAAGGATGTCTGCGCAGTTGGAGATCCAGTTTGTGAGGTTGAGGGCTGCGTCGTTGGGGTCGGTGGTGAGGGTGGGTTGGTTGGCGGCGAGTGCGGATAAGAGTTGCCCTTCGGGGATCTTGTTCCACTGTCGACGAGGGATGGGTTGGGTGCGGAGGTGGCGGGTCTTGCGTCGGAATGTGAAGTGGACGCAGCTGTGGTCGGTCCAGTGTAGGGCGGAGGCATGGCTGAAGAAGACGTGTTTGCTGGCGGAGAAGATGGGGTCAAGCGTGTGTCCGGCGATGTGGGTGGCGGTGTTCACCAGTTGTTTGAGGCCGAGGTTGGCGAGGTTGTCGAGCAGGGTGGTGGTGTTGGGGTCGTTGTTTTGTTCCAGATGGAAGTTGAGGTCACCTAGGAGCATGTAGTCCGGCGAGGCGAGGGCGTGCGGGGAGATGAAGTCTGCGATGGCGTCGCTGAAAGGGGCACGTGGCCCGGGAGGACGGTAGACGAGGGATCCTCTGAGGGTGGTCCTCGGATCGGTGCGAATCTGAAAATGCAGGTGTTCAGCGGCGAGAGGGGTGTCTTCGGTGGAGGTGGTGACGCTGATGGAGTCTTTGAAGACGATGGCGATACCTCCTCCTACCTGGTTGGTGCGGTCTTTTCTGGAGATCTTGTAGCCTTCGGGGATGGCAGTGGCGATGTCAGGGGCCGAGGAGGCGTTCATCCAGGTCTCCGTGATGAAGGCAACGTCCGGTGCTATGGAGTCCAGGAGGTCCCAGAGTTCAATGGCGTGTTTGTGGACGGAGCGAGCGTTGACTAGGATGCACTTGAGGTGGTTGATGGCGCGTGGGCTTGTGGTCGTGGAAGGTGCATTTGCAGGAGTTGCAGGCGAAGAGTCCATGGGTGCGTTTGGGATGAGCTTGGAAGCAGGTGTTGGAGCGTCCTGGGTTGAGGGCGTGGAGGGTGGTGGGGTCGTAGCGGGTCAGCGGGGCTTAGGAGAGCTGGGGACCAGGGGTTGTGGCGCTGGGCGCGGGCCAGGCACAGATGGCGCAGACGGGCTTGCCTCTGGCGCGCCTCCGGCGCGCCCGCTGCGCGCCCCCATATAACATAGGAGGAGTCAGGTGGGGGCGAATGGGAGCTGGGGGGCGGAGGCGTGCAGGAGGTCAAGGCGGGAAAGCGCGAGGGAGGGGGGGACAGGTAGAGTGAGAAGAGCTGGGGGAGGGGGGTTTAAGGGTGGAGGGGGGTGAGTGTTAGGAGGTTTAGGAGATAAGGGAGAAAGATAGGAGTAGGGTTGAGAAGATAGGGGAGGGGGGTTGTAGAGGTGGGTGAGGGTGAGAGGTAGAGTGAGAGGATAGGAAGATAGGTAATAGAGGGGGTGAGGGGGGGAGAGATAGAGAAATAGATAGAGAAAATAGATAGGGAAATCGATAGATAGGGAAATAGATAGAGAGATAGGAAGATAGGAGGAGGTGGAGAGTGAGGGAGTTAGATAGTGGGATAGAGAGATAGAGAGATAGGTAGATAGGAGGTGTGAGGGAGGTAGATAGTGAACGGGTTAGATAGGAGAGATAGAGAGGGGGATGCGAGTGGGGGAGGGGATGAGGCAGGAGCAGGAGGGCAGGCGCGGGGAGAAGAGGACGGAGGAGGCAGAAGAGCCGAAGACAAGAAGAACAGAAGACAAGAAGAACAGAAGAACAGAAGAACAGAAGACCGGAAGGAGAGAAGAAAGGAAGATCAGAAGACCGGAAGGAGAGAAGAAAGGAAGACCGGAAGAACACAGAAGAACATAGAAGAACACAGAAGAACACAGAAGAACACAGAAGAACACAGAAGAAGATACAGAAAAACGAAGAACAGAGGGCAGAAGACCACAGAAGAAGATGAGGAAGAAGAGAAGAAGAGTGAAGACGGGGGAAAGAAGAGTACAGAAGAAGATTACAGACGAGGAGCGAGGAGGAAGAACAGAAGAACAGAGAAGAAGAAAAGAAGCAGGAGAGAGGGTGAGTAGCGCGGGGCAGAGTGAGGGGCTGGGAGGGGGGGTACTTACTGTGAGGTGGGTCTCAGGAACTCAGGAACCTGGAGGAGCTGCAGCGGCAGGGGGAGCGACCTACCCTTGGGTCAAGGGTCGCTACCACTGTCGCGCAGCGGGCGCCATATGAGGTAGGAGGGGGGGAGGGGTCAGGTGGGGGCGAATGGGAGCTGGGGGGCGGGGGCGTGCAGGAGGTCACGGCGGGAAAGCGCGAGGGAGGGGGGGACAGGTAGAGTGAGAAGAGCTGGGGGAGGGGGGTTTAAGGGTGGAGGGGGGTGAGTGTTAGGAGGTTTAGGAGATAAGGGAGAAAGATAGGAGTAGGGTTGAGAAGATAGGGGAGGGGGGGTTGTAGAGGTGGGTGAGGGTGAGAGGTAGAGTGAGAGGATAGGAAGATAGGTAATAGAGGGGGTGAGGGAGGGGGGAGAGATAGAGAAAATAGATAGGGAAATCGATAGATAGGGAAATAGATAGAGAGATAGGAAGATAGGAGGAGGTGGAGAGTGAGGGAGTTAGATAGTGGGATAGAGAGATAGAGAGATAGGTAGATAGGAGGAGTGAGGGAGGTAGATAGTGAACGGGTTAGATAGGAGAGATAGAGAGGGGGATGCGAGTGGGGGAGGGGATGAGGCAGGAGCAGGAGGGCAGGCGCGGGGAGAAGAGGACGGAGGAGGCAGAAGAGCCGAAGACAAGAAGAACAGAAGAACAGAAGAACAGAAGACCGGAAGGAGAGAAGAAAGGAAGATCAGAAGACCGGAAGGAGAGAAGAAAGGAAGACCGGAAGAACACAGAAGAACATAGAAGAACACAGAAGAACACAGAAGAACACAGAAGAACACAGAAGAAGACATAGAAAAACGAAGAACAGAGGGCAGAAGACCACAGAAGAAGATGAGGAAGAAGAGAAGAAGAGTGAAGACGGGGGAAAGAAGAGTACAGAAGAAGATTACAGACAAGGAGCGAGGAGGAAGAACAGAAGAACAGAGAAGAAGAAAAGAAGCAGGAGAGAGGGTGAGTAGCGCAGGGCAGAGCGAGGGGCTGGGAGGGGGGGTACTTACTGTGAGGTGGGTCTCAGGAACTCAGGAACCTGGAGGAGCTGCAGCGGCAGGGGGAGCGACCTACCCTTGGGTCAAGGGTCGCTACCACTGTCGCGCAGCGGCCGCCATATGAGGTGGGGGGGGGAGGGGTCAGGTGGGGGCGAATGGGAGCTGGGGGGCGGGGCGTGTGCAGGAGGTCGCGGCGGGAAAGCGCGAGGGAGGGGGGGACAGGTAGAGTGAGAAGAGCTGGGGGAGGGGGGTTTAAGGGTGGAGGGGGTGAGTGTTAGGAGGTTTAGGAGATAAGGGAGAAAGATAGGAGTAGGGTTGAGAAGATAGGGGGGGGTTGTAGAGGTGGGTGAGGGTGAGAGGTAGAGTGAGAGGATAGGAAGATAGGTAATAGAGGGGGTGAGGGAGGGGGGGAGAGATAGAGAAATAGATAGAGAAAATAGATAGGGAAATCGATAGATAGGGAAATAGATAGAGAGATAGGAAGATAGGAGGAGGTGGAGAGTGAGGGAGTTAGATAGTGGGATAGAGAGATAGAGAGATAGGTAGATAGGAGGAGTGAGGGAGGTAGATAGTGAACGGGTTAGATAGGAGAGATAGAGAGGGGAATGCGAGTGGGGGAGGGGATGAGGCAGGAGCAGGAGGGCAGGCGCGGGGAGAAGAGGACGGAGGAGGCAGAAGAGCCGAAGACAAGAAGAACAGAAGAACAGAAGAACAGAAGAACAGAAGAACAGAAGACCGTAAGGAGAGAAGAAAGGAAGATCAGAAGACCGGAAGGAGAGAAGAAAGGAAGACCGGAAGAACACAGAAGAACATAGAAGAACACAGAAGAACACAGAAGAACACAGAAGAAGATACAGAAAAACGAAGAACAGAGGGCAGAAGACCACAGAAGAAGATGAGGAAGAAGAGAAGAAGAGTGAAGACGGGGGAAAGAAGAGTACAGAAGAAGATTACAGACGAGGAGCGAGGAGGAAGAACAGAAGAACAGAGAAGAAGAAAAGAAGCAGGAGAGAGGGTGAGTAGCGCGGGGCAGAGCGAGGGGCTGGGAGGGGGGGGTACTTACTGTGAGGTGGGTCTCAGGAACTCAGGAACCTGGAGGAGCTGCAGCGGCAGGGGGAGCGACCTACCCTTGGGTCAAGGGTCGCTACCACTGTCGCGCAGCGGCCGCCATATGAGGTAGGAGGGGGGGAGGGGTCAGGTGGGGGCGAATGGGAGCTGGGGGGCGGGGGCGTGCAGGATGTCACGGCGGGAAAGCGGGAGGGAGGGGGGGACAGGTAGAGTGAGAAGAGCTGGGGGAGGGGGGTTTAAGGGTGGAGGGGGGTGAGTGTTAGGAGGTTTAGGAGATAAGGGAGAAAGATAGGAGTAGGGTTGAGAAGATAGGGGAGGGGGGGTTGTAGAGGTGGGTGAGGGTGAGAGGTACAGTGAGAGGATAGGAAGATAGGTAATAGAGGGGGAGAGGGAGGGGGGGAGAGATAGAGAAATAGATAGAGAAAATAGATAGGGAAATCGATAGATAGGGAAATAGATAGAGAGATAGGAAGATAGGAGGAAGTGGAGAGTGAGGGAGTTAGATAGTGGGATAGAGAGATAGAGAGATAGGTAGATAGGAGGAGTGAGGGAGGTAGATAGTGAACGGGTTAGATAGGAGAGATAGAGAGGGGGATGCGAGTGGGGGAGGGGATGAGGCAGGAGCAGGAGGGCAGGCGCGGGGAGAAGAGGACGGAGGAGGCAGAAGAGCCGAAGACAAGAAGAACAGAAGACAAGAAGAACAGAAGAACAGAAGAACAGAAGACCGGAAGGAGAGAAGAAAGGAAGATCAGAAGACCGGAAGGAGAGAAGAAAGGAAGACCGGAAGAACACAGAAGAACATAGAAGAACACAGAAGAACACAGAAGAACACAGAAGAAGATACAGAAAAACGAAGAACAGAGGGCAGAAGACCACAGAAGAAGATGAGGAAGAAGAGAAGAAGAGTGAAGACGGGGGAAAGAAGAGTACAGAAGAAGATTACAGACGAGGAGCGAGGAGGAAGAACAGAAGAACAGAGAAGAAGAAAAGAAGCAGGAGCAGGAGAGAGGGTGAGTAGCGCGGGGCAGAGCGAGGGGCTGGGAGGGGGGGGTACTTACTGTGAGGTGGGTCTCAGGAACTCAGGAACTCAGGAACCTGGAGGAGCTGCAGCGGCAGGGGGAGCGACCTACCCTTGGGTCAAGGGTCGCTACCACTGTCGCGCAGCGGCCGCCATATGAGGTAGGAGGGGTCAGGTGGGGGCGAATGGGAGCTGGGGGGCAGGGGCGTGCAGGAGGTCGCGGCGGGAAAGCGCGAGGGAGGGGGGGACAGGTAGAGTGAGAAGAGCTGGGGGAGGGGGGTTTAAGAATGGAGGGGGGTGAGTTTTAGGAGGTTCTAGGAGATAAGGGAGAAAGATAGGAGTAGGGTTGAGAAGATAGGGGAGGGGGGTTGTAAAATCTCAGGCAGTTGTAAAATCGCGTTTTGAACGTGCTTCCTCTATGATTTACAGACACATAGGCCCTCATTATGAACACAGTGGAATTTTCCCGCCATGTTCAGGCTGGCGGTCTAAACACAGACCACCAGCCCGTTGAGGACCCCGCCGGCCTAATAAACAACATTCTGCTGGACCTGGACATTGCCGACGGCTCCACATGGAGCCGTTGTCAATGTCGCAGTGCGGCAGGTGCAGCAGCACCCTTCGCGCAATCACTGACCGTAAATCGGGCAGTGACATGCGTGACTGGGCTATGCATGGGGGCCCCGGAGCACCCGTTCTGCTATCCTTTCCCTGGGGGAAGCTGCCAGGGAAAGGCTTGGGGAACACAGGTTCTTTATCCGGCACTCAGCGCTGCTTGTATCGCTGCCCTCTCGGATAAGGAAGTCCGCCATCGTCAGGTTACCTGGCGGCGGTATCCTGGCAGTGGCGAAGTTCTGCCTGTGGCGGTCTCCCTGTGAACCAAATATGGCGGTCTGGACCACCATGTTCATAATGACACCCATAATGGTTTATTAAAAGGTACATTACCTTGATGGAATGCCACTGGAAACATGAAATAGCTGGTTGACTGTGCAAAATGGATGGTGACGTTTCAGTTGAACTGTAAACCATGCTCCAAGATGATATGCCGCCATGAAGCGAACTGTTGTGTGCACCCCACAAAAGGCAAAACACCAAAGAGAAAGTAAGTTCAATAACTGTGTAACTATTTCGTGCCTGATAATGCGCCCATCTGAAAATTGCCCAATTGTGTTTTTGAATTTAAGCTGAATGTCAATCTTTGCCATTTCCATATAAAGTGACTTTCCTTGTGATTAAGGATCACGGGGTCATGTTAGTTTTGAACATCTTCGCCAATAGCTATTGATATTTTTTGCTTCATTTTATTGGCATGTATGTTTGTTTTAATTTATTAACAATATATTCCAAACTAATAGTTTAGCACATATTTCTATATGAGAACTGTACACAGGCTTGGGTGACAAGGCTTTTAACGTTATAGTGAGTGGCGGAATAATAATCCATGCATATCAGGTTTGCTGAAGACACCTTTGGTTGTTAGGTAACTTTCTATGGAAAGTAAACCTGAATGAATCCATCTATGAAAGTTAATTTATTTAAGGAAGCTAAAGTCCTCTAACTGCTTCCTCACAACGCACATAACAGCATCCTCACAACGTCCTCCCCTGGTGTATAATTCACCTGCCCAGCCACTCTTAATACGATTAGAACACTATTACATTTTTATTAAACAAAGGTCCATATTTATACCCCATTTGCGCTGAATTAGCATACTTTTTTTTACGCTAATTCAGTGCAAACTTAACTTCATATTTATATTCTGATGCTAGACCCGTTTAGCGTCAAAATATCATTGTTTTGAATGTGTGAAACCACCTTGCATCAATGAGATGCAAGGTAGGTGTTCCCGTCCAAAAAATTACTCTAAACCCCTAGCGCCATATTTATCCACCCGGGAAAAAAAGACGCACAGGTGGGAGGCGGACCCAAAAAATTACGCTAACTCCAATTTGCGTCACATTTTGACCCATGGGTCAAAACACACAGAAGCAATATCACAAACTCACAGGACAAGATAAAAGTGCTACTACTCCAGCTTGCGAGACGACGCAGAGGACAGCAACAGCAACCACTACCACCACAACGTGGCCCACAAAGGCAATGAAGAAGGCAGGAGAGAGTATAAAAACAGGACAACCCTCCATGTCCACACAACATGCCACCTGTGACAAAGCTGTTAGCTGTCCTGCACTTGCTGGCAAGTGGCTCATTTCAAACAATGGGTTCCCTGGTTGTTGGTGTGTCACAGCAGTCATTCTTTACATTTCTGCAAAAAGGTGATAGACACCATCATTGCCTTGACACCCTGCCACATCAGCTTCCTCAACACCCAGTAAAAGCAGCAGGAGATGAAACAGGGGTTCTACCAATTTCATGGCTTCCTGCATGTTCTTGGTGCAGTTGACTGCACCCATGTCCGACTTGTGCCACCTGCAGCAACAGAGCACATACACCGGAATCACAAGCACACACATTCCTTCAATGTGCAGGCCATAGTGGACCACCGGGGACTATTCACGAACATTTTGGCCAAGTATCCTGGGAGTGTGCATGATGGCTACATATTCCGGCACAGCAAGATCAACGAACACTTCCAGGATGGACAATATGGAAATGGCCTACTTGGGGCTAAGTCAACAAACCTAGCAATACACACTAAACACACCAACCCTGTAGGACACACAAGACATACACCACTACAAAAACACATGGCCAGTGTAACACAGATGTGCAACTAACATCACATATGCACCATGCTGCAGTACAGCACAATCAGTGCACCCCACAAACACATACACCCACATGTATGTAACGCACTCACAACTTTACAGGCACACCACAAGAAGGACAGGTGCGCACATGTTCCCTTTGCCAACAGAAGAAATACACAAACCACTACAAGTGTCCACAGGTTGCCTACTACGTACACTTCACACACAGTACTCTAAACAAAGAATAGCACAGCAATATCAATGGCATACACCATGCTCATGTTACGTAAGTCTCACATAGGGACAGATCCCACAAATCATGCTGTGCAAGTCACTGCCAGAACAAACATCAAATGCCAGACAACTGGTGCCAATACCAACTACATCTCATCAACATATAGCCGATTTACCTCTAGTGTGCACATACATCTGCCTGACGCATTGGCTCACACACATAGGAATACAAAATTAATGCCCATCACATACCATGCACCAGATTTGTGAGAAGTGGCACCCCACCTACTGTAGTGCCAACTCACAGGCACCACTTATTGACCCACAACACCATCATGTCTCTACCATAAACAATAAATGGCCTACCATGGGGCAGAGTCACTGTTAGACAGTGCAGATCATGGATGCCATAGTGGGATCCTGTAGAAGTATAGAGGACATCACTGACCTTACATGCACTGTGCCAAGGGACACATTTGCTAAGTAGCTGAGCACCATTCCATAGCCTGCATTGTGCATATGTTTGATAGTATAAATGCTGAATCACATTTTTGAAGATAGATGATACATTGGTGATAACGTCGATCATCCTGAAACAATGGTATACACACCCTTGGACACCTGATGGATAGCACAAACATCAGCTGCCACTCAGGATCACTAATGGACTTATGTAAGAACCCCCAGTGCCATTGCCATGGCCTGCACTGTATGTACAAGTTTGCGGATGACCACTCTTATGTGACTTGAAGTCACATTGGAAATTGGCCACCCTCCCACGCAGCACTTCGCATGGAAGGGGCATGCAATGTGTGTTGCCGCAGGTCTGTCACCACAAGATACCTAGCATGCTGATGCTGACTCAAATGTTGGTGTCACCTAAAACCTGAGGCAGTGCCAACATCAAACACCATCCTAGGGTTTGCAGTTTGCAGGTTGCAATAAGGAAATAGACTGTGATTTGAACTCATATGAATGTGCCAACCACTGGATGCTGCATATTGCTGCACACACAGAAAGAGCCAATTATCCATCAAAACAGCATATATATATAGGGAGCTATACCTTCCTGCACAGACACATCCAACTTCATAGGGCAGCTAGCCAAGCACCCTGGTGCAAGGTTGGTAGTGTCGGTGCACGGCTGCATATAAGCCACTGGCGCAGGGGACAACAAAGTTGTCTAGTAACATGTCACACCTGGTGCATTCCTCCATAGTAAAAATATTGCAGCACAGTGCTGTCAGTGGGAAGCTGTGTTGTGCATTGTCACGTACTCATTTGAATGGGCCTTAGTGTTGCACTTCATCTGTAAGGACACATGTCAAAATGGCTGGGATGTCCAGGCTCTGTAGTGCTACCACGTGGCCACCACATATTACCCCACTGTGTTGTGAGGATGTGTCATGTCCCCTCTAGGGATAGCACACTGATACGAAGGTGCACAACACAATGCATGTTACATACATACTAACCATCAGTTAGGATTCCAAATCATATGTCCCAGGTCCTTGAGACAATACTCAAGATGGTCATGTCCAACAACACAGTGCTAGGAAAACCCTGCCTAAGGCCAGGAACTCACACCATACCACAAACACATATGAGTCAAAACTGCCTCAAAATTACAAATGTCATGCTACATGACAAGACTGTTGTAAGCTTAACAACAACTTACTCCTATTATCTTTTGCAGCAGATCAGGGTTATGGCATTCAGCCATGGTTTATGACCCCATTTGCAAAACCAAGCACAGCAGCAGAGTGTGCATAGAGTGAGGGACATTGTAAGACACAGAATATCGTGGAGAGGACATTTGGCATACTGAAGTCAAGATTCATGTGCCTGGACATCACAAGAGGCACCCCCCTGTGAGCCCCAATCATTGTCTGCTAAATCATCATGACATGTGCTGTCCTGCACAACATATGTGTGCGGATGAACGTCCCCATGTATGACCAGCTTGATGACCTGCCTGAAGAGAAGGATGGTGTTGTAGAAATGGAGGGGGAACAACACAACACAGCTGCTGGGATACGCCGCAGACAGCACATAGTTGAAAACGTTTTCACTCAAGTTAAGAACCACTTAAATCACCTTGTCAATTTTGTAAATAAACACCTCACTTATACATCTAATCTTTCTTTGGTATCTTCAATCTCTACAACATATACCATAGGATTGTTAGTCTAACCTCATGAAGTATGTTACAAATATACAAATCTGTCAAGTACTGTTGCAACATGATATGTGATGTGTAAGATTTTACTACCACCATCACAAATAGCCTCATCACTGGTATGTGATAACTGAAGGACACAATCTGTGGACCTCAATATATCTTGTACAACCATGTTGCCAGCTTGTTCATTAATAGCTCGTCACACACAACTACATCATGTCCAAATAAGAAGTATGCCAGGTGCCCACACATGAGGTAGTGGATGACCAAAATTAGAAAGTTAGTCATGTTGGAACAGAACACTGTCACAACTCACTGTGAGAGTTGCAATGGCTGCATGGAACATGTGTGACAATGGGGGGACATAATTGGTAACCATGGTCGTCATGATTTTCCCAGGTATAACAAGCAATGGAAGAAGGTGGGCCTGTGCAGTACAACCATGGTAATCTGTCCTGCCACTTCCATAGGGACTAATCCTGACACAGGGTACACATGACGTCACACACTGCATGCACACATCTGTGGAATGCACTTCAGTATGGATGAGAACATATGCAGCTAGGGCTGCAGGTCTACCACACAAAACCAACAATCATTGCTAAATGCAATGAGTTTAATCAAACATGTGTGGTCAAAACATAATCTGGGTGGAATGTAGGCAGAGTGTGTCATACACAGTATGTAACAAAAATGTACACATGTCAGACATACATGTAGGCCACACACAAGCCTCCATAAACTTCAAATCTACATACGGATACAGTTGTCGGGTAACATTTCCTAGGTAGCATTGGTTCAGCCATCATCAACAATGCTTGAGCTGTGTATGTAGTTTATGCTCCTTATGACAACATCACTCATCACATATGAAAACACAATTCACAACCACAAACCAGAACTATTGCATTGCACTGACTGCCACACATATGTGGATACACTGTTATCACACATGCATACATATGCACGATGTGCAACTATTTGCATGCGGTTGACTCTGTAACACACACACATCTGTGTAACAGACCAATCACACCCTCATCACATTGGTGCATAGACTACCACATGTGCCCATACACAATATGCCACACTGCAGCACAGCCCGTGTCATTTGTGTGTTGATACATAGTCTAAAGGCAATGGAACCAAAACACGCAATCAGTAATTGAGTAAAAAAAAAATGACAAAAATGTGTCTAAAACATCCAGAAACGCAAAGAATATGACACACAGACCCTTAGCGTGAATTCCACCTCTTCTTAATGCTTATTTTTTGTGAATTTGACGCATAATTGTAATGCGTCAATAAAAGCAACGCACATGCGTCATGCGTCTAAAATACCCACGCAAATGTCAAATGCGTCATATAAATACACGCATAACTGAAAACGTGATTCATGGGGACAGGAGGTGATGTAATAGGAAATCCTGTTTACAAGCATGGTACAGTGGGTGTAGTTTCCCTTTCTCTTTACAGGCTGTGCCTCTTTTGACTGTGTGGTTGTGTTCTGGAGTTGGTGGTTGTGATTTCCTTGTGTATTGTTACTTGTGATGTCCCTCCTGTCCTGTTTTGTTAAATATTGTCTGCATTTTGTCCCTGTGTTTGTAATTGTATGTGTTTTTGTGTATATTTGTATTTGTACTGTAGGGTGTCTGTCCAGGCTAGTTGTTAAATTGGGATAGTTGGGATCAGTTATTGAGCTTAAGTTACCGTTCATTTCATTTTGTTTGTGGTCAATCTTTCCAGTGATAACATGTCTGGTAGGGGGAGGTTGACCAGGATGTGAGAGGAAGATTTGGGTGGCTTTGTGTGGCTGGTAGCCCACCACCTGCCGATGATGCTGGAGAGGGGGTCCGGGTCATACAGGCATACTGAACCGAGCCCGGGCTGCTGCAGTTGAGCAAGGTGCTCCACCACCTGAAGAGGGTCTATAAGAGCACCAGGAATAAGCACCAGCTGAAGAATCGCTGGGCAGATCTGGTGGCCAGGGAGCAGGATCTGCTCGATCACCTTTGTATTTGTTAAACAGCTCCCCCTTATACCATGGAGTTCCATCTTGTATAGATTGCCCACATATGGTTGTTGCAGGGTTTAGCAGTACATGAGTTTGTGGCCCAGTATAAGTGTGCAGGTGTGTGGCTCTCACTCACCTGAGTGTCTGTGTCATTGTGTGTTTGTAGTGGTGTGCTTGTTGCTCTATGTTACACTAGAGTAAGTAACTCACTTCTCTAAAACAGTATACACTGAAATTTGTTGTCTACTAGTAGTGACAGTGATATGACACTAAGGCCCCAATTACAACCCTGGCGGTCAGTGATAAATCGGCGGTAAGACCACCAACAGGCTGGTGGTAAAAAGATTGGAATCATGACCACTGCGGAAACTGCCAAAACAAACAGCCACTTTAACACACTGACCACCACGGCCGGTGGTAGCAACAAACACCGCAGTGGTAACCGCCAACAGCCAGGCAGAAGGCAATGTACCGCCCGCTGCATTACAACACGCCTATCTGCCACCTTTTCCGGGGCGGTACCAACACCATCAAAAGCACCGCAGAAACAGTACTCTGAAGGGAAATGACTCGCCTCTTGACACTCAAGGAAGAACCACGATGCCATGGAGCCCAAACTGCAGGTGTACCCCATGCTGGTGTACCTTCTCATACGCCAGGAACACGCACGCCGGTGAAGACAACCACGGTGAGTGCTACATCTAGCACACAAGGGAGGGGGGAGGAAAAAGAGAGTGACACACACACGCAATATGCAACACTATGTTGCGCCGCGGCTGCAAGCACGGGCCGCTGCGGCGCAACTCGGGGAGTCTACGGCGGCCCACGGGCGGGTCACAGGAGAAGCCACGGCTCAGTTCAAGGGTCGCGGCACCCGCTGCGGCCCTTTTCTCCGGCCGAGAGTTTCTTGGCAGGCGCGGCAGGGCCGGAAACCCCGATTTGGGTCACGGTCCTTGCCACGCTCAGCGCGCACAATACATTAAATGCGCTTTGGATGTCTGGGACCCACCTCCTCATACCCACTTACCTGTCACACAGCCAAAAGCCGTCTGCCTGCACATGACTAATTTTTATGCATGCCTTTCTCCTTCCCAGCATGCTGTTCACTTCCTCTCTTCCCTGCATGCATTGTTTCTCCTTCCTCTGGAGCATGTTTTCTATTCTTAGTTATGACCTTTTCCCAAACCAAGATGGTGGTATTACTACTTCCTGTTTCCCACTTCCTGTCTAGGGGTATATAAGGGGAATCTATCCTCCTTCTCTTTGCGTTGCAACACTCCTGCGGTGGTAGTCACGCTCTGGCTGGTTTCCTCTTGTGGCGCCAGTTGTTCTTGATCTGCCTTCTGTCTCCAGAATTCCTGAATTCCAGAATCTTAAGTCCTAATTCCTTGTGTCCTCCATCTGTTTCAGGGAGTTCCTGTTGGAAGTTTTTTACCCTTTTTGGGGTTTTTCCTCTGGGACTCCTTCTGGAGGGCAAGGACTGTAGTGGCTTACTATTGTCAAACAGCACCGTGGCTACCGGAAGGGGTCGCCACTACCTCAGCCAGAGCAGGACTTGCAGGAACCGGGGCCGCTCACCACCTCTCTCCAACATCAACGGTAAGCTCAGGGTGAATCGTGACAGATTGCAACGCCCAAAACTCCAGTTGCTGTCCGGAACCATGGAGAGTCCCGTGATGAGTACAGAACCAACAAGCCAAACCCTGCTCCTGACTATACAACAACAGGCCCAAGAACTCCAACAGCTACGTACCGAAAACACAGTCAACCGACAAGCCTTCGCCTCTAGAACCACTGATGTTCCTACGGTCTCCGCCACTACGCCTCGCTTCTCCGGGGATCCTAACATATTAAGAGAGTTCCTGGATGCCTTGACGGTCTATTTCGCATTCCGCCCCTCTCAGTTTATGCAAGACAAGACCAAGGTGGGGTATTTGAGTAGCGCCCTATCTGGCCCAGCATTGGCATGGGCAACTCCTTTAGTGACAAGCAACGACCCTAGCTTGTTTAATTATTCCAGCTTTGTCACTGCCTTTAAGCAGATGTTTGAGCGTCCTGAACTTGAGTCTTCAGCAGAAGAAGCTCTCTGCGATATTCAACAAGGAAATCAGGACGTATTACAATACATCACTCGTTTCAGACAATTGGCAGCTGAGACTTCCTGGGTGGAGCGTACTTTGGTGACCCTGTTTCGCAGGGGTCTCAGAGAGTACATTAAGGACGAACTGGTGCACTCTGCCAGAGTAGAGAATCTTAAGGGGTTAATGGATCAGACCCTGACAATAGAATATCGGTTAAATGAGCGAAGGATGGAGAGAAAGAAGAGTCGCTTACCATCACACTCGGTGACGTCCCGCACCCTTCCTCATCGTTCCGAGGAGGTTCGTTCTGAAACTAAGGGTGCTACCGATGAAGAGCCTATGCAAGTCGACATGGCTCGAGGGCCATTATCATCTAGTGAGCGGGAAAACAGACGAAGGAAAGGACTTTGCCTGTATTGTGGTGCTGCTGGTCATCTAATTCGCACATGTCCCGTCCGTCCAGCCAAGCCTTTGGGAAACGCCAATTCCCGTCCTCAGTGAGAAGGGTGAGGTCGGGATATTTCGAAATACCTTCCATTTGTTCCTCAAGGGAGGAAGGAACTGCTCTTTTCCTCTTTCCTGTTATCCTCCACTTAACAGATGGCTGTGAAGAAAAGGCACTGGCCTTGCTGGACTGTGGAGCCAGTGGTATCTACCTAGACGAAGCCTGGGCCAGGGAAAGACAGATTTTGCAAATACCTAAGGAAGTACCAGAACAAGTCCACACGGTGGATGGATCACTGTTGGCCTCGGGACCAGTACAGTATATCACCCCTACCCTATGTCTCCAATTCAGGAAACATCAAGAAAAC
Source organism: Pleurodeles waltl (assembly GCF_031143425.1). Lineage (NCBI taxonomy): Eukaryota > Metazoa > Chordata > Amphibia > Caudata > Salamandridae > Pleurodeles > Pleurodeles waltl. The sequence goes on along the minus strand of NC_090436.1, from coordinate 721,980,407 downwards.
ATTTCTTTTGATTTGATTTCTTCACCACATCACGTTATGATCCTGGGAATTCCATGGCTAACTCGGCATAACCCTTACATTAACTGGGAAACAAGAACCGTTTCTTTATCCTCTCACTTCTGCCAACACCACTTTTGCTTAGCAGGAGACTATTGGTCCCCAAAGAGTCTCTTAATGGCACCCCCTAAGGTGGGATGTTCTATTAGCGTCCTACAAGGAGTACCCAGACATTATCAAGAATATGCCAATGTATTCCAGAAACCAGAAAGACCTGAACTGCCACCCCATAGAGAATACGATTGAGCCATTCCTTTGGAACCAGATGCCGTGGTTCCTTTTGGGCAAATGTACTCTCTAACAGAACCTGAGAAGCAGATCCTCAAGGAATACCTAGAGGAGAACATACAGAGTGGGTTGATTGCCCCTTCCGCTTCACCTGCAGGGGCTCCTCTCTTCTTTGTGCCAAAGAAGATGAAAGATTTGCGTCCCTGTATTGATTTTAGAGGATTAAACAAGATCACTACTAAGGATCGATACCCGTTACCTCTTATTAAGGACATCTTAGAAGCTGTCAGAGGGGCAAAGAGATTCACCAAGTTGGATCTTAGAGGAGCATACCATCTTTTGAGGATAAAGCAAGGTGATGAATGGAAAACCGCCTTCAGAACACCTTTCGGTCACTATGAATACCGAGTAATGCCATTTGGACTAACCAATGCCCCCTCCATTTTTCAAAGATTCATGGACTCTATTTTTTCTGATCTTCTACATCAAACGGTGGTTGTTTATCTGGATGACATTTTAATATTCTCTGTCCACCCAGAACAACACACTAAACATGTCCTCCAAGTCCTAGATAGACTCAGACAACATCATTTATTCTGCAAGCCAGAAAAATGCGAATTTGACCGAACAGAGGTAAAATACCTGGGATATTGCATTAACCAAATAGGTGTTGCCATGGATTCAGATAAGATTCAAGCTATTCTGGATTGGCCATCCCCCTCTTCCATCAAAGAAACTCAGTGTGTTTTGTGATTGGCCAATTTCTATCGACAATTTATAGCGGACTTTGCCCAGAGAACCAGTTATATTACTCAAACCCTTAAGAAAGAGAATCTAAGGAAAGGTTTTTGTTGGACACAAGACGCAGAGTTGGCTTTTCAAGAATTAAAGAAAGCCTTCATTCAAGCTCCCATTTTACGGCACCCAGACACAAACAAACAGTTCATCGTTGTCGCAGACGCCTCAGAAAGAGCCATAGGGGCGGCCTTACTACAGAAACAAGATGATGATGGGTTAGAGCATCCTGTATTCTACCTTTCACACATATTATCCGATTCGGAGCGGAATTATTCAGTGTTAGAACGAGAGTTACTTGCCTTGAAGACAGCGTGCACGGAATGGAAACACTTCCTGATGGGCTCGAAAGAACCCTGTGAGGCCCGGACAGATCACCAAAACTTACAATGCTTGAGAAACTTTCAGTGTCAGAATAGCCGGCAGGCTCGATGGGCTTTCTTTTTTAGTCAATATGATTTTTACACCACTTAGATCCCTGGTTCTCAGAATATCTTGGCCAATGCCTTGTCTCTGCGTTACCCTGAGTGTAGCGATTCTCCTGTACAGAACCTATTTGAAAGTAATAAGATCATTGGTTTAGTACAGACATTCCCAGACCAGGTCAAATCTGAATATTCCCACCTGAAAACTACAGAGATGAACAATCTGCGCCCGCAGCTTCATATAGATCAGGGATACTATTACCACAACAAGGCCCTGTTCTTACCTACTAAGATAGTCCAGACAGAAGCCCTACGTATGTGACACGACTCTCCCATTGCAGGTCATCGCGGAATGAAAGCTACCCAAGAGCTTCTGCTTCGCTCCTTCTGGTGGCCCACTATCAAGGCTGATCCTAAGGACTAGGTGTCGTCCTGTCCCATATGCGCACAAGCCAAAACAGCCCGTACTAAACCAGTAGGATTACATTGCCCATTATCTGTTCCCCCAGGTCCATGGCACACTATCTCCACTGATTTTATGTGCTCTTTGCCCTCTTCAGTTGGAAATCGAGTGATAATGGTAACCATTGATTCCTTCACAAAGATGGCACATTTCACGGCTAAGGAACTGAGCCAAATCTTTACTCAGGAAATCTTCCGGCTTCATGGACTACCACAGGTCATTATCTCAGATCGGGGTCCTCAATATATCTCCCGGTTTTGGAAACAATTCTGTAAGACCCTAGGAATAGAGGTGGCCTTATCATCAGGGTTCCATCCTCAAACTAATGGACAGACAGAACGACTGAATCAAGGCCTCGAACAATATTTACGCAGCTTCTACAATGCTACGCAGAGTAATTGGTCTACATATTTGCCACTTGCAGAATTCTTCTACAACAACTCAGTACAAAGTGCCTCGAAAGTCTCCCCTTTCTATGGTTCTTATGGTTACCATCCTAAGGCTTTTCCTACTCCTCTGAAGGATACTTCCAATCTTCCTGCCATTTCCTCATATGTCTGGCAACTACGGGGTATCCAACGTGTTATCCATTCAAATCTTGTAGCCACTAAGACATGCATGAAAAGGATGGCTGATAAGAAGCGTTGTGAGGCCCCGCTTTATCAGATCCACGACGAGGTCTGGCTTTCCTCTAAATTCTTGCCTCTCCGACTTACCCAGAACTAATTTAAACCTTGTTATTATGGTCCATTCCTGATTCTCCAGAAAATCAATCCTGTGTTTTTGCGCCTTCGTCTGCCTCAGACTTGGAAAATACATCCAGTGTTCCATGTCTCACAACTCAAACCTTACCTTCCTGACCCTTTTCACAGACAATTCACCTGTCCTCCTCCTTTGTTGATTGATAATGTGCCCGAATACGAGGTCCAGGAGATCTGTGACTCTCGGTTTTTCCGTGGTCGCCTCCAATATCTTATTCATTAGAAAGGCTACCCTATGAGTGAGTGTTCCTGGGAAGATGCACTTTCGGTTCATGCCCCTCTTTTGGTCCGTCGTTTCTTCCGGCTTTTTCCTCACAAACCTGGGGCCTCGGGGGGGGGACCTACTGTTGCGCCGCGGCCGCAAGCATGGGCCGCTGCGGCGCCACTCGGGGAGTCTGCGGCGGCCCGCGGGCGGGTCACAGGAGAAGCCGCGGCTCAGTTCAAGGGTCGCGGCACCCGCCGCAGCTCTTTTCTCTGGCCGCGAGTTTCTTGTCAGGCGCAGGGCCAGAGACCCCGATTTGGGTCACGGTCCTTGCTGCGCTAAGCGCGCACAATACATTAAACACGCTTTGGATGTCTGGCACCCACCTCCTCATACCCACAGACCTGTCACACAGCCAAAAGCCGTCTGCCTGCACATGACAAATTTTTATGCATGCCTTTCTCCTTCCCAGCATGCTGTTCACTTCCTCTCTTCCCTGCATGCATTGTTTCTCCTTCCTCTGGAGCATGTTTTCTATTCTTAGTTATGACCCTTTTCCCAAACCAAGATGGTGGTATTACTACTTCCTGTTTCCCACTTCCTGTTTAGGGGTATATAAGGGGAATCTATCCTCCTTCTCATTGCGTTGCAACACTCCTGCGGTGGTAGTGACGCTCCGGCTGGTTTCCTCTTGTGGCGCCAGTTGTTCTTGATCTGCCTTCCGTCTCCAGAATTCCTGAATTCCAGAATCTTAAGTCCTAATTCCTTGTGTCCTCCATCTGTTTCAGGGAGTTCCTGGTGGAGGTTTTTTACCCTTTTGGGGTTTTTCCTCTGGGACTCCTTCTGGAGGGCACGGACTGTAGTGGCTTACTATTGTCAAACAGCACCGTGGCTACCGGAAGGGGTCGCCCCTACCTCGGCCAGAGCAGGACTTGCAGGAACCGGGGCCACTCACCACCTCTCTCCAATATCGACGGTAAGCTCAGGGTGAATCGTGACACACTCCCACCCCCACCCCCAACACCATACACACATACAGATGCAACAACAGTACATATACACCCAGTAACCCTCAGGAATAATGCAAGGACAAAAGGAATGGAGTAAAATGAGTGTAATATTATAAATTTTGCTAAATATGTTCTCGAAGAAATAAACAGTATGTACAATACATACAATATATACAAAAGGAGGGACAATGCCAACTCCAAAATGTCCATGGCCCACTGGGCCAAACCACATATGCCAAGGCCACACTTGACTCCTGCCTCAATACGGAGAGAACACTGCAGGGGCATCAGGTCGAAAACACACAGGCACTCAGGGGGATGGGGGGCACCTCAGCCGGAAGATGGTACAACGCCACTGACCTGGAGGGGCTCCATGCCCACTGCTTGGTCCTGGGGAGTGCAAGGCCACAGTCTCTCAAGTGGGTGGTTTGACCACTGCTTGGTCCTGGGGAGTGCAAGTGGTTTGCCCACTGCTTGATCCTGGGGAGTGGAAGGCCACAGTCTCTCAAGTGTGTGGTTTGCCCACTGCTTGGTCCTGTTGAGTGCAAGGCCACAGTCTCTCAAATGGGTGGTTAGCCCACTGCTTGGTCCTGGGGAGTGCAAGGCCACAGTCTCTCCAGTGGATGGCTTCTCCACTGGTTCTGAAGGGGGCTTTGTGCCCAGTGAGCTTCATCCTGGCAAGGAGGGGCTGAGTGGATGGCTTCTTCCACTGGTTCTTCATCCACTGGTTCTGGAGGGGGCCTTGTGCCCAGTGTGCTTCATCCTGGAAAGGAGGGGCTGAGTGGATGGCTTCTTCCACTGGTTCTGGAGGGGGCCTTGTGCCCAGTGTGTTTCATCCTGGATGGGGCAAGGTCACAGTCTCTCACCTGGATGTCACATCGACAGATGTTGCAGGGGCCAGGACGCACTGCAGCCCATTTAGTCACCAGTATACACTGCTCGCCGGGGTGACAGCTGCTCAGTGGATGCCAGTTGCGCTGCAGGTGGCGATGCTGTCAGTGGTGGTGGTAGCCTCCAAGCCTTCACCTGCAGCCTCGGATGGCTGCCCACTGGGGCTGCTGCTGCTGGCAGTGGTGCTGCTGGTAGCGGGGCATGTGGCGGTGCTGGCCGCGGTGCAGGTGGCAGTGCTGGCAGTGGTGGTGGTAGCCTCCAGGCCTTAACCTGTAGCCTCGGATGGCTGAAGTGCCATGGCTAGTGTTGTGTGCCCCTTCCTGCCCTTGGCAGACGGTGGTGCCTCCTTGCTTCTGCCACCTGGTGTCCTTTTCTTGCCCATGCTGGTTGGTGGTGCCTCCTTTCCCTTGCTGGCTGGTGTCCCCTTCTTGCCCTTGCTAGGTGGCGGACCCTTCTTGGCAGGTGGTGCTGGCACACAGACAGGTGCCTCCTTGTAGCCTCTCACACCTGCAGTAGCTGCAGAAACCACAGTGGCCGTGGACTGGTTGGCTGAGGTGCCGGGCTGGGTTCTGGACACCCTGGCCCGAAGTGAAGGACGGGGGAGAGGGGGAGGGAATAGGTCAAGGGCAGCCATGAAAAGCTTCTTAGGGATACTGGGGCGGGAAGAGGGTGAAGGTTTGGGAGTGGAGGAAGAGGGAGTGGTTGTAAGAGGTGTCAGTCTGCTGTGTTTGGGTGCAGGTGCATGGGCTGGATGCTGTTGTGAGGTGGATGGCTGTAGGGTGTCTGTGTGCTTGTGTGTGTGTACTTTGGGAGGAGGGGTCGCAGACACAGTGAGAGAGGACACAGGGGAGGTGTGCATGGATGTGGGGGTGGTGACTGCCAGTTAGGGGGTGTAGTGATAGGCGTGCTGGTAATGGAGGTAGTGGATGAGGATGTAGTGCATGCAGGTGGGAGTGGAGATGCTACTGGGAGGGAGGTGGACGAAGAGGAGGAGGGGGACACAGTGTAGGCAGTGGATGTTGATGTGTCTGCATGTGGATGGTGCTTGTGTGAGTGCCTGTGAGAGGAAGTGTGGTGTTTGTTTTTGCCTGAGCCACTTCTGTGTGTTGATTTAGGTGATTGCTGGTCTGAAGGTGTACTTGGGGTAGGCTGGGGTTGAGGGGATTGGGACTGGGTACAGGAAGTTGGAGGGGGGAAGCTGAAGACAGGGACAATGGCTGCCATCAGTGCGTTGGCCAGAGCCTGGAATGCTCTCTGTTGGGCCGCCACACCAGAGTGAATGCCCTCCAGGTATGCATTTGTTTGTTGCAAATGCCCTGCTACACTCTGGATGGCATTCAGTATGGTTGACTGCCCAACAGAGAGGGATCTCAGGAGGTCAATAGCCTCCTCACTGGGGCAGCGCCTGAGGTGCCTGGTGCGACGGAGATGCCCACCCTTCTGGGTGAGCGGACATGGGAAACACACTGAGGGGCTGCTTGGAGGGCGGTGCTGGTATGGGGGGTGGCGGCTGTACCTGTAGTTGGGGAGGCCACAGAGGTGTCCGCCACCGCCAGGGAGCTTCCATCGGAGGAGGTGTCGCTGTCGGTAGTGTCCCCTCCTGTCTCCGTCGTGGTGCTCCCCTCGCCCTCCATCCCACTGGTGTCCTCACCATCTGTGGATTCGGCCTCCAGGCCCATGTGGGATGCAGATCCCTCAGTCGCCGGTGCCTCTGCTCCTCCGCCAGATGATGATAATGCACACAAGGACAGGGTGACAAAACAAAAAGGGGGGGAGAGACAGAGGATACACTTGGTCAATGCCAGCAACAACACTACTGTTGGCGTACACAACTCACAGGGAACAGCCCTATGTACTAGGCCATGCACTACCTGTTACAACGCTAGTCACCAGCCCATGGGGTACAATGCCTAACGCGATTAGCTGCACACCTGAAACCCACAGGACTCTGGCCAGTAGTAGATGCCCACTAACATTATTGGGGTTGGAGTGCATCTGATCTTGCCCATTAATGAACATAACCTGCCATGTTCGCCCTGGCCTAGGGGCATTCACAGCCCACATCCCCCACCCATGTAAAACCTTAATGCGTGCAAAGTTATGATTCTGAATCATTACTCAGCCCCTTGTGGCTGCTGTGATGCCTTCAAGCACCCATCCAACTCAGGATAGGCCACCGCCAGGATGTGGAACATCAGGGGTTCAGGGTACGATGGGCACGCCTTCCTCGTTGGGAGGCCAGCCCCAGCTGGGCCTCTGCCGTCTTCCTTGCCCAGTGGCTCAGGTCCTCCCACCGTTTGCAGCAGTGGGTGCTCTGCCTGTCAAAGACCCCCAGGGTCCGCACCTCCTTGGCGATGGCAAGCCAATTACCCTTTTTATGATGGGTGCTGACCTGCTGAAAAAATATAGCAGGAAAGGTATTAGTCATACTGTCCGGACTGTTATACTCATGGCCCAACATATCACCCCATCCCTTTACACACATACATTGTTCACCATACATGCAGCACTCTGCCCAGGACCACTCAAACCCCACCCTACACAAGGCTTACACACACATCAATCCATACATTCATGCCCCACACATCATGCTCACAGTGTACTCACCTGTTTTTCTGGAGGACCATAGAGTAAAGCGTACTGGCGTAGGACCCCATCCACCAGTCTCTTCAACTCCCCCAAAGTGAAGGCAGGGGCCCCTTCCCCAGACACTCAAGCCATTGTCGCTTCCAGACACAGGTCACAGCAGCACTTGCAGTGTAGGTCCTCTCCTGTTGAAGGTCAGTTAGCAAGTAAGTGCAGAGATAGAAAATGGTGGTCACGTCCACGGAGGTGCATACCGTCACCGCCGGCGTACATCACCATTAGCTCCTGGAACCCATAGGGCCCAATGATAACCAATGCAGTGTTGCATGGCGGTCATCGACCACTGACCGCAATGGCGCACAACGCCAGCGGATTACCTTTTTTCCACTTGTCTCTCCTCACAGGTCAGGCAGCCGCCATTTCAAGAGGGCACAGGCCACGGCACCTAACTGCGTCACAGCAGACCTTGGCACATCAACTGACTTACGAGTACACATACTGTTTCTGTAAAGCAAAAATTACATATTCATCTAGACATATGTGTGAATGTGACCTTCTGCTCACCATTTTTCACACTAGAGTTCAACCGCTGAGGATGAATAGGAGATGGAGACATCCCCCATGTACAGACCCCTGGTGGACAAGGCGACAATGGAGGACAGGCCCATTATCCTGACCTACAGACTTGATAGGGCCACAATCCTAGAACTGTGTGCCCAATTGGAGCCAGACCTGATTTCAGCTATCCACCACCCCACAGGTAACCCCCCTCTAGTGCAGGTCCTGTCAGTGCTCCACTTCCTGGCAAGTGGTACGTTCCAAGCGACAATGGCCATGGCATCAGGGATGTCACAGCCTATGTTCTCAAACGTGCTGACCAAGATGTTGTCTGCCCTGCTGAAACACATGTGCAGCTACATCGTATTCCCACAGGTGGAGGATTTGGCCACAGTGAAGGCTGCCTTTTATGAACTGGGACATATCCCCAACATCATTGGTGCCATTGATGGTACACGTATTGCATTTGTCCCCCCCAGAGAAATGAACAAGTGTTCAGAAATAGGAAAAGCTTCCACTCTCTGAATGTGCAGATGGTGTGTTTGGCTGATAAGTACATCTCCCATGTCAATGGCAAGTATCCTGGGTCTGTGCATGATGCCTTTATCTTGAGGAAGAGCAGCATCCCATATGTGATGTCTCAACTCCAGAGGCACCGGGTGTCGCTAATAGGAGAGCCCATGGTCCCCACCCAGTTGATGTAGGTATATGGGTGTGGGTTTGGCCCTAAGGGTGAGTGTGTGGCTAACAGTTATCCCTCGAATGTTTGCAGGTGACTCGGGTTCCCCAACCTCTCATGGCTACTGACCCCAGTGAGGAATGCCAGGACAAGGGCAGAGGAACGTTACAGTGAGGCACATGGGCAAACAAGGAGGATCATTGAGAGAACCTTTGGCCTCCTGAAGGCCATGATTCCGATGCCTCCATCTGACAGGTGGATCCCTATACTACTCACCCAAGAAGGTGTGCCAGATCATCGTTGCATGTTGCACAACCTGGCCTTGAGACGCCAGGTGCAGTTTCTGCAGGAGGATGAGCCTGGGGATGGTCATGTGGCAGCGTTGGAGCTTGTGGACAGTGATGAAGAGGAGGCAGAGGAAGAAGATGTGGACAACAGAAGTACGCTAATTCAACAGTACTTCCAGTGACACACAGGTAAGACACTGTAACTTCACCTTCCATTGCAGTTTTGTGTTTGACATTGAACGTGGCAGCCTGATATCCCTATTTCTATGGCCACATACTTTACCCTTTGGCATCTCTATTTTCAGATCTCTGTGCCCCACTCTGGCTCCTGGTGTGTATACTGCTGCCCACTACAGGTCATACCTATGTAAATATTACAGTACATTTGAATTGCAATGTTTACAGTTTGTGAAACTAATACATTTGACAAAAAATTGACAGACGCCATATTTGATTTTGTTCCAAGGGTGTTTATTTCTGTTAAAATAAGTGTAGGGGGTATTGTAATGGGCTGGGTTGCTGATGGAGGGAAGTCCAGGTTAGAGTTCAGTCTATTTGTATCACAGTTACATTGTCCAAGAGGGCATAGGAAGGGGAGAAATGCCAGTTCAAGGTGGACAGGGTGACAGAGTGGTACAGAAGGGTGACAATCAGGAGTCATATTTCCTGACGGGGGTCTTGGCAATGTTCTCTGGCTTCTGCCTGGATAGCAGGGACCGTTTGCGGGGTGGTTCTCCTTCTACAGGGGGTTGTGTGCTGCTGGTGGCCTGTTGTTCCTGTGGCGGGGCCTTCTGTCCACTAGCGTCAGCGGAGGTTGAGGGCTGTTCTTCGGTTTGGCTAGTGTCAGGGGCCCGTTGGTGTGCCAATGCCTCCCTCATGGTATTGGCCATGTCAGCCAGCACCCCTGCAATGGTGACCAGGGTGGTGTGGATGCCCTCAGGTCCTCCCTGATCCCCAGGTACTGTCCGTCCTGCAGCCGCTGGTTCTCCTGCAGCTTGGCCAGTATTTGTCCCAGGGTCTCCTGGGAATGGTGGAATGCCCCCAGGATGTTGGTGAGTGCCTTGTGGAGAGTTGGTTCCCCGGGCCTGTCTTCCCCCTAGTGCACAGCAGTCCTCCCATCTTCCCTGTTGTCCGGTGCCTCTGTCCCCTGAACCGTGTGCCCACTGCCACTGACGCCAGGTTCCTGATCGTCCTGTGGTTGTGGGGTTGCCTGGGGTGCCTGTAGTGGTGGACACACTGCTGATTGACGTGTCCTGGGGACAGAAGGATGGGCCCACTGGGTGGGTGCTGTGGTGGTGTTTCCTGATGGGGGAGGCTCTGTGGTGGGTTGGGACTGTGCCTGGGTCACCGACTGTCCAGAGTTCCCTGATGGGCCAGGTTGGTCGTCGTGATCCAGGCGTGCAGGGCTGCTGTCATCACTGTGGGCCTCTTCAGGGGGGGCTGGATGTTGCTGGCACCTCCTCTCCGGTGACGTTAAGTGGGGGTCCTGTGGGGATGTAAGTGCAGTGTTATTGTATCTGCATGTGCCATCTTGTGCACAGATATATTTCCCTCTATGGTTGTTATTAGCAAGCAGCTTTGGATTGTGTGAGTGGTGCTTGGTTTGGCTAAGCGATTGTAACTAGTGTGCATGCTGTGGTGATGGGTGTTCATGCAGGTCTGTGATGGGGGTTCATGCATTGGTGTTGTATGCAGGGCTTGGTATTGGGATGGGTGGGTTGTGATGGTGGGGTATATGTGAGGTGGTGGGGTGATGGGGATGAGGGTAGGGGTTGTTGTTTGTGATGGCATGCAGGTAGGGTGGGGGATAAAGTAGCAAAGATTTGACTTACCCGAGTCCAGTCCTCCTGCTACTCCTGCCAGGCCCTCAGGATGCATTATCACCAAGACTTGCTCCTCCCATGTTGTTAGTTGTGGGGAAGGAGGTGGGGGTCCACCGCCAGTCCTCTGTACTGCTATATGGTGCCTTGCTACCACGGAACGTACCTTTCCACGTAGGTCGTTCCACTTCTTCCTGATGTCATCCCTTGTTCTTGGGTGCTGTCCCACAGCGTTGACCCTGTCCACGATTCTCCGCCATAGCTCCATCTTCCTTGCAAATGATCTCTGCTGCACCTGTGATCCGAATAGCTGTGGCTCTACCCGGATGATTTCCTCCAGCATGACCCTTAGATCCTAGGGTGTCTTTGTGGTACCATGGGTGTAGTGTGAGTGGTGTGTGTGAGGGGGTGTGGGGTGATGTGTTGGGGTGTGTGCTGTGAGATACGTGAATAGTCTATGGGTGATGGTGTTTTGTGGCTCAGATTCAGTGGGTGCTCCTTCCTTGTCTCTCTCTCACTTGCCAAACTCTTTGGGTCTTAAAGGGTTGTGGGTACTTTGTGTGTGTTTTATATTGGTGTTGGTGTGTGGGTGTGGTGTGTGTATGTGTGTCAGGTGTGTGTATTTTGAATTGTCCAATGTGGTTTTGTTTTATTAGTGTGTGTGTATTTTGAGCACGGCGGTCTGTACCACCAATGATTTACTGCAGTTGAATGACCACAGCGGTGATTCGTGGGTCATGATGCTGTTGGCGTATTTCTGTTAGCGTAACCACCCTTTTATCACTGACCTTTGGGCTGGCAGGCTTGTGTGTGTGTCTGTATAGTGGCGGATTTCTATGTGTGGGTCATAATACGGGTAGCGGTATACTGCTGCGGTCACAGTATGTTGGCGGCAGTCAGCATGGCGGTAAGCGGCACTTACCGCCAGTGTTGTAATGAGGGCCTAAGCATGGTTTTCCATTAATATCATAAAGGTGGACCAACCCCTACTCAATCGATGAAGTGGGGCGATTTGAGGACACAGATGTATCCAGTAAGTGTGGTAATGTGTGTCCTGAGAATCAATCTAGGGTTTGCTGTGAGTGAGTCATATGTGTTGCACACAATGCTAGATGTGATAAGCTGTCAAATGATCAGTTATCCAAGTAGGCTGGATGGTGACATTGTGTCCGTTTGAAAGGTTCCCCATACACGACCAGAGGGTCACAATTTGTGAGGCACGTGGTGCTCAATGGCCAGCATCATGTAAACAAGTTGATGCCAAGCCACTTGTAGGTCCATATGTGACTAAGAAGTGCAACGCTTTGAGAATATTGTCAGTAGGGCACTCTATCATTCTCACAACAGAAGAATGCACCATTTGGAACCCAATTTGGTGCATCCCTGTATTGTTATGAATATGGAGGACTGGGCTGGCAATTGTCCCCCAGCATAGCGGTCTGTATTTTTCACTCCATGTACGTAACACTTATGTGGAATGTAATTGGTGCGCATGCAGGTCAAGGCTAAACGTGTGCTGGCATGGAAATGGGTGAGTAAGGAATAGTATTGGTGGATCAGGTATTGATAGGTGTCTACACCTGGACACATGAATGTAGATGTAATAGACCTATGGATACCAGCTTCCCAGTTATTAACCCTTCTAACATATGGTACCCTCCCTGACTTCATGTTTGAGTGGCTATGCCTTGGTGGATGACCAAGACAGTTTAGATGATCGATTGCCTGGCCATCCCCCCTTAGGCACAGGGGGAGAGGAATACCAAATTTGTAGGTAGAAGTGATGCTCGCAGTGGTGGTGACAGTCATATTGATCAGGCTTGCATGTGTTCCTATCAGCACTGACCCATTATGGTTACCAACAGCATCGCATCCTCCCAATAACATGTTCAAGTTACTGGTGATGTATGGTTGAAAATTGACACAGATGATAAGGAAGTTTGGGCCTGATCTATGTGAAGTTTATGCTGCCTTTGCATTATAACATATTGTCCAAAAGCAATGCACATCTCTTTTGGTTTGGTTCATAATCATGTTGTGTGTCGCTTTGATGTCAAAGAAATTATGCTATGACAGTGTTGTTGTTGCATTTATCAGGGCCATTGTCTTTTCTGGAATGTGAGTTGGAGTGCATGTGTAATTAGATGTAGAGTGTAAGCCAATAGTATGTAGCTACTCCACACAAAGCTGACACTGATGGTTGCCTGTCTCCATTTAACAGCTGCCAACATGAGCAATGAGGAACTGTGTGTTTCCAAAAGAGGGCAGTCCACTACCAATATATCCTGGCAGTGGAATCTGGGTTCTGGAGAATGGCTCGCCGCTATCATGCTGTGCGATCAATAGGAATGGCAGGCTTTCACACAAGGGGGCCACACAGAGGAGACCCAGCTCCACACCAGTGCAGGGGGGCACAGCTGCCACCACAACAACAGCCACAACTGCAACAGCTTCGACCTCGCTGCATCAGCCCACACCACCTGCTGCCATGGACCCTAAAATGCTGCAGGATCTGAGGGATGTCTTTCTAGTATTGCAATGGTTGGACAGTTTGGAGAAGGAGGTGGCAGCCAATACTAAGAGACTAAAATACATAAAGAAAACCCTCAAGAAGGCAAAGCTATGATTGTCTTTGGAACTCTCACCTCCCTGTTCTGTCCCCTCCCTCCTCATTTGTATTCATGTTTCATAGTGGGTTTCAGGGGGTTAGTGTTAGGTTGGTGTAGGTATGTAGTTTAGTTAGGTTAAGTGGGTTGGGAGTGTGTTTTCTACTTTTTACATGTTAATTTGTGGGTGGGTGGGGGTCACTTTGGGGTAGATATGTGATTTAAAAAAATACAAAAAAAATACAAAAATATATAATATTTATAGATATATACTTATTTAAACAAACACACACACATACATATGTATGTGTATATGTTCATTTACACATATATAGTGTACAACTATTACTAAAATAAAATTTATAGTTTACACTACAATTTTCTCTTCTTTTTTCAATCTAATAATATAGTAAGTATATATATTTATATATATATATATATATATAAAAGACAAAATAATTGATTGCCACGCACTCGGCTCAGCCACAGAATAAATTTAAGTGATTTATTCGGTGCAAAAGAAAAAGAACAACGCGTTTCGACTATACAGTCTTCTTCTTAGTTCTATAGTCCTTTCTCTAACAGATCTATTTATACTATCTATCTCACATACCAATTCAATGCATTCTGGTTATAATAGTTCAATTATACAATACAAAATTTCACCAAATTTATACTAAATGTCATCAATTCAAAATGTGTTCCAAGACCAAGATCCCGTTAGGGCTTAACTATGATGAGGAGCTTTATGTCCATCTCTGAATTAAAATGAATCAAAATTTATTTTATAAAAAATATTATTAGAATTATGATTAAATATGAAATTATAGAATTTATTAATTAAAAATTCACTTCTTTTCACATGATTTACACTTGAGAAATGAATTGTGAGTAAACAATTAGGGAAATGAATTTTGAGGTTTATTTAATCATGAAATGGCTGATTATTGTAGAATTATATTTTATAATTATTTGGTTCTTTCTCTAATTTATGATAATTCAGTTTTTCACTCTAAGTTATAATATATACATTTTTGTATCATTTAAATTATTTCATGGGATGAACACATTTTGAATTGATGAAATTTAGTATAAATTTGGTGAAATTTTGTATATTTCGAGAGTTCAGCCAACTCTCCTGCCTTGCACCAGCTGATAGGCGCGTCGAAACCCTTGGCTTGCTTTGTTTGGAATATATATATATATGTATATATATATATATATATACATACACACATACATAGAAACAGTAAATTCTAAATCATAACAAAAGAATTGATAATAATATAAAAACATACCAATTTAATTACACATTCATCAATAAAAAAAATAAAAACATACAGTTGACTAAACATATATTATATACTACAAACATTACTAATTAAAAATATGATATAAAGTACACAGAAATATAACAGTAAAATAAAATAATTTTAAGCAATATAAACAAAACTATAAATTTCTAGGAATACATAAAATATTCCCACTCCAGTTTGTGCAACAGTAGGGAAGGTGTTGGACACAGGAGGGATACAATTTACTATTCCCACTCCAGTCAGTGCAACAGTAGGGAAAGCGTTGGGCTCAGGAGGGGTTAAATTTACTAATCCCACTCCAGTCCACACAACAGTAGGGAAATCGTTGGACTCAGGAGGGTTAAAATTTACTATTACCACTCCAGTCTGTGCAACAGTAGGAAAAGTGTTGAACTCAGGAGAGATAAAATGTACTATTCCCGCTTGAGTCTGTGCAACAGTAGGAAAAGTTGTTAAAATTGCTATTCCCACTCTAGTCAGTGCAACAGTAAGGAAAATGTTGTACTTTGGAGGGGTAAAAATTACTATTCCCACTCCAGACTGTACAATAGAAGGGAAAGCGCTGGACTCAGGACGGGTAAAATTCACCCTTCCCAGTCCAGTTTGTGCAACAGTAAGAAAAGTGTTAGACTCTGAAGGGCTCAAATTTACTATTCCCACTCTAGTCGGTAGGAACACATTGGGCCCAGGAGGGGTAAAATGTACTATTTCTACTCCAGTATGGGCAACAGTAGGAAAAGCATTGGACTCAGGAAGGGTAACATTTAATATTCCCACTCCAGTCGGTGAAACAGTAAGAAAAGTGTTGGACTGTTGAGGTGTCAAACTTACTATTTCCATTCTAGTCAGTGCAACAGTGGGCAAAGCATTGGACTCAGAAAGTGTAAAATGTACTAATCCCACTCCAGCCGGTGCAACAGTGGGGAAAGGATTGGACTCAGGAGGGGTACAATTTATATTCCCACTCCAGTCTACACAACAGTAAGGAAAGTGTTGGACTGTAGA